>NC_133774.1:88915954-89009320 GCF_003597395.2 Chelonoidis abingdonii | reverse complement strand
CCTCTGCTCCCATTGACTGCTCTGCTTCCCTGGGCCTTTCTTCCTCCTCAACAGCACAGAGGCTGTCTGAGCGGAGGTGGGACAATTCTACAGTGTCCTGGAAAGTCTCATCAACATACCTCTCTGCATCTCTTAGTTCCTCCAGTTCCGCCACCCTGGCCTCCAAAGTCCGTACGTGGTCTCAGAGGCCAGGAGCTCCTTGCACTGACTGCACACATACGCCACCCACCCACAAGACAGGTAATCATACATACTACACTCAGCGCAATAAACTGGATAGCCCCCACTCTGCTGCTGGGCTTCTGCCTGCATTGTCTCCTAGTTAATGAAAGGGTGGTTTAAAGAAAGGAGTTTTGGAATATGGTTTGGATTATAGGTTTTTAAGGGGACTACAGGGGAACAGGTAGGACTGACAAGGGACCCCTCCCCCCTTCCCACTCCCCTGCCAAACTGCCTTGCAAAACTCCCTGTTAGCAGTCCCTGGTCGCAAGCTCCCTGGTCACTTGCGTGCAGCTTTATGAAGCCCTGGCCTGAGTTAATGTCCCGCCCACTGATTAAGGCTCAGCCAATTACCAGAGGCTTTGAGCTTTCAAACCTTCCTTTGAAGCTCACGGCCTCCAACTGCCAGCTACAGCACACGGTCCTTCAAACAACCAAACAGACTGACAAACACAAGCTCAGCACACAGCAAGTAACCCCCAAACACAAACACACACACACAGTCACTTACCCCACAGATGCTGTATTTGCTCCTCCTTCACCTGAAGAACTCCCTTGCAAAACTCCCTGTTAGCAGCCCCTGTTCACAATATTCATACTTCAAAATGGAACAAATTTTCATTAAAATATGACATTTAATTTTTTTTATTTGTATTTCTCCCCCTTTTACCTTCTCCTCCCATTTTGTCACTGAATGTAGAGCAATGGAACAAATGATTTAAAGAGTTTGAATTTTTCTTCACTTTTTCATTTTTTTCTATTTTTTTCTTTTCCTGCTCTATAACTTCTTAAAAGTGGAAGCTTTGAGAAGTTGCAGAGTGGCTGGGCGGGGGGGGGTAGGAAAAATGAAGAAATGGAGGGAAAAACCCAAAGGCACCCTGGACACCATTCATTCTAATATCTTCAATGGAGTGGAACAGAATGGAAAGAGAATTTAAAAAATCCCGTTTCAATGAAAAAACAGAAAATTTTGGAAAAAAAGGAAAAAAAATCATAAGTTTCCATTTACAGAAAAAGGCCTACTTCTCCCCCAGAGCCAAGAATCCTTCATCATCAAATTAAAATTTCTTCTGTAGTTTCTGTCCTTTATCTTTAATGCTGCTTGTGAGTCATTCTTTCCACTAGTATTACCAGAGCTGAAAAGTTTTTCACAACAACCATCAAATTTGAAAACAGTTGTCTGGAGTAACTTGGGAAGCTGATGTTTATTTGAGTCATATTTTGGCAATAGCTCTTATCTACACACCTGCAGGATTCTTTACCCTGGGGAAGAAGTCATCGTTGCAATGTGATGTGTAATTTATTAAAACTTTGGGAGTTATTTGTACAGCCCTGTCATTAACTCCTACCATCCGCCTTTCTACATTGTCCATTATTCTCCCACCAAATATAGAATGAGACCTGTCCACCTTCTAAATACATGATTGATGTGCCACAAATATGTTAGCATGGATGAATCAACAGCTGTTAGGCAAAAATTGAGATAATCATTTATTTCATACATCAGGCAGTTGTCAAGCAATAATTAATATCCTTTAATCAATAGAAGAGTGCAAAACAGCTGTAGCAAGGTCCATGATAAACAGATGGCAAGAGTAATGGAGTCAGTCTTGTATTGACTTAACCATTTTCATCCTATTCCTCATGCGTCCTCCCTTGGGAGGGACTCTTATTGGAAAACATGTTTAAAATTGAACTTCCTCCTTAATAGCTACTGAAATCTGACTGCCTACAGTAAATGTCCATATGGTTTTTTTTAGTTAGACACCACATGTGAGCAGAATGATTAGGCTGACACCTGAATAGTAAAGGAAAAGGACATTTTCCCAGTACTAATGCTAATGCTGCTAGATTGTTAATTAAATGTCATTAAAGATCATATTCTTAGTGTAAGTTTATATGTGACTATATAAAGCAAAATGTGTATGTAGTCTTTGGTATGATGACCCTCTACAATTGTATATACAACAGAAGTGATTATTGTATTGACCAAGGTTACATTAACTTTTCGCATTGATTGATTGATCTACATTTTCTGTTTGTGTTTTTTTTCTTGAAACTTTAAGGGTCGTAAGGTGTTATGTCTTGGGCCATATATTAGTATGCATCATATATAGCTCAATAATCATTGATCAGCCCTCTTCTCCCATAAAAAGGATGCCTGATCTTATAATAGTTTTCATCTACTCCCTAGATAAACTTTAGTATGATCTATGCAAAGTCAATTTGAATAAAATTGACTTAAAGTTTATCTGAGTGCGAAGTGAAAGACTGAAAACAACTTAAAGCAGCAAACCCAATTTCTGAAGATTTCTCCTTTCTGAAGTCCCATGCAATGTTATTAATTTGACATATATAGACAAAGAGATCACTTTTTGATTCCTGTAAAGTATATATGTATTGTGCCATTCTAGCTCGCATGGTTGATTCCTCAAAGTAAAATATTATGCGCAAAGCTTTCCTTACATATTTATGCCAACAGCATCAAGAACAGATATATCTAGCTAACTGACAATATTTTCAAACAGATTATGGATTGGGTAAATATCCCAGTGTTTAAAGAGTTATCCTCTTTGGTAAACACTACTCTCTGATGCTGGTGTATAAAGAAACAGCAGAAGATTTAAGCATTATACCCAGTTCTTTTCCAGGTTCATGAAATGTTTTCCTCAGTGTTTCTTTTTATTAATACTATAATTTTGCTTTTAATTTGTTTCAGCTGCTAGCTGTTTACACTAAACAATGTGCTGCTTTACATCTCATAAGGCCTGCAGAGTTGCTCTGGCTATAAATAAATTTAAAATTTGACCCTTTGAGTTTAAAATCTTCCAATTATTAACATTTTGGAATCAAAGAAAATATATGCACTTAGTGAGCAGTAAGTTACTTGGAAAACACTCCCATTGACTTCACTGTAGCTACTCATAGAGCAAGATGCTATTTGTTGTGAATAAAGGTATCATAATCTGTCCAAAATAAATAAGTATAGTTTCACATAAGCTCTTGAGATAAAGTAACTTTATAACAGAACACAAAATATAATCTCAAAACACTGATATGTCAAAGCAGTAAATGAAACCTCAGAAATCAAGGGAGTTAACATCAGTGTGAAACTATGTACTTACAAAAAGCGACCTTAATCTATAAGGTGCCACAGGACTCTTTGTTGCTTTTTACAGATCCAGACTAACACGGCTACCCTTCTGATACTATGTACTTATACTTCGCTCAGACTATAGATCTTTCTCAAATATTTTACAGTACTCCTAAATCAATAATTGTCAGTGCTGTCTTGCAACTGGGGAGCTATTTATATTTTTCTAGAATCATTGATTTGCACGTTGGCACAGTTGTGTGGTGGATTTTATGAATGCATTCTGTTTCATCATTATTCCTGTATAATTCGTGTTGCTTTAATCTCCTTTCTGGATTTTCAAATACTCCAGAAAATATTTATCCTCTATAAATATCTGTGATAGACTGATGAAAACATCAAAAGTGACATATGGCAGCCGTCAAAATAAAATAAAAAATCAGTACTGCTTGGTGGCAGATATGGTATATTTTTAGAAATTGCTGAAGTGATTCCTCTGCACAGCACCAGTTCCCATGACAGCCCATCATAATTATAGATTCTTTGGGACTATAGGATGAATAATAAATATTTTTTTTAAGTTCTGTATAATAACCACCTGTTCCATGAAGCCTGCTGTATCATATCCACAGTGTTATTAACAATAATCAGTCTTTTTCGTGCCCTTCCAGATACTTGCTGTGGGTGGGAAAGGTAGTACATTTTCCTTTTAATTTTACCAGTGACTGTCAGAGGTGAAAAGTATTAATAGAAAAAAAGACTGTCCCACATACAGACAGGTGGAGGAATCCATCTTTCACATTCCTTGAAATTATCTATCAGTTAATGTGTTTCACCTCTCTTTAACATAGATAAAACCCAAACTGGAATTTTTTCCATAGCTCAATCACATTCATTTAATGGCCGCTGCTCATAGCATGAATGACTTTTTAGTTCTTTCACTACAAATGAAATATTTTCCTCTTTAGATAAGAGATTGAAATACAGAACTTTGATACTTCATTCGAGAACTGTTTTATGTAGAAGAGTTCATCACAATTTCTGCTAAGGCAGCTCTCTGTTAGATATTAATAACCGAATATTCTAATGATCACAATCTTGTTTTAAAAAGAGAAGCAACAAGTTGAAACTATACATGGATTGTTTTTCAAATACCATAGTCAATATTTAAATTGTTCAAGTGTTCACTCTCTCCTTTTCCAGTGTATGTATAATTTCTCTCTCTCTCACATTGATAAATATTTTATTTACATGTAAACTGATGACACTATATTGCTGCTATCTGATGAGGAGACTAGTAAGATTAACACTATTCTTCATGCTGAGCTAGAGAAAGTAACAATCCAACTTTAGGAAAATCAGATAACACTCAATTTAGATAAGAAAGTTGGGGGATTTGTTCACTCCTGGACCTCGGCCAAGGATGAAGCTTTCCAAATTAATGCAGCCAGAACACACATTAATTCAATAGATTTTACAGATCATTTTAAAATGATTTTGGATAGTTATTTTTCATTCAAACTTCACATTTCTGCATTAGACCCAACTCATTGGCAGCAAGGATGATACGAGACATTTATTTTTATACTATAGTGAATCCCTTTTAAAGATTTATTTACTAAAGCAATTTAAGTGAACCTGTGTCTCCCCCCACTTTTCCATGTTAATCAATATTGTCAAATTGAATTTGTCCTTTTCTCTTCATTGGAGGCGCTGGAGAGAGAAGTTAAGACAGCTTGAGGACACAGCGCAGCAAATGCCATGTACACAATGCAAACTGAGCACGAACTAGGGACGTGGCCTTGTTTCCCTCGAGTATGCGCCTGCAGTTCTAACTCTAAGACTTCTTTTAGCATCATTGTGAAACTGTTTCCATCCTCAGCCACTGATGCTGCAGGTCGGGGGAATCTGGCAATTCTGGCTCCTGCAGTTCCTCACCTCACCCTCCCCTTCCCTAGCCACTTGCCACTCAATTCATTCCACAGTCCAGTAGAGATGCTTCAACAGCTTCTACCCCGCTCCCCCATGTGCCACCTCAGTGCTGCCTGCTACATCACTGGAGCTACCTTGGCCCTTTGGCCTGGGCCAACCAGCAGCTCATGCTACTCTTTGTGCCAGTCTAATTCCTCCCCTTTGGGCTGACTCCCGCTCTGCCCACTGAGCCACTTCACACATACAACTCTGCCTGAGCCCTGCCCCCACCTCTCTGATCCTCTGGCTGGGACTCTACCAGCTGTGGGCCCTGCTGCCTAGGTGATTTTGTGGACAGCTCCTAGAGCCTGCAGCACCTGTCCCCATGGTGCTAACAGGAGCAAGCAACCAATGAGCAGTTGTGAAGCCCAAGCCCCCCTCAGGGCCCTACCCATGGGACATGCCTCCTCTGACCCCCTCCAGCATGTGCTGCCTCAATGCCTCCCCTCTGAGCCCTGCCCTCGAATGGACAAGAGGACTCAGAGAGTTGGAGGGGTGTGGCTTCGTAAAGGCCCTGGACCAGGGTGGCAGCAGGGATAGCACTCTGCGGAGGTATGAGGTCAGAGCTGACCCCAGTCACCCCACCTCTTCCTGCTACTCCAGCATAGCCCTCCCCACCTCTTCCTTCAGGGTCAAGTCATCCTTCACTGTGGCCCAGCGCTGAGCCTACCCCACCCCTTCCTTCAAGGCCAGACCATCCCCTGCTTTTGCCCCACTGCCTACTTTGAAAGATGGTATAGTGGTGGTCTTTGATTCGTTTAGACAATGATGATGGATGTTGGAGATTTTCCTTTGTTGGCTATCCTCTGGGGTCAAATGTGGCAGCTATTGTAACCGTGCCCTGAAAAATCAAAATGCTAAGGCCAGGCCTACAGTACCACTTACTTTGGTATAACTGATGCTGTGCAGAGGTGTGAATAAGCCACCCCCCTGAGCAGTGTAAGTTACACTGACCCAAGTGGCAGTGTGGACAGCACTATGTCAGCAGAAGAGCTTCTCCTGCTGATATAGCTCCCGCCTCTCATGGAGGTGGTTTTATTATGCTGACTGGAGAACTCTCTCCCATCAGCATAGACTGTCTTCACTAGACATGCTTGAGTGGCACAGCTGCATCAGTGCAGTTGTGCCAATGTAGCACTTCTTGTGTAGACTAGCACTTGCTTACGAATGCTTGTTCCTAAGAAGAGTATCTTTAAAGATCTTTGTGTTCAGGCTGAGCAGGAAATTTGCATACTTATGGAGAATAAGTTAAACTTTACTCTTTATATATTTTCTCTCAACTATGCATCATGCATAAAAAAGGTGACTTTGCCTCTAAGTAGAGAAAACTTAATGTCATTTAGAATTCTATTCATAGTTGACTATTTTTTCTTTACTGTTCTGAATGTTATATTTTTGATTAGTAGACTAACAGAGGAAACAAATGGCACACTTGCGAGCATGGTAAATGATGAACCTCAAACCATTTTGTGGGTTGATTTGGATGCTTATCTCATTATGGTTTTAGCACTCCTTTTCCTAGTGCAGGCTCAAACCTGGAAATACATGGATGTGAAAATATGAAAAATAATTGAGGGAGGAAAGAAGTCAGCCAAATTTCTAAGAATTCTCCAAAAGGTTTTGTGTGAAGGTTTAGGTTTTGTATGAAGACTCAAGTCTGTTTTTAGTTTAGCTTGAAATTTCTACAGGTACCTGCAAAACTGAGGAAATTTGTCTTAACTTCAGAATAAACTTGGGCCAACTTCAGGCCAACCTCAAACACTCCTTCAATTCTAGGAAAACTTCTTGAGTAGTGGGTCTGGCCCACGCCTGTTCTCAGAGACTGAGAGGGGCAGTAAAGAAAGCCTACTGCTCATTCAATGTATGGAAAAAGACCATTTGAGTCAAACAAACCAAAAACTTAACCAATCATTTCCAATCCCCCCCAAACAATACTGGAATTGGGGTTGATTCTCATTCTGAGAAAAAGGTTATTTCTTAGTGTACATGAACTAGTTTGCCACCCCTAATGTAAATAAATGACCCAATGAATCTAATAATTTCTTGTGAACACATGATACGTAGGAGTACTGGGATGAAATTCAGAAAAAAACTGTCCCTGTTCCCAGGGATGAGCTGCCAAAATCTTAACAACTGGTTCCCTATAAAAAGTTCTGATTGCAGGGGGGAGGGGCCAAGGCCGGGGGAGACATATCCGTGGCACTGGGGACCCCTGCAGGGCCTGGGGCAAATTGCCCCAGTTGCCCCCCCCCCCGGCAACCCTAGAGCTTTCAGCCCCCTCCTCCGTTACCTTGCCGGCAGCTCAAAGCAGCAGGACTACTCAGGAGCTCAGCTGAGCTGCACAGCTGCTGGCCATGCTGCAGCTCTGCAGAGGTGGCTGGGGGGAGACATCCTCATGGGGCCAGGGGCCCAGGGCAAATTGCCCCACTTGCCTCCCCCTCCCACGACCCTGGAGCTTGCAGCCCCCTTACCTTGCCAGCAGCCCAGAGCTCAGCTGAGCTGCCCAGCTGCTGGCCATGCTGTGGCTCTTCAGGGTGGGAGAAGCGGGGGAGGGCCCGGCAGAGACATCCTCGTGAGGCCGGGGGCTCCTGCAGGGCCCGGGCCAATTGCCCCACTTGCCCCCTCCCCTCCCTTCTAGCCAGCCCTGGAGCTTGCAGCAGGACCACCCACACACACCTTACCAGGCCTCTCAAAAAGCGGCAGCAGGATGACTCCAGAGCTCAGCTGAGCTGCCCAGCTGATGCTCGCGGCTGGCCACACTGCAACTGGCGGAAAGGGCCAGGGGAGCCTCAGCCTCCCCAGCTGGGAATCCTGGGAGCAACAGAATAGTACGGCCCATGGACTGGAGTTCTTTGCCTACTCCTTGGCCCTTTAACAACTGGTTCTCCACAGAGGTCTAATTTTAGCAACCGGCTCTTGGGAACCTGTGGGAACCAGCTCCAGCTCACCACTGCCTGTTCCACAACATGCAACATAACTCAGAGAAATATTTAGTGATAGTGAGAACAAATGTGACATGATGGAAATGATTTTCAGTTTTTGTGGACTAATATGATGATGATGATTTATTGCAGTAGCACCTAGATGCAAGAGCTGCATTGTGCTGGGGACTGTGCAAACATATTGCAAAAGGATGATCCCTGACCAAAATACCTTCCAATCTAAGTTTAAGAGCCAACCAGTGGATACAGCAAACGGATGAGGGAACACATGGGACCACTGAGCCATTTATGAACAGTGAGATAAGAAGTGGTTGCAACACAGCAACTGCCTAACCAATTCAGCAGTTCATCCATACTAAAGGAATGTGTCACTAACTGGCTGCATCCATTATTCCCATAGTCCTACACCTCTGGCCAACTTACACATTTTATGCATTAAACCAGTCCTTCATGTTTTCTCTCTATACCTGCTGGAGATTTTGAATTTCCAGGAAAACAGCAGTGCAGCCACTCAATGTGTGCTTTTCAATCTGCATGCCCACCAGGCTGATTGCATATGTTGTGTATTCTGGCACCTCTTGAAGGCTGTATGCATCAGAGACAGAACAGCTGCTATTATGGCTCAGTGAAATAATTAATCAGCAACAAGTACTCCAGGCATTCAGAAGCCATAAAGGAAACAGGCTGCAAATAAAATAAATTTAGGGGGGAAAGAGTAGAAACAAAAGTAACAGAAATTCTAAGAGAATAATGATAGAACACCAAGGCCTTTGGTTTGCCAGTAATTAAAAGATAAAACAAAACACACATACGTAGAGGAAAACAAATAGAACATTATTAACAAGTTACACTAGGGCAAACCTAAACGGAACAACGTGTAATGCATTCATATATCTGCAAGGAGCCAAATGTTCACTGTTGTGGATATTGAGCAAGTCTAATTACAGGTAAAATCAAGTATGTTTTATTATGCCTTCCATGTAAAGGCAATAGAAAAAGATACCGTAACTAAACCAGTTGCTGTCATGAAGGCACTTTTCTATTTGTAAGGGATCTCTTGAGAGTGCGAGATTTCAGTAAAACTCCAATTTATGCCCATTTATTATTATTTTCCTGCTTTCTTTGCTTGACTAAAATTAAGGTCATTTGTGGCCGATTAAAGGCTTCCCCTGCCACCTAGCCAGCATTTGCTATGCTATGGGCCCAATCCTGCAGTCCTTGGGAGTGCAAAACTGATTGAAATCAAAAGGGGGACTGTGAAAGTTGAAATATGGGAGTTTTACTTGCACCAGGACTTCAGTATCAAAGACAAAGTTAGTGACTCAGAAAACTTCTTCAAGAACAGAATTAGTTGCAAGTGAATTTCAAACGGTTCAGTGAGTGTATTCAGTTTTAATCAGCACTAAAGAGTTTGGATGCTCTTCAGTATATCCAGACATCTTAGATCTGCTAAACTGAAGTAGAGATTGGAGAACTAGGACCCTTGGTATTTGTGGTTTTAATTTGAACGAGAAACACCTTGAGAACAGATTCTCACAGTCAGTATGTATTCTCTCCATGTTTGGACAATTCATAGTTCCTGAAGTATGATGAATAAAAAACAAATTTTAATTGGATGTCAACTCATAGTAGCTCGTTCACACCTTCCATATGAGGATCTCAAAGCACTTTCCAAATAATAAAATAAGTTTCAAAACATCCCTGTGAAGGATGGCTTCATTATGCTAATTTCAGAGACATGGCAGAGATTGTTGCTTTTATGTGTTTGTATACCACCCAGCACAATAATGCCTCTATTTCCTGTTAGTAAGTTTAGGCAATACCATAATATAGATATTTACTGATAGAGCTAGTTGAAAAACACTACTTTTTTTCCGTGGGAAATTTTTAACATAATCATTTTCTGTTATTTTAATTGCTTATTGAAATGTTTTTTGTTTTATGAAAATACTAAATCAAAACCCCCAAAGATTTTTTTATTTTGTTTTTACTGAAACCCGAAACATTTGACTAAAAATATTCAATATCTGTTTTTTTCTTTGGAAAACTGGAAAATTTTGACCAGAATGGATTTTTTGGTTAAAATTATTTTTTGTTATTTAAAAGCCATTTCTCAATTTAAAAAAATGATTTAAAAAAATCATCCAGTTCTGTTTACTACTACTAATAGCAGATAGAGAAAATGAGGTAGACATACTAAATTGTGTCCAAAGTCATTCAGTAAATCAGTGGCTTGGCCAGGGGTAGAAACTAGATTATGCTCACCCTGTGTGCACAGTGGCAGCTAGTGTTCACAAGGAATAGTTTATCTACTGTTGAATTATGCTTAGAGGCTTCAGGTTAATATTAATTTTAAAAGTGAATTTAGTACTTTAATTAATGATGGATTGATAGTCATGGTAACCAAAATCTTCTATCCATAAATTAGATAGAATGGGATAGACCCACAGAAGATTTAGGCTTGGTTTTGCAACACCCAAGTTTAGGTACCCTGATACGCAGCAGAATCATCTGGTCTGAGTTAGCATCCAGGCTCCCTATATAATTAATGGGGAGAGTTGAGGGCCAAAGAATGGGATCCACAAAAGCCAGCATGGTAAGTGAGAATCCACCTAAATTCGCCAATAGGAAATGCTAAAGAAAGTAGTGTTGCCTAAACCATGCCCCCTCAAGGAGTTAGACGCCTACCTTCTGGGTCAGAGGGAGGTACCTATGCCTTCTTTGGTTTCACAGCTGTGAACCCTCTCCTTAGAGTTAGGTGCCTAAGCCAGGTCAACCTTTTCTTACAAAAAGAGGAGGAAAGGAAGGTGGTTCTGGTGCTCCCCATCCTTACACCTAATAGCCCAATGGCCCAGGATGTGGGAGGCCTGGGTTCAAATCCATACTCTGCCTGATGGAGCAGAGATGTGAAACCAGGTCTGTCATCTTGTAGATGAGTAGCCTACCCACTGGGCTATAGGATACTCTGGGATAGGTCTTTCTCAGGGCTTACCTACAGGGAGAGTTTAATTCACAGTGAGTTGATGTTCACTAGCTTGTGCATAGTACTAAAGCTGCAGCAATAGCGTGCACAGAGGAAAGCTGTGTCCTGTTTCAATTCTCATCATTGTATACACATGGCAGGAACTTGAGATGCACTAAGTGCTTGGTATTCTGGGTGTATATCCCACAGTCTTTTGCTTCATTGTTGAGCTCTGTGCAGTCTACGATTTTGCTTGCTGTGAATAGATACCTAGCAGAAGTCAGTGAAATTCTGGGATTTGGGTTTAAACTCCAAAAATCCCATAATTCTGTTCCCTCCATCCCATGGTTTCTCTTTTTCTAGCTGGGCTAATGCCATTTTCAAATTGCTGTTGGTCAGCATGGATGGAACCATGTACCACGTTGTGATGTTGGCAATTGCAAATATGCAGATGCTGTTGGGGTTCTATTTGCCCTCTTGGTGCAGGGTGGCTTCATCTTGGGGTTTCAGCCACTGCACAACTAAGCAGCTAATGTGACTACCACAGCATCTCCTCCAGCAGCAGCAATGGGGGGAGGAGGATACTGAGTAACTGCTACTATATAAGCTGTTCCTGAAGCAGGATCACACATGAAGCATTGTTTTTGAGCTCAGGAAACCAGTATCAGTTGGTGGAAAAGAATCATTCTGCAGACCTGGGATGATCAGCGGTGTCAAAAGAATTTCAGGATGGTGACGGCAACCTTTCTGGAGACATGTACTGAACTAGTCCTGAAGCTGCAAAGGCAGTGTTCTAACATGCAGATTCTCATGCCTGCTGAGAAATAGATTGCCATCGCTATCTGGAAGCTGGTCACACCTGACTATTAACAGTCCATACCCATCCAGTTTGGAAAGGGGAGATTGACTGTTGAGGCCATTGTCATGCCAGTGTTGTCATTGGAGTTGATGTTACTGGGTGTTCGGAAGTTGTGATAGTCTTTATTTTAAGCTGTCTGTATGCTTTTATACTCTTGTAAAAAATCTCATGATGCTACTGGTAAGCTGAAAATCAGCAGGTTTCGCTAGTTTGGACAGTAAAGTTTTCCAACACTGCAACACAAACAAAGGGCAAGAGTGGCCACATTTTGGAAGGGCACTAGGAAGTCTAGGATATGGATGGTTGGACTCGGGTCATGCAGTATAGACACTGGATCCCCATGCTTGGACCCAAGGTTCAGCAATTCTTAACCTGGGGTTACAAATGAGTGTAGATGTTGAAGCCCTCAGTTAACAAATTCAGGGTCAAGCTCTACTGACCCTGGGCTTACATTGCAGTGTAGTCGTACCCTACGTTTAATGAATGCGTATATGTAGATATGTGTTTTCTGCAGCAAAACCTGACAGTTAGTTAAAGCATCACTAGCAAAATATTATTACACATTTGATGGAAAAAGGAGACATGAAAATGTTCTGCTAATTGCTGTGTCTATAATCTTTTCTTTGTCTGGCTGTCTTGCAAGCATTACTATACATACAATATAATTTTCCAAAAAACTGTATTACTGTATTTGTGAAAGAGGGAGATTTCTTTTGACATGCACTAGCTATTCTTTTGAAATTATTTTGTATTGTTTACTTTGTAATTGCTATTTTTGGATAATGTTCCTTTGGGACCTCTAAGTTTTCTCCTGGCAGAAACGTATACTTATTTTATAGAAGCTTAAAGATATTTATTTTTAGGTGTCCTCTGGCAAGATGTTATACTCTATTTGCTATGTTTTAAGTTCTGAATTAATATAAATTAAGGTATTAAAAACTATATGGGTGAGGGTTTTTTTCTGCCTTTCCCATTAGAAACACCTTCCATAATGATAAGAAATTATCTTATGAAAGTAACAGCACAATTTTTTTTCAATTGATAATTTATTGTTGGAAGGGTAATTATGGGGCAATGAATAAATCTGAGGTGATGAAAGACAATTAAAATACAGTTATAGAAAGCAAAGAGAATGGAAAGAAAAATGGTTGCAATATCTTTTTGAAAGGGGAACCATAAAGGACTTTTCATGGTAGTGACTTGTTTAGACACACTATGATCAATTTTTATCTCCGCCACATATAGGAACATAAGACTTGACAATCTGAGCCAGATCAGTGGTCCATGTAGTTCAGTCTCTGACAGTAGCCAAGACCTGATGGTCTGCAGCAAGATGGAAGAAATAACTCAACAGTAGTCTGCAATAGGATATTTCTTCCTAAATACATACATTAGTGATAATTTATACTCCAATGCCTGAGGATTTATATTCCTATATTTTAATGTAACTGTGGATATTCCAATTATCTATATTATGTTTAATTTTTCATCTGTGTTGGGGTAAATCTAGAATAGTTACATTGTACTCAATGGAGTTACACTAGTGAAAATTATGAGGGACTATGATTGAATCTAGCCCATAGATAATGTACTGCTGAATTCTGCCCCTCTCCCCAAGTCTCACATTAATTTCTAAAAGGAAACCCACAGCCCTATTTTCATTTTAAGAGGTAATCTGAGTGAATGCCTTAACACTGCTGTGACACTCTGCATCCTATATTCACCATAGTGATATGATTATAATTATGGCTATAATATAATTATGATGCATCTTGTACAAAATATGTCGTGAGGTTTCAATGGGAAAACTATGGTTTGTTGAATATGATTATCCTATTTGTATGCATGTATCCATTTTGCATCTGGAGTTATGAATATTGACTATGTACCTGTATTTCAAACGTGTTTGCTCCTGGGTAACAGACACAAAGTTTGTTTACATCCAGTTTAGCCAGCACACTGTAAAGGGGCTATCCAAGGTCATGGCTCTTCAGTGAAGATAATGGGATATGGGGAAAGCTTAGTCTCACCTGATAAACTTTGCTGGGGATGCTTCAGCCAAAATAGGGGTAATGGGTGCCATGATGACTTATCAAAGCATGCAAGGGCATGTGACTAGATCACATGATAAAGGTCTCCATCTTGTTGCTTATACTTTTCCACAAACTGCTGGGGGCAGTGACCGATTAAGATATAAACTAACTACGCTACAGCTTAAGGCCTCGCAATATGAGGAGCCTCTAAAAAAGAAAAAAAACTGACTCCATTTTAAATTTTATCAAAATCGGTTGATAAATAAAAGAAATGTGGGAAAAAGAAGATTCTCTCTAAATATAAACATTTTTGTTCAAATAAGACGACAATGTACACATCTGGCTACACAAATACACTTACCCTTTACTAATTGTTCATTACTGATAGGCAGGAGGCCAGGGCTGAAGAAAAAAAACCAATAACTGCACTTGTAAAATGAGTATTTCTACAAGTAAGTCTGCTGTCAGTTTCCTAAGGCAGTGTTTTGTTGGTCAGTTGCTACTGATAAAATTCTGACTGTTCCTTCATAATTTATTTAAATAAATAAATCTCACTGCCGATAAAATCAGGAAAAATGTGAGGTCAGATACGGCAGTGTCGTGAAGCAATCCTGCCAAACTCATACTTGTATATTAATGTGTTCTTTCTTTTGTTCTATACATACATAGAACTCTGTATTTTAGTGCGCACACTGCTTTCTGCTTCATGTGCTATCCAGGCTTCACATGAATGAGTTTGCAGGGGATCATCTTATAGACTTGGGTCCTGTGGATCTTGAGGGCGATAAATTTGTGCGGGCTTCCCTCTATCAGTTTTGGGGACCTTTATAGTAAATATCAGAAAGTGCTGATGAAAGGATAAATAGAAGATTTTGAGAGAAGTGAATGAAGATATACATATATATCAAAATATTGTGAGTTCTTGGTGAACAAGTTATTTCATATTATGTGCAAATATGATTTATAGACTATTAAAGCCTATAATATTCATTATATTAGCTTGAATATAGACTCGTTTTTCTCACTTTCTCAATTCCTGTGTAGAGATTACCAGTCTTTTTTCTGGTAAATTCTTTCTCTCTCTTTTGCACATATAGCTTGTTGTGTCCAAGGTGTTTACTGCAGATTAATTAGTGGTCCTGGGGGAGACAGAGAATCGAGAAGCAAATGCCGGCCTAGAAAAAAGACTGGGATTTTCTGCTTGCAGGTTTGGAGAGTGCAAGATAATATTTTATTATAGGTAGTATGCTATGTAAAAAATGTTGTATAGACTTATAAATCACATGTCATATGCATAATACATTGTAGTTTTATAGAATGGTAAAAGAAAAATCCCAACAATTCATTGTTTCGTAGTGAAAGTTAAATTGGAATAAACATTTTGTAAATATATTTTATATATAGTCCGGATAAACTTTGTATTTCCCTAACAAAATTAATCAATTTTTTCCATTTCTTCATATGAAAAGAAGGATAATTTTTCTTATTCATAGAAATATATATATCTTCTCGTTTTCCTTGAGAACATAGATAAAATAGCACTAACTTTCACAGAAATATCCTGATAAAATATCACAGATTTTCAGCATATATTGTGTATATATAAATATTATTTTGTTGTGTGTATATATATATATATTTATAATATAAAATTGTACTCATTTCAATAAAAACTTTCTGCTACTAATTTTAGTACCAATATTAGGTAATTCAGCATAACCTTCTATAAAAACAAAACAAATCCATTTATTGGAAAAATACAACCCACGTACAATTTGCTGATGGTTTGCTTATTACCTGTGTGTAAGTCATATCGATATAACTAATAGTTGGGCTTTTAGCTTGTGGGTTATCCACATCCTGTATCCTCTAATTCCTCTTGTATCCTCTATTGCCATCTTATATCCTCCAAGAGTCTCACTGTGTATTCAAACAAGGAATTCTACAAATTAGATGCCCCAACAGAGAAGAAAAATTCCTGAGAACTCTTCTAGTAAATTTAATTATTTACTGTATTTTTTTGTATTTTTTTTATATTGTATTGTTTACTTGTACTTTACTTATATATGCATTTAGTTCAAAGAATTTGTCTAAAATTTGTCATGATGTCATCGTTACAGAAAATGAAGATTATTATTCTATTTTTACAACTTTGACTTTGTATACAAGCAAATATAAAGCTTTCAGATTTATATATTCAATGTCCTTCTGGGAAAATAATAAATTCTTTTTTTTATGGTATGGGGCCTCTTACACTTGATATAGTGTAGGGCCTCAGAATGTCATAATCCAGCCCTGGCTGGGGGCCATAGCTTGAAACAAAGAAGTTCCCTCCACATGGAAGAAGCTATAAAAGGGGGAAGTGACATCTCCTCTGGGCCTCATGGCCCCTACAAGACAACACCTGAGGAAAAAGGACTGAACTGGGGAAGGAGGGTTCCAGGTGGGAAAGAAGGAAACCTGGCTGTATATGGAAGCTTGGTAGATTGTTTGTCCTATCTAAAGGTGAGACACTGCTTGATTCAAATCCTATCCAGTTTAGAGAACTTAGATTTCGCTTTTGTTTTATTTCTTAGGTAATATGCTTTGATCGGGACACTCTCTACTTATAATCACTTAAAATCTACCTTTCTCTAGTTATAAAACAAATTTAGTATTTTTTGCCTAAAACTGTTTAAAGTGTATAGGGAAATCTGCTCAGGAACAGGGTTTGGTACACAGTAGCGTAGCTGGCAGGGTTCAGTGGAAGCAGCCACTTCCCCTCAGGCTGGCAGCCTGGTGCGGAAGCAGTGCCTGCCGGCAGGCAAAGCCAGCCACATGGCTGGAGGAGCCGCGGGGTGACAGCCCGGCATGGAAGCGGCACCTGCCGGCCGGCGCTGCCAGATGCACACCCAGAGGAGCTGCGGG
Source organism: Chelonoidis abingdonii (assembly GCF_003597395.2). Taxonomy (NCBI): domain Eukaryota; kingdom Metazoa; phylum Chordata; order Testudines; family Testudinidae; genus Chelonoidis; species Chelonoidis abingdonii. The sequence goes on along the minus strand of NC_133774.1, from coordinate 88,992,333 downwards.
GCGGCAGCGGCAGCCCAGTGCGGAAGTGGCGCCTGTTGGCCAGCACCGCCAGTCACACAGCCGGAGGAGCCGTGGGGCTGCAGGCTGGCATGGAAGCTGCGCCTGCCAGCCCGTGCAGCCGAGCACTGGGACAGGAGCTGGGGACAGGTGGCAGCGCAGGAAGAAAGGTGAGCAGGGGGGTGGGGAGGATCTGGTCTGGGGGAGGAGAGGAGGAGTCAAGGGGGGGCACCTTTTTTATGGTTTTTGCTCCCCCTACACTGAAAACCTGGCTACGCCACTGTTGGTGCATTGTCCTCGCCACACTGAACAAAGGATGGACTGGGTAATAATCTTTACTGGTCAGGCTTTTGACCTGTACAAGATGGTACAGCTCTGGGGCCTTGGCTGTGGAGATGAGGCTGGGGGTGTGTGCTATGTGTAGTTTCTCTATTGTTAGTTCATGAGTGGCTGAAGAGAAGCATACATGTAAGTGCAGCTGAGCATGTCCCTGCCTGTGTGTCTGCGTAATTGCAAGTCATGGAGAGGATTGTAGCTTGTCACAGCACCACAGTGTGAAAGGGATCCCAGGCTGGAGAATCAGAGGGCTCAGTGGTACCCCAGGTCCAGGTTGCACCTGGGTGTGGTGGTAGTGGTAATGGGGGCGTCACAACAGCAACTCCCTAGCATTTTGCATGCAAGACTCCATTTTGAGACTTATTGAGTCCTGCAACCCTCTGCAGTGCCTTCACAGGCTCCGACAGAAATATATGCTGTACAAAATGGTGTCCTCCATGCAGCATAATCTTGCATGTGTGGAGGACACCATTTTGTAATGCAGGTCTAGACATACTTTGGGTCTGGACAGAATCATCTTGTGACTCGTGGGCTAGATTTGATAATTGGGATTGCACCCCCATCCACCGATGCTGTGACCCCACTTCTTTTGGCTCTTTCACATTCAGGGAAAGTATGCACACTGTGAACACTCCTTTTGGATGTTGCAGACTGCTTAGCCTGACTCACCAAGCTAAATCCATGGGCTGGAGTGGAAGGAGGTAGCCTGGGTACAGGGCCGGCTCCAGGCCCCAGCGCGCCAAGCACGTGCTTGGGGCGGCATGCCGCAGGGGGCGCTCTGCCGGTTGCCGGGAGGGCGGCAGGTGGCTCCAGTGGACCTCCTGCAGGCATGCCTGTGGAGGGTCCGCTGGTCCCGCGGCTCCAGTGGAGCATCCGCAGGGACACCTGCGGGAGGTCCACCGGAGCCGCAGGACCGGTGAGTGGCAGAGCACCCCCCACAGTGTGCCGCCCTGCTTGGGGCAGCGAAATGGCTAGAGCCGGCCCTGCCTAGGTAATCATGACCTTTCCTTCACCTGCTTCCTTCAGAGTGACTTCTGCTGTCAGGGTCCTTGGAGAACTCCCTGCATTGCTCTAACTGCAATCATATCTGGCCCTTGTGCAGCACGAACAAGTGATATGAAAGGTTCTTTGTACACATGCTAGGTAATTTAGAAGCTAGAACCAAAAGATTTCATAACACAGTTCCCTTAAGTGATAAAACATTAAAATAAGGAAATGCTCCTTTAGGTTTTAAATGGAGTATCAGAAGGCCAGAGGGGAAAAAAAATCTACTTGCAAATCTGAAACTAATGGAGTGAGTAAACAAACTCAACATCCTTTCTTCATCTACTAAATTACAAAATCAAGAAGTAACAGCAGTGGCTATCATAAGTGAATTATTTGCCATATTCCACCATCACTCAGTAGCTTGAAAATTCCTTCATTTAGTAAAACTGCATAAGAAGAGTGCTTTTTATGGCCTTTGAAATTATGGCTTTAATATTGATCAGACACTTCAGCATGTAATCCATAAATGCAACACATTAATTATCATAAGACTTAGCTGAACAGTCAAGAAAAATGCTGAATCAATTTTAAGTCTCTCCTTTGCACACAGCAGGTGGTGTACCCTGTGATTATTGTCAGCTCTTAAAATAAAATGATTACATTTGCTACAGGAGATCTCTAAAATGGCTAGCCAGATAAGTAGCTTATTTGGATCCTTGGAATTATCTATAAAATGTACGGTATGCTAGTATTTGTTTGCATAATATCACTCCATACAGTGCAAGCTCTGATGGGTCTACATGTCCCACATAATAACATACTGTAATCTCTTAGGCATGCTGTACAACATATGCTTTTAGTGACTTTGGCAAGAAAGAGTGGTTGGTTTCATGCTTTCCATTATAATGGAAAGGGATTAAGTACATGTTCTATTTTAGCCATTCATGTGGCTGTTCTGTTTCTCACCTTTCTAGGATAATCACAAATACGGACAGTTCCAAAAATATTCCTTTATGCGAGTAAGCTTCAGCCATAAAAACAGAAACAAACTTCGCAAATTCTGCCTTTGTGTGCTCTTCTTTAATAATGCATCATACCAAATCCTGGTGCCTAGCTTATTCTCTTCTCAACTTAACATTTGTTTATGAATATTATAACAGTAGTTCTTCATTTGTTAATCTAATTTTGCACAGTGACCGGAGAGACCCCTCATTTTACTGTTTGCAGTGTGTGCCAGAAAGCTGTCCTTTGAGATAAACCACACAAATACTTTGAGACTTTTGTAGTGATTCAGAAACTAGAAGGACTGTGATTCAGAAACTACTAGACCTCCTATTTTTACTACAATGGGTGTGAATAAGACTTAGCTGCGTTTGATATGAAGATGGCAATACGATACGCCTCTATGTAAAGGGAGGCAAATCAGCTTTTCTTTTTATTCTCATGAGAGTTAATTGCCTTGAATGTCATACCTCTGCTATGGTTTTTAATCTTCCTGGGCAGAATGTTGAGGAGAGCCTTACGGTTCTGCAAAATGAGTTATATTTACTGTGCATTTACAAATAAAATATTAATCCTTCCATATTTGAGTGTTGTTGTTGTCGTTTTCTAGGTCTGGAGGAACATAGAATAGAAGTTTGAAAGTTTAGAGTCCAGCTTGAATCTTAAACCAAATGAAAATGCAGGTTTGATTACTTTTGATTTACTATAGCAGGTAGTGATATCTGCTGGTTCTATACATCTATTTTAGGATTCAGCATAGCATACTGTTCTGCCCTGTAGTGTCTAAGTGGAAATTTGTTTTAGTTATTGATGTTTGGTTTTCACTGGCTTTTTAAAATATTTCTGGGAATCATTTATGGGTCTGGCAAAAATCATGATGTGGTGGTCTTATAGTATTCCACTGCCTAAAGGATAGAAAAATGCCATGAGAAAACTAGACTGCACAATATTATGACTTTATAAAAGGCTTTCTAAGAGAAAAATTATCAATAACAAACAGAAATCCCAAAATATTTGAGTTTAAATGGGTTATCGCAGAACCCAAAGCACAGCTTAAATGTTAGGAATGCATGGGATTGATTAAAAAGATTTCAGCTCAACTCAGAAGACTCATGTTGTGTGCATAAACCTGTTCACCAGAAGTAGAAAGTCCATTTATTAGCTTCAGACTTATCATCCATGATATAATTTGGGGAGAGATCTTTGGAAAGAGAAACAATTGGAAAATCTTGTACTTTTCTCTGCATAAATCAAGATCAGAGAACTCATCTAGTCAATCCTTCAAGAAGTTTGGGGTTTAGTTCAGATAATCATCAGTATATTGGATACTATTGAAGGCTCAGAAATCTATGAAATGCTGGAAATTCTACCACATGGGCTGGATATTTTCCAAAAGGCTTTCTTGCAAAATTTCAGACACTTGTCATCCTGCTTAGAAATATTGTAAAAAGAGCCCCCCATTGAAGTGATTTAGCATTGATTCTACTCCAGAAGGCACACCAAGAAATCTGGATCTTGTTCTGGTGCCATTGCTTTTCTAAAGGGATTGTGACGTTCAACTCCTGATGTAGGCCTCTAGGAGTTCTGCTGGTGGATGCTCTACAGGAGATGTACTGAAACAGCACGTGTCCCAGATGCTTTAGCTTTGCTCCTGAAATTCCAGCCCTTTCATTTTGTGGGCTGAACTGGACCCCCAACAGAATTGTTCCTTTGTTTCCAATGCACTTTCCATTGCTTGCAGCCACAACTTATATTCTGCAGTGGAATGAAACCCAAAACCCAAAAGGGAGCACGTTTCCTTTGATAATATGTTGGTTATTTGATTATCTAGATCCTCAGCCCAAAGCTCTTTAATACTATTTATCTTGCTAGTTTATAGAACAGTTTAATTGTAGCCTTGCTCAATAAAGTCCCCTTTAAAACTTCATTTTCTGTTTGCTTTGTTTTTTAAAACCCCTATTTTGAATCTAATATCAGTGCTTGCCATTGGTAGTGTTCAAATAAGTTTTTTTTTAAGTCAGAAAACACTGATTTAAATGTTTATCAAGCAGCCACAGGCAAATTCTCCTCAGTAGGAGTGACTCTAAGCAGATGTGGCAGAATTTCAGTTTCTTTGAGTCACCTATGCAACACATATTAAAATTACCTGAAAAGAGTGAGCAAATTCCACGAACTCTCCTAATATGTAAATATCCCTAGTAAGCAGGCTGAGGGTGGTATCCAACACAGTTTCATCTAAAAATGTAGATGTTTTTTTTCTTTCCTTCAGGTTTGTATCCATCTGTACTAGTACCTGTAGGTTCATGCTTCAGTTTAACACCTCACACCTGTTTGCCCCCACTGGAGAATGGAGACAGTGCACAGTGGTCAGGTAAAAACATGTTGTATTGTTAATCATGTTCATTACAGCAGTTCCTAAGGACCAGCCAAGAATGGTGCTTCATTGTACTAAGTACACAGAATAGATGGTCCCCACACCAGAGAGCTTACAATCTGAAATCTAAATCTAATAGAGAAGACAGACACAGAGTAGGAGAAGTGACAGAACACACAAGCAGAGTGAACAATGTGATGGCAGAAAACATCATGTTAGTTCCATGATTTTTTGGGGGGTGGGTGGGGTTTAGTTAGGAGAGGACAAGCTAAACGGAAAGAAAACTGAATGGAGAGGGATGTGGAGTGCAAGGGGGAGTGGGAGGAGGATAGGGCATAGGAGAAGAGGGTAAGAGGGTCAGGTGTGAATAAAACTGAGATGAAGAGATTGTGTGGGAGGGGCAGAACTGGAGGAAACAGTCAATCAGCTAAGGGCGGACACAGTGCAGGAAAAATTGTAGAACATTCCCTAAATGTCTGGAGATCCTTGCTTTGCCAGCATCTTCAGCTGTTCCTTTGGCTTGAGTCTCTGGCTGGTTCTTCCCTGCAGTTTTCCCCCACCACCATATCGCAGGGACAAGAGGCACCACCTGGCATGTGTGGGGACGATCCCACAGCACAGGTTTGGGTGGTGGTTGGGGATGTGTGGTCCTAGTTGAGCCCCATTTTATCCTCTCCCCTCTTTGTTGGCAGTCTTCAAGGATTTGATAATCATGGAGGGACAGTTGGGGAATATTGTGCTCTTGCTGTGTCTGTTATGTGAATAAATAAGGAATTTAATTCTCCAGTGCTGTAAATCCCATCCATCTATCTCTCTCTCTCACTCACACACACACTTCTTTTAAAATGTTAAAGAATAAAGGATATTCTGAACAACACTGTGAATAAAAAACAGTGATGCAGATATGTATATATCAAGTTCAGAAATGGCATTCAGATAATTGTTTTATATATTTAGCTATAGCAAATCTGAGTGTCCAATTTCTCAATGCTGGAGAAAAGTGCCATAAAACCCATTCCTATAATAAACAACTGTTCATCCTTTTCAAAACTGTCAGAGTGTTATAAAAATATAACATTTAAAATAAATGTAGGTGACAGTTATAATTTTTCTATTTTTGTAAGTGATCTGAGCTATTATATCAGCTGCTGCATAGGAACAGTTTGTCTCAATGGTACCTATCAAATGCTCATCAGTAATATTAAAATGGTTTGGAGCTAGATATTTGGTTTAATTATCCCCATATTACCATACTGCAGGAAAAAAAAGTGGCTGACTCTAATTACCATACTGCAGGAAAAAAAAATGGCTGACTCTAATTGATTACCTCTACTTCTGGAATTGTCCTGCTGTTCAAAATCGCTCTTGCCATGTGGTGACCTAGATCACTTAAATCTGCCTCCCATGTTAGCAACTCACAAATTCACTAATTAAAAATAACCGTCTATATTTTTTTAATATTCCTTCAAATAATCTTCTCAGTATCCTCTTAAGGCTGTCACAGTCCCATCTTTGCATGCAAAAGTTTAGATAAGGTGCCTTTTGCTGCCCACAGTGTGTGGGATGGCTTGTCTTCTAGAGGATAATGCATAAATCAATGCAGTTAATAGAAACTGTTGTTTATACACACATCAATACCAGTGGTTTCTCTCTGAAAATATTTGGAAATCTTTCCATATCTAAAAAGCTAATAACAGTAGGCCTGATCATCCCCTTGCAGAAGAAATATCTCTTGCATGAGGCTAAGTGGGAATAAATCTTGGTGAAATTCCCCACACAGATTTTCCAGATTCTTCCATTAGGATGGGATTTCTTCCCTTCCCTTCCCTCCCCACTTCTACCCTGCAGAGCAGGCTGCTGATTTGGACTATATATTCCTAGGAGCTGCAGGAGGTTATGTACTTCTATATGGAGACTGCTTTCCAGCTCTAGCCCTTGGGCACCCCCCACAGCAACATGACTGAAAAGGAGCTGTGTTACCTAAACATCACTAGTTAGTGATATCTCACAGAATCCTCAGAGGGAAAGCTACAGAAAAGTGATAGTTTCTGCTTATAATCCTGCCATCCATTGCTCCATCTGCCTTTCCCTTATATGTATCCTGGACCTGCAGCTGCAGTTTTTCCCAGGCAACATGTCTGGGGGGAAAGGAAGGCATCTCCTGGGTCCTGGTCCCCCAAAGTGGAGGGTTCTCCCCATCGTAGTTCTGTGATCAAGGGAGGTAGTGGAGGTGTGTTCCTGATTGGGCCCAATTTTATTCTGTCCCCCTTTTGCTGGCAGTATTCAAGGATTTGAAAAGCATGAAGAGTAAATCCCTCTCCAGAACACAGTTAAGACATTCTAGTGGGATAGTTAGGGGATTTTGTATTCTTGTATCTGTTCTGTGCCTAAATAGATAATTTAATTATCCATCACTATAAATCTCAGTTGTTTCACACACCTGAAGAGAGCCATCCATCAAGTCTGTGGGTTGCTGAGGATGCTGTTGAAGAGATAGCCGGTTCTGTTCTCTGCACAGGTCCAAGAGATCTATTTGTGGTTCTGGAAGAGATCTGAAAGGGCCCAATATCATCTTCTGTCGTGTAGTGTAGTGTAGAACTCTATAATTAGGTGCTTGAGTTCCAAAACAAAATCCTTACAATTCCCCCCAAAAAAGATGGCTGAAAAACTAATGCTGTGCTTTCCATTTACGTAGTGTAGTGCTTTTTAAATTCAAAGCATTTTATAAATATTAACAATTCACAGCACCCTTAGGAAGTAACAGGGATATTTTCAGTTTGCTACCCTAGGTTCTGGAACTAGCGGTGCTGGGGGTGCTGCCGCACTCCCTTCCTTGAAGTGGTTTCCGTTATATAGAGAGTTTACAGTTTGGTTCAGTGGTTCTCAGCACTCCCACTATAAAAACTGCTCCAGTGCCCCTGTTTGCCTGACAGCTGAATACATGGTCTAAGTTAATGAACTTGTAAACATTTTTAATTGTATCAGGCAAGATGACAATGAGTAATCTGGTTTCAACCAGAGATAGTGGATTCATCAGTACACTTTGGTGCATACAATACATTTACTCAAGTTGTTGAAATGTTCTCAACCATCAACAAGATAAATTGTATTTCCACACAGATAGAAATATTCAGCTGGTATTCCACTACACTTAAACCAATGAAACCTCATGAAGAACTATAAGAGACTTCAACAATTCAAAAAAAAAAACTGGCATAAAATAGCATTTCCTAGACACACATGCTGTGTAGAGATACCAGGTATTTCACAGACTGAGATCAATATTTCATGGTACTTTGCGAAAGCCCATTGGAGAAATAGTAGCTGAAATATGCCACTACAGCATTATCTACCATTCAAAACTACTAATATCCTCAAAACATTCCATACTGCATGCAGTAAAAGAAAAATGAAAACACATAGATTGTGCATTACAGAAGGCAGCTTCATTTTACAGTAAATAATGCTGCAGCCTGTATTTTTGTTGGATGTATTGCACAATATTTAGAGCAATACATTATTCCAGAGCTATACCCTAAGTCAGCCAGTAACTCTGTTTGATCACAACTTAGTGTCTGATTTGAATCGAAAGACTAAAAACAGTTCACTAGCATTGTCTGAATAGCGATGAAAAAGCACCAATGGGTTTGATGAGAATGCCAGCAATTGTAAGACTTCATTTAAGCTACCAAGTTGTAAAATGCTTGCAGAGTTTCTGCTTTTTTATCTAGAAACAGCAAGCAATATGGCATGTGGTATTATCTCTTCTTGATGCTCAGACAATTAATTTATCATCCAAACTCTTCCCTTGTAGAGATGAGAATCTCACCAACGGTAGGAAGTGAGGATTTTTAAGCATGAAAAGCTTTTTCCTTCAACCTTTATGCACAATTACTGAGACTGCAAGACAGGAACACATTTGATTTCAGATATCAAAATAGTAACATAGGTAGTTTCAAAATATTAGTTTAGAGATTTCAAATCGTCATTTAGATATTTACAATAATGGCCCAGTCCTACTGTAATGGCACATAGACCTCACGAGCTCTTTGACATGCCTGAGCTTTACAGATACAGAAGCTATTGCTCACCTAGCAGTTGCCTATGTCTGTCCCTATATCCTCTCCTTAAGGTGGTCATTGAATATATATACACACACACACACACACACACACACACTTCACAGCTTCGCAAATCCTCACCCTTCCCAGGAGCTGTTTACAGATCTCTCTCCCAAACAACTGCCTATATGGCAATCGAGGATTAGGAAAAGACAGCAGGGAAATCATCTTCCCAGGGTCAGAAGGAGTTCTGGAATCCATCTTTCTGACTCAGGCTTCCTGGTTGACTGTGAGAGAGCATTGATGGCTCTGAAATGGAGCTCAGTCAAGAATGCCTATTCATTTTGGGAAAGTTTGTGGCTTAAGCTGAAATCTAGTTCAGATCTTTGTTCCCACACTTTTCTTCTTGTTTGTTCAGCAAGTTTGTTCTCAAAGAAAAGAAGCAGCAGTTTGCCTGATGAGTGCAGCTAACAGAGAGAAAAATGAGCCAGAACTGGAGTTCTATTCCCAAAATAATTGTTACCCAAGCCTGCCCAAACAGTACTTGCATCTGCCACTGAGGCCATTAGAACAAATGGGCTAACTTTGTGAGTAGTCTAAGGAGCTTCATTAAGAAAACAATTTCCTCTGGAGATGTGGATTCAAATGCCTCCATCACCAGCCAGCTGGTACTCGGATACCATTGTGATAGAGCTTTTTTTTTTTTGGTTATGATTTATAGTATCTGTGCTATCTGTGTAGAATTGGGTAGAAAATTTATAATCCCTCTCCCCCCCATTTTTTTTCAAGAAGCAAAACCAAACCAAATAGACCAAAAAAATTCTGTCCACTCAAACTACTCCATCAAGCAGATGCTTGAGAAATTTGATCAACCTGGCACTCTTCCCTGAAGCTCAGTAGAATCAGCCTTTGTCTGGTAAGGGAGTGATAACAAATTTCAGTGTCACAGGGGGAAACGCTACTGAGAACACTGTCCCCAGTCCCAGATGTTTAAAATCTAAAGACTATTATCTTGAGCACTTTAACTAATCTCAATTGCTACTGTGGTGTATCTGGAGAGAGATTTTTTTTCTCAAGAACACAGGGCTTGTGCAATGTAGGGCTCTAAAGCTCACTCTGCTGGAGCAGTGAACTCATAACATTTTCCTACTGACTTCTAGGTCTGCGGCTTTCCCTTTTTGTCAATCCTTCAACTGACTAATTTTTTGCCACTGTGCTGTTGGTGAAAGCTCAAAACTCCAGTGGAATAGCTGTTAAATCAATACAGCTTCACCTGTTTAATAATCACCTCCTTTCTCAACTCAACCATACATAATTGGTTTGAAAAATCCATTAAAACTAATGGGAGAACCTTAGACTTTAGTCACCTTGTCCTTTTTTCCCCTCTTAGACCTACACAACTTCTCTGAAATGAATCTCCCTTGGCTTTTACAGTAAAGAATAAGAATTCAGCACAATGACCTTAGGTAGAGCTTTTGCCTTCTGCTATTTTATTTTTATCTTAGTTTTGCTTATACAATCTACTTATTGCTGAAGAAGTGACCATTTCCATTTCAAAGACTTTTTGAAAATATTCTTGTTGAAGTTCAATCTAATTGTACTTGAAAATGTCATTCAGTTTTTGCAAACAGTGCATTTAAATATTCAACCTAGTGAATTCTTTTGCAACTCTAGTACATTTCCTGTGCTGTCAATCTTTTTTCATGTGATTTTAGTATGAACTGAATTTAATGGACATGAAAATTGATTTAATTACCTGAGTTTATATAAATAAGAGACCTGATCAGTCTACTTCTTACCAAGCATTTTAACAAATGAAAAATAATTTTAAAAACAAACTTTTTTTGCTTTTAACTAGCTTTTTCCAGATGCATTTTGTACCCTGAGAAAAACATTTGGTTGATGTAGCTACTTAAGATAGTATCCTTTTGGATTTTCATATTGCTATTGGATCAATCCAGCACTTTTTGGTCGGACAAAACTCTGACAGGCCAAATAATCTTAATTGCTACTGTCCTTGCTTGTGTAGCTTCATTAAGAAAGCAAAGGTTACTTACACAGGACCTTTTTCATTTCAGTGGTTTGTGTTTATGTACTCTGCTTTCTCTTCAGTTCGTATAAATCTTTCGCCTTTTACTATTATAAGGTTAGTGCTGTTAGGAATTATTCCTAAATGGAATATTCTCAACTTCTGTATAGTTTCTTTACTTGGCATGTCCTTCATATTGACTTCCCCACTGCCACTGACTGATTGCATTAGTTTTAATCCTGTAAGTAAAATGTTATGGTTGAATTAATCTCCTCCAGGAACTTTCAGTATCTCATGCAGAAGTCAACGAGGAGTTTTGGCCATTAAAACACTCTTGCTGATGTACACACAGGAAATGATGAAAATAACATGGCATTAAGTGATATAGTTTTTGCAGCCTTTCTTAAGCACTTGTATCTTGATCATTTCCAGGCCCATAAATCCAGCTAATAAACAGAAAAATAGTGACAAGTATCTGGCCTGATGGGAAAGGGAACATGGGATTTTTCTTCTTTTTTTTAGATCCTGAAATTTCTGTGAATTCTACAGGGGACAGATTTAGCTTCATCTGAGAAGAACAGTAGCTGCTAAGCAATTATACACCCCTTACTGTTGTATTGCTATGCTGCTGGTTCAGATGTAACGAGCCATTTATGTTAGATAGCCATGTAATGTGCCATAAAGGTGGCCAGCTAGCTGATTCATTTAGGGGATGTGGATCTAGTGAACGAAGCAGAATAAAATGATGAAACACCATTGAAAATAATGAAAATGGAGAAAGAGCAAACTAAAATAATTTAATGATAAAATAAAAATGCAAACAAGATGAAGAAAAATAAATAGTTGATTTTTTAAAAAAAAATCTTCATTCTTTTGTAAACTGAATGAAATAAACGAGTGAAACAGAGAGGAAAAAACCAAGAGTAGAAATAAAATGCAAAGAAAGTGAAAGATTAAAGAAAATCTCCATAGTAATGACTGTTCAGTAAGGAAAACAATGAAGTGCAAGAGGATAAAAGCGACACAAAAATGAAATTAAATATTCTGGCACATCATAAAAAGGAAGAGAAGAAAAGAAGATGAAAATGACTGAGGAACGGCAGAGATAAATGTTAAGAGGCTAGACTGAGATGGAAGGCTTTGCTTTGAATAAAGAATGGTATGTAGTTGTGCCGCCCCAAGAGGTGGCAGTCACAATTCTCCCCTGCTTCTCCACCCTTGTTCCTTTGCGGCGGGGAGGTGTGTGTGCAGGGAATAAGTTGTTAAAAGGTACACCTTATTTCTCCACTGCCTGGTGGATTGGGGGAAGGCAGAATCTAGGCTTCACCTTCACACAACTTATTACTCCAGTTTGCTTACATTTATAGGAGGCGCATTGGTCACATTTTCCTTACAGCCAACAACCCTCATGCCTTGCCAACAGCAATATGGTACTTTTTGGAATGGTGATATTATTCCCGCTGCTACTCTGTTATAGTCAGGAACATTGTATTTTTTTTTTAAACTGCCTTAATAAATCTCATTGGATGCAATCAGCCATGCCACATAATGGAAAAATTACTCAAGTCTTTGAAAGCAATTTCCATACATGAGGGCATGTATTAACTTTTGTGAGCATTCTATTCCTTGATTCTTAGACTTATATGAAACTCATTATCCATGGAAAATATGTGAACCTCCAAGTCTCTTCTAAAAACACAGTTTTCACTGCCATTTCCCAATTTATGGCCACTAGTAGATGAAAGATCGGGTTCGATAATGATTGAATCTAGATCATTGTCTTTTATTTGTCCTCAAAGTACTATGCACATAGATTGTTTTATTTATAGATAGATAGATAGATGTGTGTGTGTATAATATTAATGAACATTTTTTATAGAATTGTTCTGAAAAATCTATACTCTTTCTGTGCAGTAAATAAAATATGGACATGTTCTGGGTTATATAAACTCTACTGGCCAAGAAGTGTTCACTGAAACTTGTGAGTTCTATCAGCACCATCTTGTTACACCTGGAGGGTTTTTCTGGCTCAGGAAAGTGTTAAAAGGAAGAAATTCAGATCAGATGGAAGAAGGGGACCCAGGAGAAAGGTGGTCTGTAGTTCTATCTCTGTGGGACTGGCCTAATGCGAACTTGGCAGATGGAGACCCATGGGAAGTCCACAGAAGTAGAGTTAACTCCGGTGGTGGACTTTGAAAAAGGAGATGGAAAAGCAGACGTACCATTAGTATTCTATAGAAGAGTGGTGAACTGGAGTAAACTTAAGATGGACTAAGAGCTCAGGCTTGACAGGTTTGGAAGTTAGTTTATATAAATATATATATAAAAATAAAAATTCCCCTCTCACCCCTATGGGTGATATGTGTCTTCCTCAACCTCGGGTCCTCTACCAGAGGCCTGGGAGTTTGAGGGTTCTGCGCAGTATCTTAGCTGTTCCTAGCACTGCACTCTTCTGGACAGAGAGCTCTGATGTTGTTCCTGGGATCTGTTGGAGCCACTCACCCAGCTTAGGAGTCACAGCCCCGAGTGCTCCTACCACCACTGGGACCACTTTGGCCTTCACTTTCCACATCCTCTCTAGTTCCTCTTTCAGGCCCTGGTACTTCTCCAGCTTCTCATATTCCTTCTTCCTGATGTTGCTGTCACTTGGCACTGCTATATCTATCACCACCGCTGTCTTCTGCTCCTTGTCTATTACCACGATGTCTGGTTGATTGGCCAGTACCTGCCTGTCCGTCTGGATCTGGAAGTCCCACAGAATCTTAGCCCTGCTATTCTCCACAACCTTCTGTGGAATCTCCCATCTGGTCTTGGGAGGGTCTAGCCCATACGCTGTGCAGATGTTCCTGTACACAATGCCAGCCACTTGGTTGTGCCGTTCAGTGTATGCTGTTCCTGCCTGCATCTTACATCCTGCCACTATGTGTTGGACTGTCTCTGAGGCCTCTCTGCACAGTCTGCACCTTGGGTCCTCTCTAGTGTGGTAGACCCCTGCTTCAATGGATCTGGTGCTCAGTGCCTGTTCCTGTGCCGCTATGATCAGTGCCTCAGTGCTGTCTTTTAGTCCAGCTCGTTCCAGCCACTGGTAGGATTTCCCAATGTCAGGATTTCCCAATAGCCACCTCAGCTATCTGTCGATGGTACATCCCATGCATATATATATTTGGAGGGGGAGGGAGTTGGATTAGGGATTCCAAAGAGAAGCTCTGGGAGCCACTGATCTGGGAAAAAAGTGAGGAAATTGTGTTGATTACCATTATTTTGTTGGACATTATTTGTCTGGGCCATCGATATCACAGAAGCTGTAGAACTATAGTGTTTTACTGGGCCAAATCACCACCATATAAGACCACTGAAGTCCAGAAGAAGAGAGTTGAGTCAGAATCACTGAAATGCTGGCTTACACCACATGGAGTTGTTCCAGGACAGTGCTTCTACTACAGGATACAAAACTGAATGGCCTTATGCAGACAGTTTATGGTTAAAAGCAGCAGAAATGCTGTGTATCATCTTTGCTGCTGGGTAAAGAAATGAAGAACCTGTATAGGACACGTTGCATTTCCATACTTTCCATAGATATTTCCTTAGTAGCAGGTTTATGAATGGGAATGTGGCAGTGAGGGGACAAGTGGACATACCATCCACAACCATACACGTGGACAATGGGTCCTTTGAGCACGAATTCATGTGGTTCATATACTACAGCAGCTGAGCACTAGATCATGTTCACAAATCTTCCTGCTCCTGAAGTCAGCAGCATGGTTGCTTTGTTTCTTTCCTTTTCCTTTTATTGATTTATTTGGTGTGAGTTGCCAGTCTCTCAGCTCTACTACCTTTGCTCACAGATCTCCTGATGCACTGATCAAAAACATAAGATACAGTATATTACCTCCTACTTGCCTATCATTACTAATAGAAGTGTTACCAATACAGGATCCTCTATAGTTCTTTCTGTATAACCTAGGCAAACTGTATAGCATTAAAGAATATATTAGACCAACCAATAGAAACATGTTGGACTCAGGCCATCACTTCATTAGAAGTGAGTGCAGTCTATGAGGAGATTGCGTATTGCGGTCATAATGGCAGACCCTTAAACCAGCTTTCTGATCCCAAAGTTCTCCTCCTACCCCACTCTAGGTATTTTATAACTGACCACAGATAAGTATCCAGTCCTTTCATTCACTTTGTGAATTGACTCCAAGAATTCATGTTCTTTGGGGTCTAGATGGGCTTCCAAAGCATGGGCTCTTCCAAGCCAGATGTAGGAATTGGCCAGCATGAACCTTCTGTCCACCTCAAAAAGATTTCTGCCACAGTGAACGTGCAAGGTGAAATCCTGTACCCATTGAAGTCAGTGGAAAAACTTCCTTTGCCTTCAGTGGGAGCAGGATTTCACATGCAGTGACTGACTGAGCAGATGAGAATGAAGCGAGTATGGAAAGGTTTACATTACATTGCATATATTCCAATGCATATTTTGTTAGCATTTGAAAGAAAGAGGCACTTTATCCTCATTGATAGATGTTCACTGCTAATAGTACCTACATTCTGTGCAAACAATTCTGTGTTTATTGCTTATATTTGAGAGTTGTTTGGCTGGCTGTGACACACTGTATTATGGATGCAACTGTTTATGGGAATACAGAAGTACAGATGTTATAAAGACTGTGTGATGACTGTCACTATATACCTGAATATGAAACTGTCTACCAACTTCCAGGTAAGACTGATAATTTGCTACCTTCTCACTCTACTGATGTTGTGTCCCATGCTGTGATGAAATGTCATTTCTTATAAACTATATTATAGCTAATGATTATATCTGGGGTCTCTGGGTGCTTTGTGAAACAATGGGACCAAATTCTGTGGGAGCAGCTATCAAAGCCCACAACAGCATTAATTTTTTCATCACTGTGCAATATCCTTCATTTCCAGCAAAAACACACATACAACTGTGGTTCATAGTTGAATATATCCTTGATGTAAAACTTGTTGATAATTTTCAAAGATGAGCTTTATGTTATGTTCTTTGGGCACTTCAGTTCTACTCCCTGAGCCTCAGCTCCCATGGTGACATACAGACATAACTTCCTTCTCCCCAGGTGTGACCTGGTAGGTGGGTAGCCAGCTTGTAGGCAGCTTCAGCAGCTTGTCTCCACAGGTCCTCAGGAAGAACTCTTTTCTCCAGGCTGCCTCGTTCAGCTGGCTACTGTGGACCCCCAACCCAACAAACGAGCATACTACTGTGAAGACTGACCCTGCCCCCAGAGCCCTGATTGCCAGAAAGGAGAAGCTGGCTATTCTGTCTCCTTCGAAACCTGGTTGGCTGGACATTTGGAAGGAACTCCCACCCTTGCTTCCTTCTGCCAGGTCTCCTCTGATTGGGGCATGTTGATGCCATCTGAGACAGGACTGCACATGCTGCAGGAGACTGCATGTGTTGCAACTGTAGATACACAGTGAGCCCAAATGGCTTGATGTTAGAGACAGGCCCAAGAAGCAACCTGAACACGTGGTCCCTATGAGATTCCACTCACATGAAAGAATCAGCCACAGCCCAAAGGGAAGGAGGTGCCTGAATCTGAGACTAAGGAGCCAAAGCTGAAAGGACGCTTGAGACTGCAACTGATGGAGGTAGATGCCTTTTAGGTATCTTGGATCTATACCCTATACCTGCTAATTGTTCTTTTCAATGAAACCAGAGCCCTGTACATGTTAATAAAGATGTTGGCATAGATCTGTGTGCTGGGGTGAATCCTTGGTGAATTCCTGCCTTCCCGAAAGCTTTCAGAGCTTAGAATAACCTAGAAAACCTGAAAGGCCCCATTATGCTATACTTTTGCCTTCCCTGCTCTTTGGCTGCAAGCTGGACTCCAGCTCTTCCTCCCCTGCTGCCTAACTTCATGAAACAGTGAAGGAAGAATCCACTTTAATGAAATTAACTCCCCCTTGTGGAGAAAGTTGAAGAGCAAGACAAAGCTTCAGGCAGGACTTAAGAGGGTAGGATGACAAACACCAGAGACAAAACACTGGGCAGCTGGCTCTAGCAAAATGGTGAATTATACTGATGAACTGGCAGGTAGGTAGGCAAAAAAGGACACTAATGGTCTGTTGGTATAATTTACTTGCAAAAATGAAGAAAACATGGAACAGAAAGAGAGAAAAACAAAGGTAGAGGAGAGAACAAACATAAAGGATGTATTGCGAGGTTTTTTAAAAGTCATTTTATTGAGACTAAGTAATTGTACAGTGTGTGAAATATTGTTCTATTTTACATAATTTAAAAAGCAGTGTGTCCTGTTTAGGTATTTCGCCCACATTTTGTCCCACATTGGCTGATTGAGAGATATGGGCATTATACTTTAATAAGACATCTTCTCATTTTACCTTGCTGCTGTATTGAGATACCTTTTTAAGAATTTATTTTATTTCAAAATAGTTGCCAGAAGTTAATCAGGAGCATAAAATAATGAGGGCAGGCAGCTTCATTGCTCTATAGAATTTTCTGTTGCTCACAGGAATGATATTTTTGCAGGATTTTGAACAGAGCTTTATTCCACACAGTAGGTTGCAAAATAACAAACTTAGAGACTTTGATGGGCACCCCATCTTTACAGCTACCTGAACCACCCTGAGGTGGAAGGAAAGCCCTGCATAAATGTAATTTTTACAACACTATTTATACAGAAGCAATTTGCCTACCAACACATATTTAAGGTAGTTATTTTGCAACATACCATATATGATTGAAGCCATGTCCAATGTCCTGCAGTAATATTATTGCTGGAAGCAGGTGAGAAGGCTGTAGAGGGATGGAGCTGCCTGTCCTCATTTTATGCTCCTGATTAATTTCTGGCAACTCATTTTGCTTTCAAACTCGTATATGCTGCACAGTTACGCAGAATGGTGTACGTAGAGTTTAGGGACAGCCCATTACTTTTAAATTGTCTTTTAGAAATTAAAGATGCAAACACAGCAGTGTAGTGACATTTATTTCTTAGCTAGAATTTTAAATTTTGAAGTAGACCATATAATAGACTATATATGTTCTTCTTTTTCTTTTTTCTCTTGACAGAATGGAAATAGCATGAGTAGGGTAAGTCGACCTAAATTACGCTGTTCCAGGTACATGAATAGCATAACTGGAGTCAATGTAATTTAGGTTGACTTCGCTGTGCTGGATCGACGGGAGATGCTCTCCCATTGACTTCCTTAATCTTCTCAGGAAGCTGGAGTACCGGAGTCAACCAGAGAGCACTCTGCAGTCGATTTAGGAGTCTTCACTAGACCCATAAAATTGACCCTTACTACATTGATTGCAGCACTGTCTGTCTCCTTGTAGTGAAGACTAGCCATTGTATATCAACTTGCGCATGACATGCTGTTCTAATTCCAAAATATCTTCTTTTTTAAAAAGCACAGTGTAATTTTGATAGGAAAATATATTAATTTTAGTGGTTTAATTAAATTAATAATAAAAGAAAAAAAAAGATTTGAAGCATCCTCAAAGTACTTCTCAAACTGCAATATATAATGCGGCAGCCACAATAGCCAGACCATAATTATAATTGTACATACCAATATTAAACCTAATTTGGTTTCCCTTCCTCTCTCCACCCCTGTAAAATCTACAAGTAATGGAATTCCAGATAGAAATTAGGTAGGTATGATCTTTGATCAATGAAGAAATATCTCACTATCATTGAAATTAATTGAACCAACCACTTGCTTAAATAGCACATTGTAAAAATCAGTATCTGTTAGCTCTAGAAAATGCTTCTAATGCTTCCCCCCTCTGTATTAGCTAGAAAATACATATATAATTAGTTTTGTTTACATTTTCTATAACAATGATGAGGTATTGTATCTATTTCCCAATCTAATTTAAAAAATTAAGGGAACTCCCAGACAAAAATCTCTACTAAACTAAAGATTGAAAGTAGAAATCAGTGAGGAGTTAAAAGCTTGCAAGCATACTAGAGTTATAAACAAGGAAATTCAAAATGAGGTTGTACTTTAAAGAAAAAAACAGCCTTTGATATTCTGATCACAACAACACTGAGCGCATAAGTAGCTACTTAGGTGGCGAAGCAGCTGTTTGAACACAGGAGCATGGTAAATGAGATCTAAAATGTAGATGAGAACAGATTCTGGACTCTTGTTTTGGGACTTAGGGTTAGATGTTTAAAGGTATTTAGGTGCCACTCTGCATCTTTAGGTGCCTAAATACCTTTAAAAATCTGGTGCGTGGTCTTCAGTGCCAAATTCAGAAGTGATACACAAGGTGGTATAATTTACTCTTCATAAATTTAGTCTAAAGTACAGGCCAGGAAAACAATTAACAAATACACTCTCTTTTATTGTATGCTTTTTATACCTTCTTTTAACCCATTCTGGAACTATCTTTTTTGGTCCCCTCTGTATAAATTACACCTATTTACAACCAGTTAGTGAAGTGAAAATTATACCACTATAAAGATTACCTCTGAATCTGGCACGTTATTGTTAAACAAAGTAGAAGGATTTCAGTTCAAGATCTCATTCAAAAGGGACCCACACCAATGAACTAAAGTATTCTATCTACCTCAGAAGGATGAAAGACTAGGCTGATCCTGACAAGATTTGTATCTCTAGTTCCAGGAAGTCTAGGCATTATCTGTTTGGTTTGGAAATTGGGCTGGAAATCTCCAAGGATATCTTTCCTTCAGATTTCCTTTATATTTGTTTTCAGTTGGACTAGAACTTTTTTCAACAACCGTCCTTAATGTATATTTTGCTACTTTTGTTTCTAGTCATAGCTAAAAACAAAAATTGCAAAGATATGAGACCACTAAAAAACAATGTAACTGAAGTTTTTGTATGAGGCTCAGAAGAGGTTTCAGGTTCAGTATTCACAAAGACAGTAACACAAATATACACTTAGGCATATTTACTTCTATTGAAATTTTCAAATCTAACTAGGGGATTTTGCAAGAAAATTCCCATTAAAACTAAGCTTCAAAGGAGGGGCAGGTACTTACTGTGATGGCTAGACATTTATTGAAAATTTAACTCCAAGTTATCTTTGAAAATCTCAATGTTGGAGTTTTGAACATAATAAAGAAGCACAAAGATCTGCTGGGACTATTGTAAGACTCAGACTAGGTTATTTTTCCTCATATGAAAATTATGCCTCCGCTTTGTTTTTAAATAGCTATTACTTCTACAAGAAAACAATCTCACAAGAAGACTACAGCTTTACAGATATTTATGCTGTTATTGTGTTTAGTATAGAAAATTTGAATACATCATGTTTACTAAACTTTTTTATTTTGAAGTAAACTCTGTTCATATAATGAGAATGGCATATTATTTCTCTATAAAATGGAAGTATATAATTTCCACACTGAAAGAAAAATAGAACTTATTTGCAATACCCACACTGATCTAGCCAGTACACACGAAATGTGGCACTAGAGTCTTTAGAGATAGCCTGTATTGGGATACAACCATCTTTGATAAGAATTAACTGAAGTTAGCTTTAGAAATGATAACTTAAAAGGTGGTGTAGTGTTCACTGCTTTGTGAAGGGAAGAGATAGGAGAATTTAATAGAAAGATGCATTCATGCAATAAATGAAGATGTTAGGTAAATGTTGCAGCAGATGCAGTTATTATTCACCTGACTGGTTTCTTCCTCTCAGATCAATGGAGATACCTTCAGACTGCTGAACAACTATTTTAAAGTATTATAGATAAAATTTTAAAGATTTCACAAATGTTCTTGGCCATCCTGTATACTTCTTACAGCTCTCCAAAGGACCCATCTTCTGGCTAAAGAAAAGTGGAAATTACAGATAGCCTTCACAAAGGTCATCGGATTCAGTACTTTGGAAGGAAAGCCCACTGACACTTGGTGATTTGAAAGCAAATTCTCAGAGATACTCAGATACCACTCATCAGTCACCAGATGGACACCTATGTTTTTAAACAGCGACAGTTTGCTATCTGCTAAATTTCATTTAATGGTCTCTGCTCCAGAGCAGAAAACAATAATTCTGGGAATTTATCTAGGGGGTTGGGATTAAGATGCATATGTTTTGTATGACTGTTAGTGATAGTTTGTGTGTGAATGTAGAGTCCCTTTGATCTTATAGAAGGGACAGTGTTTCGCTTGGGCTCTGAATGTGGTAATTTTGTCTAAGTTTTGATGTTTGTCTGACTTTTTTGGCAGGGAGGAGAGGAGGGGGAAATCAGGGCTATCTTTGTGAAGCATGGGAGGAACACTTCCCAGGAGGTGTTGGAGCAACTGTGCATGCACTCCTGGATCTCTTCAGCTGCAGTAGTCACTGCTGCCCTTCTGTGTCCTCATCATAACTGGGGAAATAGGGTGGGAGGATCCATGTGACAGCAATCCTCTGCCCCTTCTTCACGCTGGCAGATTTTTCCTCGTGTCAGAGATCAGTCTATTGATGCTTAAACTCAAGTATATGTGGCAAATTGCCGGTACTGTTCTCTGGGTCTCGCGCTTTTCTCTTCTCTGGGGTAGGTTCAGGGCGATATTGCTTGCCTCTGAACCAGTTCTTAATCACTCCCCTAGTGTCCTTGGAGGAGGGGAGTGGAGAGGGAGGGACCTGGGCCCGCCCTCTACTCCAGGTCACCCAGGGGCCCTGGGGTTGTGGTGAACCACTTGACTAGCGGTTTCTTCCCCTGGGTTACTTCTCTCTCATACCCGTTAGCTTGTGAAAGGGCTTCTCGCCTCTCTTCTATACAAGCCTGGTGCCCTTACCTAGGTTCTGTTGGGCTTCCCAATCCACCGCAGCACTCCTCCAACCTTCTATTTCTCTCTGGACAAACTCTTTCTCTTCTGCAATCTGCACTCTCCTGCTCCAATCCAACCTTTCTCCTTCAACTACCATACACCCCTGTCTGACTGAAGCAGGGGTTTATATCCCATGACTGGAGTCAGGTGCTCTAACTGGAGTCAGGTGCTCTAAGTGAAGTCAGGTGCTCTAATTGGAGTCAGGTGCTCTAATTGGAGTCAGGTGCTCTAATTGGCCAAGCAGCTGTTCTAGTTAATCTAAAGCAAAACCTTCCTCCCTTGGCAGGAATAAGGCCCCCTGCTAACACTCTTATGCTGCCCTCTGGCCATGCTGTAATCACATATCCCCCCCTAGCTCAACACCCAAGGGGTTGGGCTCAATACTCGGGACGAGAGGGCAGTGGTTGGCGTGAGAGGCCATCAGCGTTGTTGAAACGTCCTCTCGTGTGACTTCCAGCCCTATGCTGGACCCCGAAAATGGAAAGTTGCAAAGAGAGGAAACCACCTCGTCACTCATGGCGTTTCTTTCCTTGTTCCTATGCATCCACTGGAGCGAGGCTGTGATCAGTCACCAATAGGGTAAACCGCCCAACCTCAGGAGATAGTAGCGGAGAGTCTCCATAGCCCATTTTATCGCCAGACATTCCACTTTATCAACAAACAGCGTATTTTTTCCTGGGGAGAGCTTCGGCTGAGGTACAAGATGGGTAGTGGCTCCTCCTCCCCTAACCATCTGGGAAAGGACGGCACCAACTCCCACCTACCGAGGCAATGTCCGTCATGCAGAGATGAATCCTTCTCGAATAGTCTGGGGCCATGAGTACCGGATGGCAGATAGGGCTGTCCGCAAATAGCTTAGCTGCAAATGCTGCTCCTGGGACGTCTAGCATCTGTCACCTCACATCACTATCTCGGGCCCGAGCTTTTATCAGATCCGTCAATGGCCCGCTCTTGTGGCAAAATGAGGGATCAATCTCCGATAGTATCCAACTATATACCCAAAAATGCTCTGACCTGCTTCTTGCGGATTGGGTCGAGCTGCCAATCTTGTATTGCCTCCACCTTGTTCCATTGGGGCTTCACCACCCCTTCTCTACGACATGCCCGAAGGTATTTGGCCTCAGCTAGTCCACTTAACACGCATTTCAGAGGATTAGCGGTGAGACCAGCCTTTCGCAAAGCGTCCAGCACTGCTCTTCCACTTTGTCCAGGTGTGTCTCCCATCAGGCTATGTATAACTATGTCATCTAGATAGGCGGCGGCATAGTTGGCATGGGGTCGTATAACTTATCCATCAGTCTTTTGGAATGTGGCAGGGGCCCCATGGAGTCCGAAAGGGAGGACAGTGTACTGGAACAGGCCATCGGTGTAGAAAAAGCAGTCTTTTCCCTGGCATCCTTGCCAGGGGTATTGCCAATATCCTTTTTTTTTTTTTGTCAGATCTAGGGTGGTTTAGGTATTGGCCTTGCCTAACTGATCAACACCAGCTCGTCAATGCCTGGTATGGTAGGCATCGAGTGGGATACTTCATTTAATTTCCGGAAGTCGTTACAAAACCTCAGGGTGCCAATCAGGCTTGGGGACTAGTAGATCGGAACTGGACCACCATGGCTGTGGGATTCTTCAATGACCCCCGAGTTCCAGCATCTTTCGCACTTCCATCCTAATTTCTTCCCTTTTAGCTTCTGGTATTCGATATGGTCTTATCGTCACCCTTACTCCGGGGCTGGTGACATATATGATGTTGGACTAGTGCCTTCGACCTGGTTGGGTACAAAATACGTCCTGGTTCCGGTGGATCATTTCAATGACTTCCATCCGTTGTTCTGGGGTTAAGTCAGGAGAGATATCTTTACCCTGCTCCTGCGAGCCGTCTGCCTGAGGTAGAGCTCCTCGAGTGACCAGACACGTCTCTCTGTCATGCCAGGGCTTCAGTAAAGTTGATGTGGTATCATTGCTCTGGCTTCCGCGCGTCTGGTTGTCTAACCTTATAATTCACTTCTCCAATGGCTTCCACTATCTCATATGGTCCGTGCAACTGGCTAGGAGTTTGCTTTCTGTGGTCGGCACTAACACCATCACCCGTTCCCCGCTGAAATCTTCGCATTTTCGCCCGACGGTTGTAGTATGTCCGCTGTGCCTCTTGTGCTTTTTCTAATGCTCCGTACTATCGGGGTTACTCGAGTTATCCGCTCTCGCATCTGTGTCACATGCTCAATAATATTCTTTCCTGGGTGGTTGTTCCTCCCAATCCTCCTTGGCGATATCAATATCCCACGTGGGGGCGTCCATATAAGAGTTCAAAGGGAGAAAAAACCCGTGGGACGCCTGGGAACTTCCCGTATAGCGAACATTAGATACGGCAAAAGAGTGTCCCAGTCCTTTCCATCCTGTGCTACCACACTTCCGGATCATACTTTTGAGGGTTCGATGAATCTTTCGACTAGTCCGTCTGTTTGTG
This sequence comes from Chelonoidis abingdonii, assembly GCF_003597395.2. Taxonomy (NCBI): domain Eukaryota; kingdom Metazoa; phylum Chordata; order Testudines; family Testudinidae; genus Chelonoidis; species Chelonoidis abingdonii. Next base: position 88,968,283 of record NC_133774.1, on the reverse strand, counting down.
GATGGTAGACGGAGGTCCGAATGGCTGTGTATACGGAGCAGGGCACATAAGTCTTTCATTAGTTTTGACGTAAAGGGGTTCCCTGGTCTGTCAGGATCTCCTTAGGGATGCCCACTCTGGCGAAAACCTGTAGTAGTTCTTTAGCTATTGCCTTAGACGTGGGGTTTCTTAAAGGGATGGCCTCTGGATATCATGTGGCATAGTCAAGGTATGACTAGTACGTTTCGGTGGCCCCGTGCCGACTTTTCTAGTGGCCCACTATGTCCATAGCTATCCTCTCGAACGGACATCAATAATAGGTAAAGGTACTAGTGGGGCCCGCAAGTGAGGGTCGGGGCTATGCAGCTGGCATTCAGGCAGGAGGCACAATAACGCTGGACTTCTGCTCGTATCCTGGCCAATAAAACCTTCTTAGTATTCTATCCAGCGTCTTGTCTACCCCTAGATGTCCCCAAATAAATGACTGTGAGCTAACTCTAGTACGGCCCTTATGTGTTTCCGTGGGACTAGGAGTTGCTCTACTTCTTCCCCTCGTATTTGCTCTATTCTGTACAACAGATCACGTTTGAGCACGTAATATGGGCCTTGGCCTTTGACTTTTCCTTCTACAGGCACTCCATTTACTTCCACTACCTCCTCCCTCACGTTTGCATATAATGGATCTTCGGCCTGGTCCTGCCCAAAGGTCTCACGTGCAGTGCTGAACTGACTAATTCCAGGGGGCCTATTTCAACTCTTCCCCCTGGGGTGGCTCCCACTTGGGCCAGGAACCTCCTCTGAGTCCTCCGTGACCCGAACCTTCTCCTTGTCTCCTGGGCGGGTTCGCCTACCACAAGGAAGTCTTTTGATTAGCTGCCAGAAATCCTGCACAGTCCCTAACTTTTTAGCCGCCCTTCGTTCTCGCCATAGCCTCTGCGGGGGTTTTCCAGGGGATGAGAACAATCTGGAGCAAATTCAGCAAACATTGGGGCGAGGCTATCTTAGTTGCCTCTGTCTCAACCTGGGGTTTGCTACCCTCTCCTGCCTCTATCGGGTCAGTAAGTTCTCAAACCAGGGAAGTCTCTCCTGAATCAAAACAGGATAAAGGAGCTTGGGGACTACTCCTGCAGAAAGCTCTGTGGTATTCCCCTGGATTTCAATCCGTACTGGAATTGTAGGGTAAAAATTCACCGGTGCATGTACGCATGTTACCACCCTGTGCTTTGGCCCGAGTTAGTTGGTCTGTTCCACCAGCTTTTCCCGAGACCAACGTGACAGCAACTCCCCGAATGTATCTATTAATGCTATGTTTTATACCATTCATTTTTTCTGTTACTGGTATCCGTAATCCATGTGAGGTCAATGTAAAATTCCCGGTGTCATAAAGAATAGGTAATGTAAGGCGATTAATAGTGTCTTTTCAAAGGGGGAACAAAGAGAACCAAACACCTGACCAGAGGACAAAATCAGAGAACTGATTTTTAAAGTCAGGGCCAGGGAATTTGTACTATCGGAGGTCTTTTTTGTTCCAATTCGCTATGGGTAATACAAGTATCTTCCTAACGATCTTATCTCAAAGTTTCTCCAAATCCATCTGTGAGTACAAAGGAAAGCAAAGTAATTCGCGCTATGATGAGCTTTGTGTTGTATTTACATGTATGTTGATTTGCGGGACTGGTTTAATGGGCTATCTTTTAAATCAGACGGTTTATTCTTATTTTCTTATAAGCAAGAGCCTATTGAAGTTTTCTAAATGCAAGATTATTTTTGTATTTTCTTTCTTTGTATATAAAGTCCTTTTGAAAACTGGTGGATTTCTTTTCCTAGTGAGCCCGCAAAGGAAGGAAAAAGCCAGGCTGTGGGCATATTTTCCTATTGTTTCCAGGCTCAAGAGCAGGCTACGGGAACCAGGAAAAGAATGTGGCAATCTACTACCTTCTCTTGTGTTTCAAGTTTTTCTCATAATTACTGCTATGAGACCAGGGAGGGAATCTCCTTGTTCATGCTAGCTGTGATAGCTGTGAATGCCGATAACCTCGGGGACGCTAGATGCCTACTCCGGTTATGTATTTCAAAGATGAAGTCTAGTCTCGCACGGCTAACCCAGGGAAGGGGGGAAGCTGGAGAGAAAGAAGAGGCGAGACCCAGCTCTGGGTCTTGGGGGTCCCCAGGGGAAGTTGGGGGTACTCGGGGGGGGTAAGAAGGAACCCCAATGTCCTAGTTGACGCAGCGAGCACCAAGCAGGTAGTGAGCTTGGGAGTTTTCAGGTAAGCACCAGATTTTGTTGCTAAAGTCCAGATCTGGACAGGAGGCTGTACCACAAACCCTACCAGGTTGATCAGGCCACATTGCTTCCCCATAACGCCCCAGATACACTGCATAGGCACCTCCTTGTTGGGGACATTGGCTGCTATATGCCCCAAATTCCCCACATTCATAACACCGTCCCCTCTTCTGGTTATCACCCCCTGCCTGGGGCTAGTTGGCCGGCCCCCCACCACTCTTCCCAAACCCAGGTCCCTTTCTGGCCTCAGAGCGATTCCTCACTGTCGTTCCTTGCACGTTATAGTTTTTCTAGAGGTCTCGACAGTCCGGGGCCTCTTGGGTTTGGGTTTGGGTTGTCTTCCTGGGGTGCATGCCGTGTCTCCCCGCTTGGAGTCTGGAACAGGTTCGCGGGCTGCAGTTGTCTTTCCACGAGGGAGACCAACTTCATAGGTAAGGGGTCATTCTGACCCACCCAAAGTCCTGAGTCCACTGGTGGTAAACCCCGCATATACCGGTGTCCAATTTAGTACCTCCATCATCTCCTCAGAGCTATGGGCTTCAGGCGCAGCCATTTCCGGGTCAGGTGGATCAAGTCAAACAACTGCCGTCGGGGTGTCTTGTCCTCCATATATCGCCCATTCATGGAACCTCTGGGCTTGTAGTGCCGTTGTCACTCCGACCTGGCCAGGATCTCTAGCTTTAGCTGGGAATAGTTTGCTGCAGCTTCTGCCAGAACATATGTAATAGACCCTTCTGGGCTTCCCCACAGGGACATTGTTCTCGGGTTCAGGCCTCCCGCAGGGCTGTTCTCTTAAAAGCCAGGAGGTATGCTTCCACATCATCCTCCCTGGTCATTTTTTGTAAGTAATGGCTAGCCCGTATGGTCGGGTCCCTTCCCCGTGGTGATTCTGTTCCATAAGGGTCTTCATCTGGCTTATTAGGTCTCTCAGCAGGGCTCGGTCCTGAGCAGCCTGACTCAGCAGCAGCTGATTAGTCTCTTGCTGCAATCTAGTCGCCTCTTGTTGGGCGGTTGCCTGGACCCTGGTAGCCTCCTGCTGGGCCGCACAGGTGGCATGTAAAAGGCCTTGACCACGTCGTCCATCTTAAAGGTGGGAGGGTTATGTCTCCCGCCATGGAGTATGTCCCCAGCACGCAGATCCCACTCCTGACACCACGTGTGCAAATTGCCGGTACTATTCTCTGGGTCACGCTTTCTCTTTCTTCTGGGGTAGGTTCAGGGCGATATTGCTTGCCTCTGAACCAGTTCTTAATCACTCCCTAGTGGTCCTTGGAGGAGGGGAGTGAGAGGGAGGGACCTGGGCCCGCCTCTACTCCAGTCCCAACCAGGGGCCCTGGGGTTGTGGTGAACCACTTGACTAGCGGTTTCTTTCCCCTGGGTTACTTCCCTCTCATACCCGTCAGCTTGTGAAGGGCTTCTCGCCTCTCTTCTATACAAGCCTGGTGCCCCTTACCTAGGGTTTCTGTTGGGCTTCCCAATCCACCGCAGCACTCCTCCAAACCTTCTATTTCTCTCTGGACAAACTCTTTCTCTTCTGCAATCCTGCACTCTGCTCCAATCCAACCTTTCTCCTTCAACTACCCCCATTCCGTCTGACTGAAGCAGGGTTTTATACCCATGATGGAGTCAGGTGCTCTAAGCTGGGTCAGGTGCTCTCACTCGAAGTGCAGGTGCCTCTAATTGGAAGTCAGGTGCTCTAATTGGCCACAGCTGTTCTAGTTAATCTAAAGCAAACCTTCCTCCCTTGGCAGGGAATAAGGCCCCCTGCTAACACTCTTATGCTGCCCTCTGGCCATGCTGTATCACATATATTAGTGCTAATTTGACCCAAAGCTACGTGATGATAAACTCAGCTATCCTGTGCCCATACTTCCTCTTTTTATCCTTTAATTTTTCTACCACACAAAATTTCTTTTATCCTGAATAATATCCTATGGACTCAGAATATTCTTTCTTAATTAATTTCTGTTTCCTAATCTATTTTGCTGACTTCAGTAGAGTTTTATCACTATGATTGGTGCTGAATTTGGCACATTGACTGAAGAAGACCAAGGCTTAGAAAAACAATTAAATCAATATAATATTTTGATTGTTCTGTCGTTTAATATAATGGGGAGAAAATAAATGAGAGACATTGTTACTTGGGTCCTTTCTGCTGTTTGCCTCTATTGGTATGGAAACATATTATGCCATGGATAGATTGTTTATTTTTTTTTTTTTACAGTCCCCATATCAAAGACAATTTTCAAATGATACTTATGTTTTCATTCTCAATTATGACAGCGTACCTTTCATCTACAGTAGCAGCTACTGTATTATTACTTCAAATAATTTCATATTAATTGATCATGACCCACAGCCGGTGATATATTATTGAAATATATATAAGAAAGGCTTCTTTAGTGGTTATTAATTTGTTCTTGTGGGCTCAAAGGAAAAATAATTGTTAGGGAAAAGGCAGTTGAAATTAGAACCTGGTACAGGCCTGCCTTGGAATACATGAGAAATCAAGAAAGCTACCTTTCAGATGACCTTATCCATGCCCACCTAATGTAGTCTAGTTTAAAATGATTCACATAATAAGACTTTATTTAGAGCTAACTGGGAAATGGAATATCCATCCCATGGAAAATTTTGGGGAAAAAATCATCCTAATTTAGGACCAAAAGTCAAAAATCACAAAAATTTTGGGGTGTGCAGATGAGTAATTTTTAAAAATTCCATTTTGGGAGACTATTCCACTCCCTAGACTACACTAAATGAGTTACTCTAATTTCTTTGGGTTTACACCCTTCAGATATTTGTATAGTGTTATATCCAATCCCCTTAGTCCCTGCTTTATCAAGGTACTTACAGACATGCTTAACTTTAAGCATGTACATAGTTCCATTGACTTCATGTATACAGGCTTAAAGCTAGACATGTACTTAAGTACATTGATAAATCACAGTCTTAGGGCTTGTCTACGCTCAAAACACTACAGTGAGCTGCACTGCTATAGACCATCATTGTAGAGCAGGGGCAGGCAAACTTTTTGGCATGAGGACCGCATTAGGTTTCATAAATTGTATGGAGGGTCGGTTAGGGGAGGAGGTTATGGCCCAGCTCCCATCTGCCCCACCCCGGGACTCCTGCCCCATCCAACCCCCCCCTCAGGACTCCTGCCTCATCCAACCCTCCCAGCCCCCCGTGCCCTGATGGCCCCTCTGGGACCCCTGCCCCATCCACACCCCCCTGCTCTCTGTCCCCTTACTTCCCCAGAACCTCTGCCCCTGACTCCCCCTTGCTGCCCCATCCACCCCCCCTCCTTCCTGACTGCCCCCGGGACTCCTGCCCCCATTCAACCCCGTTTCCCCCCTGACCACCACCTCAAACTCATCTGCCCTCTGTCCTACTCCCCACCCCACTCCCTGGCCCCTTACCGTGCTGCCTGGAGCACCAGTGGCTGGTGGTACTACAGCCGCACCACTCGACTGGAGCCAGGCCATGCTGCTGGCACCACCACGCAGCACAGAGACTAGGTCAGGCCTGGGTCTGCAGTTGTACTGCCCCAGGAGCTCACAGCCCCACTGCCCAGAGCATTGCATCGGCAGCAGAGTGAGCAAGTTGAGGGTGTAGGGGAGGAGTCGAGGGCTAGCCTCCTGGGCCATGAGCTCAGGGGCTGGGCAGGATGGTCCCGCGGGCCGGCTGTGGCCCGCAAGCTGTAGTCTGCCCACCCGTGGTGTAGAGACTACCTATATCAGTTGGAAGGGTTCTCCTATCAGCATAGGTAATCCATCTCTCTGAGAGATGATATAGGTTGACAGAAGAATTCTCTTGTAGGCTAGCACTCTCTACGTGGGGACATAAGTCAGCTTAACAACACTGCTCAGGCGTGTTTTAATACTTATAATAAGCATGTTCTACACTTTCTACCATGTATTTAGATTAAGAGGGATTTTCTTGGATTTGTAGTTATTCAGGAGAGTACTATAAATGGTGGATGGACTCATTGGGAGACCTTGGGGATAGGATCAAAAATATCTAATTACCACTAACAACAAAACTAGATTCTGTGTAAGTAAGGAAGAAAACACCCGTTTGGATACTGGCTGAGGCTGTAACTTTTACAAAATGAAAAATATTACAGTCCAGAGTGGGTAAATTTTTTCATCTTTAGATTAAACTTTATTTTTATCTGAGACAGTCACAGATAATTCCCAGGCTGGAGTGTCATCCCTCCCCAAATAGTTGCATTTAGGTCCCTGCCACTGGACTGAAATTCCTCTTAATAATTTGATGGCAGTAAAATAACTTCAGAAGATTAACCAAATGACTTTATTAAACAACTGTGGTTGGGCGAAAATGTGTTCAATGAACCACTAATCTCCAAATGCTGTACAGGATATTCATTTTCAGTAGATTCTAGCATGAAGACAGTCTTCCAGGGCAACTTAATGTTATAAGTGCTGCCACTTAGGTGAGAGGCTAAAAACACAGGTGTGTATATATAGGTTTGATTTTAAATTAGTTTAGTATGAGGGAGAATTAACCTTCTGTTAATCATAAGTACCTGGAACTATTTGATATGCAGAAAGTTTTAATCACCATAGTGCTTATGTCTCAAGAAGAACTGGGAAAGGCAGATAATGGGATCCCCTTTTTATTAGACCAAACAGAAAATTCAAACTCCCAAGCTCTCAGGCCAAAAAGGTCTCTCTTCAGATATTATATTCATGTTATATAAAAAGCAAACTTTTTGTAACACAGCCCATGCTGATCTGTTTTGCTTAATTTCATTATTTAACATGTGCTAAAGTGTGCTAGGTATATTGGAGAGAGGGTGACCAGATAGAAAGTGTGAAAAATTGGGATGGGGTTATGGGGTAATAGGCCCCTATATAAGAAAAAGCCTTGAATATCCAGACTGTCCCTATAAAATCGGGACATCTGGTCACCCTAATTGGAGACAAAGGGACAACATTCATGCCCCAAGGAGATAGAAGTCTAAATAAACAATAAACAGACAAAAGACTTGGGAAAGGAGGCAACAGAAAGCAGAAAAATTGCAGAGAGAATTTTAGCATGTGTCATGGTAGTTCCAGGACTGTTTGATTGTAATTGATTTTCTAACATCAGTATACTTAACACGTCAATGAGGGAAGGCTGGTTATTATAGAGCTTTGTGAAAACCGTTTTTTTAATGGAGAATATGTGAGGACACAGAAGACTGGGTCAAACAGGGGATTCCAAACATATGTGGTAGTATTTACCCAGTGAGACAGGATATACTGGATGGCTGGTAGGTGTATATAGGCTGATACCAGATGTAAAGGGTGATCTCACATATTATTGTATGTAATGAAGAAAAGTTCTGTTTTGTATTGTGCACACTATGAGAACTTGGCAATATCATCATCACCCTTCTGTTTTGAGACAATCATCTGATTGTAGATAAATTATGAAGACTTTAATTTATTTAAGATTTACATTTTAATTATGAATCAATGGAAGCTCAAACCCATTAGTTCTATCTCGTATTTTCTTCAACAGCTTTTATTCTTTTCATTTTTGGCAGCTTCAGGAAACCAGTTGTGCCTTTCCCGTAGGCATAATTTTCAAAGTGCCACCTTTTTGTATTTAAACAAATTGAGCAACTTTGTGTGCATACTGGAATTTATTTCCTATGAAGTATCTAGGTTGCCAGGGTCATGGTTTTCCATGAGTTTGGTAGTTATTTTTTATATAAACATCTGTTAGCTGGGAGGTAGATTTTAGTACCCTTCCCAGCCTTTACTGAGGCCTGCACCTTGGGGGCTTTCCAGCCTGGAGCTCCCCAGCTCCCCTGGCCTTTTCCCAGCCCTGCTCCACTCTAGGTACCCTGTGAGCTCCCAAGCAGCTAGGCCCAGCCATCTCCACTGGCCTTTTATAGGACCAGCTGTGGCCTCATTGGGGCGTGGCTCCAGCTATGGCTGCTTCTCCCAATCAGCCCAGCTTTATCCCCTCTTAGCCAGGGAGCGGGGTGTCTGCCTCACTACAGGCCCCTATTCAGCCCGGAACCCAATAGGTACAGGCCTCTATAAAGGGGGAGGGATAGCTCAGTGGTTTGAGCATTGGCCTGCTAAACCCATGGTTGTGAGTTCAATCCTTGAGGGGCCCATTTAGGGATTGGTCCTGCTTTGAGCAGGGGGTTGGACTAGAGCTTCCCCTGAGATAGTGCTTGGGGTGTGCTACAGACCGCCGGGATCGGATATGGATAGAGATGTCTTTAACGAAGTAAACACAAAAGGGAAATGTGTGATTATGGGAGACTTCAACTTCCCGGATATAGACTGGAGGACGAGTGCTTGCAAGAATAATAGGGGTCAGATTTTTCTGGATGTGATACGAGGATTTCTTCACCAACGTAGTGAAGTACCTACGAGAGGGGATGCATTTTTAGATTGGTTTGGTGACAGAGGAGCCTCTGAAGATAATGGTGGTTAGGACAACCTTGGTTCGAGTGATGCATAGCTGATTCATTCAAACTAGATGGAAGGATAGACAAACGTAATCTGGGATTAGGGGTTTGTCGACTTCTCGAGGGCTAATTTAAAGATGTATAGGAAATTAGTTAGGAATGGATTGGACGGAGGAACTGTGGATTTAAATGCGGGAGGAGGCCTGAATTACTTTAAGTCGCAGCTGCGGAAAACTGTCGAGAGCCTGCACCAAGAAAGGGGAAAAAACCAAGTGGCAGGAGTTGTAGGTCCAAGCAGGATGAGTTAAGCAACTCAGAGAGGGATAGGAAAAAGCAGAAAGCTTACAGGGAAGTGGAAGAAAGCGGGATTAGCAAGGGAAGCTTACCTTATGAGGTCAGAACATGTAGGATAAAGTGAGAAGGGCTAAAAGCCTGGACCTTGCAAAGGAATCAAAACATAGTAAAAGGTCTACAGCCACATAAATAAGAAGAAAACAAAGAAAGAAGAGTGGGAGCCACTATACACCTTGAGGATGGAATAGGAGGTTATAGATAACCTAGGCATGGCCCAATATCTAAATAATGAACTTTGCCTCAGTTTTTAATACGACTAGTTTAGGAGTTTAGGATGATGGAGGGATGATAAAACAGAATGTGGATATGGAGGGGATATGACCACATCTGAGGTAGAGGCCAACTTGACAGGCTTAATGGGACAAAATCGGGGGCCCGGACAATCGTCCATCCGAGGATATTGAAAGGAAACTGCGCGTGAAATTGCAGCCCGTTAGCGAGAATTTTTAGCAATCGATAAACTCGGGGTTGGGACCGTCGGGGGACTGGAGGGGGGAATTGCTAACGTAGTTCCTATTTAAGAAAGGGAAATAAAAGTGATCGGGTAATATAGGCCGTTAGCTGACGTCCAGTAGTTATGAAAGGGTTCTGGAAAAAAATTTAAGGGAGAAAGTAGTTTAAGGACATAGAGGTCAATGTAATTGGGACGAATTGCAACATGATTTACTAAGGTAGGGGCGGGGGGGGGGGGGGTCGTGCCAAACAACCTGATCCTCCTTCTTTGAGAGGTGACGGGATTACTTAGATAAAGGAAATGCGAGATCTAAATTACCTCGATTTCAGTAAGCGTTTGACACTGGTTTCCGCATGGGGAACTGTTAGCTTAAATTGGAAAAATGGGATGATATGAAATTGTAGGTGGATAGGAGACTGTTTAAAGGAGATTGCCAGCGGGTCGCTACTAAGGGTGAAGCTGTCAGGCTGGAAGGAGCGTACGTAGTGGAGTCCCTCAAGATCGTTTGGGGACGATCTTATTTAACCTTTTATTACTGACCTTGGCACAAAGAGCGGGGAATTGCTAATAAAGTTGCGGATGACACCAAAGCTGAGGGTAGTTGCTAACACGGGAGGACCGGATACTATTCAGGAGATCATGTACATCTGTAAACTGGAGTAAAGAATAGGATGAAATATCAATTAGTGAAATAGTGCAAGGTCAGTCCACTTAGGATTAATAATAAGAATTTAGCATATACTGTTGCGGACCGATCAGTGGAAGCGACAAGGAGGAGAGAGACCTTGGGTATTGTGATAGCAGGATGACTATGAGCCGCCAATGTTGATATGGCTGTTAAAAAAGCAAATGTCGGTTTTAGGATGCATCAGGCGAGGTATTTCCAGCAAGGATTAAGAATGTGTTAGTTACCGTTATATAAGGCGCTGGTGAGCCCCACCTGGAATATTGTGTGCAGTTTGGTGTCCCATGTTTTAAGGAAGGATGAATTCAAACTGAACAGGTTCAGAGGACGCGGCTCTGTGCATGAATCCGAGGAATGGAAAATCTCGCCTTATGAAAGAGACTCAAAGAGCTTGGCTTTGTTATAGCCTGCCAAAAGAAGGCTGCGGGGGATATGCTTGCTCTATATAAATATATCAGGGGTATTAACGTTAGGAGGGAGAGGAATTATTTAAGATTTAGCTACTATGTAAGGCACAAGGACGAATGGGTACAAAACTGGATATTAGGAAGTTTAGACTTGAAATTAACGACGAAGTTTCTAACCATTAGGGACGTGAAGTTCTGGAACAGCTCTTCCGAGTGGAAATAGTGGACGGCAAAAGACTATCTTGGCTTTAAACTAAGCTGATAAGTTATGCGAGCGGATGTTATGATGGGATAGTATTTGGCCATTGATCTGTGATTTATCAGCAGATAAGGTCTCTCAATGTCTGTGAGGGAGCTCGTTGGTGGGATGGGAAACTGAGTACTGTCATAGGAATTCTTCTTGGGTCTGCTGGTGAGTCGTTGCCACATGCTTCAGGTAGCTGATCGCCACTATTGGGGTCAGGAAGGAATTTTCTCCAGGGCGGATGCAGGAGGCCTGGAGGTTTTCGCCTTCCTCTGCAGCGTGGGCATGGGTCACTTGGCTGGTGGATTCTCTGCAGCTTGAGGTCTTCAAACCACAATTCTGAGGATTTCAATAACTCAGTCATGTGTAGGGTTTTATAAAAGTGGATGGGTAGGGTTCTGTGGCCTGCCTTGTGCAGGAGGTCAGACTAGATGATCATATTGGTCCCTTCCGACCTATGAGTCTATGAGTCTATGAGTCTATCTCCTGAGGTACCTTCCAATCCTAATATTCTATGATTCCAAGTCTACCATCTTTTTGGCTGCCAATAGAATAGCAAAGTTTGACCAATCAGTCTTGAAGGCTCAGGAACATTACTGTGTCTGAACATTGAAGACAGAGTGCTGGCAACAGATAAGGGCAGTAGGGTATCACCAGGAGAACGTGTGTCAATGGAGCAGTAAATAAGCACTCTCACTTGCTCTGAGGAATCTCATTAGATGTTGGAGTTATTAACTAGATAGAACATCTAATCAATGACTATTTTTGTGGAAAAAGCTACATTTATTTATCAGGATAATTAAGACATTTTAAATTTGTCCCTTTACAAATTTGTGGTCCTTCCATAAAAGCACAGCGTTTTCTGTAGAAGTTTCTAGAGCAGCAAAAATTCTGCACTGGATGGCTACAAAAATTTCAAGACAGATTTTTGAGTGCATTTTTTTTTAGTTTGATTTGGGTTTGGTTGGGACTAGACACATGATATTGGTCCGGCTTCTCTGTCAAGCTGAATATCCCCCTTTGTGCTCCGAAGAGGGATTTTGTTTAAAACAAAATAATTATGTAACAGAGAAAGTTTTTAGTTAAGCTACCATCTGCAAGGTAGACAGAAAAGTATTGTTTGTCTTGAATTTCCTATTAAAATAATGCACATTCTGGGAACTATTTGTTGTTCAGGTTCTTGGAGAATCCATAAGCCTCCTGTTGATTTTGATTATTTACAGTTTTACAAGAGGAAAGCAGCTATTATAGTCTCAAAGAAAGATCAAAGAGCCGTATACCCCTCAAGGCTAATATAACCAGAGAGCTCTTGCATTTTCCTGTTATTGACAGTATTTTATATTTCTCAGCAGTTATATTCCATGGGCAATTTTTCTCTGAGAATTTCTTCTGATGTGCCTACATCTTTATAGCGACCTGGGCTCAATACTGTAACATCTTCAACCTGTGAAAACTGTATTACAGTAAATAAGTCTCTATACGAGCGCAGGGACTTGGGCTAGCAGATTAAATGGTGGGGTGTTAGCTGAAGTCCAAAACTGCAGCCTAGCACATAAATACAAACAGCATATAGTATATTTAGGCCACTGTCATTTGTAATTATCTCAGATGACCAGGGAAGTAATTGGACTGAAGTCTGTTTGCTTCTAAATTTATGCTAAGGCCCCAATATAAGAAATTCCATGTTCTTTTCTTCATGTTCTTGTCATCACAAAATACTCATAATCAAAGTCTCAGGCACGCAGGCCAAATTTCATGGGCAGACTATCATGGAATTAATGGGAACATTATTTGTGTTGTGAAAGTTCCACTGAAATATTTGTGCCACTTTTGCACAGCACTAATATGTGTGTTTCTTCTCCAGTATCTAGTTACCCTGTTAGTTATCCTGTTGCTTCATATTACTCAAAACTATTGTTTGTTTATACAGCCAGCTGATCTCAGAAGAACAGAGATCTATTATTCAGAACTTTAAAATCAATGTTTGGGTTGAGATTCTCAGCCCACACTGGGCACTTTACGCTGGCTGAAAAGTGGGGAGCAGCACAAAGAGGCCCTAAAATCCCCAGGAGTGAGTAGAGGAGGAGTCTCCCAACAAGATACTGCAGTTGATAGCCATAAGGTTGACGTCCACGGATTCCATAGCAAGTTCAAGCAGATAAGGACCCTGCCGGCAGTAGATCTGGGAGCAAGAGAGGAATAGCAGGATGGGGCAGCATCATGCAGGGATACAAAGTTCTGAAGCCCATAGAGCACCCCAGGGATGCTTCCGTAACTAAGACAGGCTCCCAGCACTGATGAACTGATGCCAGGAGCCTCAGTAGTCCCTGGAACAGCCCAGGATTGGAGCATGCAGAAGTGGCTTAAAGCCACTTTAGCCCTGTCATCCCTCTGGACTACCAGTTTAAAGGTGCTTTACTTAATTTCTCAAAGGACTTCTTCAATATGTCTTCACCAAATCCACAGTACATAGCAATACTACTTTATGAGGAATCAGTTCTGTAGATTACATGGGGATTTTTTGGGAAGAATTGCATTGCATAAGCACCATCAAGGCATCAAAGCTCACTCTTTCCAGTCTTTTTCATATGTGGTTTGTTTATCAAAAACAGATGAAATTCTTAGGCAACTAAAATATAAGTATGATATTTTTCCCACAAAATATGGCTTAGTATAGCTCTAATTGCAAAACCATAAAATTAAGGCTGTCTCACTCCTGAGGAGGAAAAACAAAACAAAACAAATGCATTTTTAATGACGTATGTTAAGTCTGCCTGTTTAACAAGTCTGAAAGAATTTGTAATATTATGTCTCATAAGCAATTGTAAATGTTAGGATGCTCAGTCTAAGTTTTAAAGAATCGCTTTGGAAATGTTTCAAAGTTTATCATTAGGAAAAAATAATTCAGTGGTCTCTGGAGCTGGGTACCTCTCTCTTTGGTGTCTGCTCTTGACATGCACCATTGAAGTTAAGTATATTATTCATGCTGTAGTCATTTGGTAGGTCTGAATAGAACACTACAGGATTTGGGGTCTGTTCTGCAAGACAATAAAGATTCATTAATACAAATATCTTTTATATAGCGCCTTTCAGCTGGAAGGATTTCCAAGCAGTTTACAAATCATATGTGGAGAAAAATCACTTCTTCCAATGCTGAAGACCCATCACATCTGAAGCAGAAAACAGCACATTACATTGCCACATTTTTTAGAAGATTGGCAGCAATTCCCTGCAGGGAAGAGCACACTTCTTCAGTGCATGTGATCTCTTCCTGCCACAATCAACCTCATATAATCCAAATCAATCCAAACCCTTGTTCCCTCATCATGATTCTCTCTTGGGGCTTCTCCATTATTATGTGCCAGGGAAATTTGTAGTATCTGATAGCCACAGTCAACCACCTAAAATATTTGCAGATCTTTTCACGAACAGTATTGTATCCCAAAAGTGTTTTGCTGGAAATGACTGTTCTTTAAAACTAAAAATTTACTTTTTAAGATGAGAATTAAAAACCAAAATGATTTCTGAACTGTGACAGATTGCAGAAGAGGATTCCAACACCAAGAGAAATCGTAGCTAAAGGCTCTGAGTACATTAGTCACCATATGCTTACAGTTCAGAATGCAAATCCCTTTTGGGAGTAACTCAACAACATTTAAAGTCACTATAGCTTTGGGTTCCTTTATATCATAATAATGCTTTTCAAACAAAAAACTTTTTTAGTAGTTCACCTCGGTGTCGCTTATTCCTTCCCTCTATTCATTTTAAATCTCCTTTTGGGCTATCCAGCAAATTGTTTGGCCTTTTAATAAACACAGACCTTCTGATTCAGCTCCCTGTGGTTACTCTCTCCAAAAAGTCCATATTGGTTTCATGAGTTAGCCTCAAAGACATTTTTCATTCAGAAACTCTTCATTTCTTTTTGTTGCAAAATTTGCATTGGATAATTAAATCAACAATATATTTCTCCTTAAATCAAAATGATCATTTATATCATCTTGTTGTCTTTTTGTTTCAAACAATGTGACTCGTGCATTCTGTCTTCAGGTACCATCACTTTTACTTTTATGATAACACTTGGTGTATGGGGAGATTTTGGCAAACCAGTAAAGTGCCTGAAACCACTACGGCTTATTGTTAAAAGCAACCTATTAAGCAGTCTCAGCTTGACCAAAGCAGGAGGGGTGGGGGGTTGGGGTGCCACAGTAAGGGCAGCTTGACCTCTCGTCCTTCCTGATAAGAATTGTGTTGAAGTTGCTGATACATGTATTTTAAAAGAGCAGTATGTGCCCCAGGAATGTCTATTGGGGTCTCAAGGCTGCAAACTCTGGAGAAACCCACACCTGTTAATCAATAATCGGAAGGAACCTCTTGCTTCACCGTTGGAACTGCTTACTTAACAAGTTTTCTTTAAGGGACATGTCATTCTATTACTAATGTATAAATAAGGGGAAAAAATTGAGATAGTTGGACTCATTTGGGGACTCTTTTGGACTCTTTTTGGACTCTCCCTCTGGATACATCTTGTGGTCCTCACCAACAGAAAGAAGATTTGGCTACCTGAAGCCTGCCGCTGTGTCACTTGAGAGCCACACTCAACTTAGGTAATTATCAAGGGTTGAGGATGTTTTACTAACTTGTTGCGGATGTGTGTAAGTGCTTGAGACTAAGTAAAGTTAGCTTTATGTGAAAGCACTCTTGTGTTGTCCTGTTTGTGCCAGCCATCTATCGGTCAGATGGCTGTGTCTCCTCTGATTTATTTTCTGACACCACCTCACACAGAGTAAAAGTTACCAAGAGCTTTGGGTTGAAAGAACACCGGGTAACATTGGGACTTGGTCCTGATCTTAGGTCTGAACTACAGAGCTTCAAAATGTGAAATAAATTATGCATGTAATGGACTTTTAGTAATCTCTTCATTAAAATGTTGAAGAAAAACAATTGTGTCATTCTTCTTGGATCACTGATTGCTAAGGACCAACAGGAAATGCAGATAATTACTTGTTCCATTTGGATTCTTAGATGGATCCATTCCTTTTTGTTCCCCTTCTCTCCTCCCAACCTGTGTTCCCCAACTGGCATTGCAAACTGGTTTGGAAAATATGACTTGGGTGTTGTATTGGGGAGATAGCTCATCAATTTTGAAGGCCTTTGAAATGGGAGAGGAGAGCTCAGATTTTCTGGACCTGGATTTATGCATCATAGAATATCAAGGCTGGAAAGGCTAGTCAAACCCCCTACTCAAAGCAGGACCAATCCCCAACTAAATCATACCAGCCAGGGCTTTGTCAAGTCTGACCTTAAAAACCTCTAAGGAAGAACATTCCACCACTATCTAGCTAAACTATTCCAGTTCTTCACCTCTCGCCTGGTGAAAAAGTTTTTCCTAATATCCAACCTAAACCTCCCCCACTGCAACTTGAGACCATTACTCCTTTTTCTGTCATCTGGTGCCACTGAGAACAGTCTAGATCCATCCTCTTTGGAACCTGCTTTCAGTAGTTGAAAGCAGCTTTCTCTTCTGCAGACTAAACAATTCCAGTTCCCTCAGCCTCTCCTCATAAGTGATGTGCTCCAGCCCCCTAATCATTTTTGTTGCCCTCCACTGGACTCCTTCCAAATTTTCCATATCCTTCTTGGAGTCTGGGGCCCAAAACTGGACACAGTACTCCAGATGAATGTCAAATAGAGGGGAGTGATCACATCCCTCAATCTGCTGGCAATGCCCCTACTTATACAGCCCCAAATGCCATTAGCCTTCTTGGCAACAAGGGCACACTGTTGACTCATATCCAGCTCCTTGTCCACTATAACCCCATAGGTCCTTTTCTGCAGAACCGATGCGTAGCCATTCGGTCCCTAGTCTATAGCAGTGCATGGGATTCTTCTGTCCTAAGTGCACGACTCTACACTTGTCCTTGTTGAACCTCATCAGATTTCTTTTGGCCCAATCCTCTAATTTGTCTAGGTCTCTCTGTATCCTATCCCTACCCTCCAGCATATCTATCACTTCTCTCAGTTTAGTGTCATCTGCAAACTTGCTGAGGGTGCAGTCCACGCCATCCTCCAGATCATTAATGAAGATATTGAACAAAACTGGCTCCAGGACCGACCCTTGGGCCACTCCACTTGATACCGGCTGCCAACTATACATGGAGCCATTGATCACTACCCATTGAGCCCGACGATCTAGCCAGCTTTCTATCCACCTCATAGTTCATTCATCCAGCCCATACTTCTTTAACTTGCTGGCAAGAATACTGTGAGAGACCGTATTAAAAGCTTTGCTAAAGTCAAAGAATAATATATCCACTGCTTTCTCCTCATCCACAGAGCCAGTTATCTCATCATAGAAAGCAATTAGGTTAGTCATGCATGACTTGCCTTTGATGAATCCATGCTGACTGTTCCTGATCACTTTCCTAGGTGCTTCAGAATTGATTCCTTGAGGATCTGCTCCATCGTACCATAGTACAATGAAAAGTCTTCTCTCTCGGTCTCCCATAGTCCCCATCACTATAGTATCTGAGCAACTCACAAATATTAATTTCTCCTTCACAACACACCTTTCATGTAAGGAATGATCATCCCTGTTTTACAAATAGGCAACTAAACCACTTAGAAACCTGTCACTTAGAGATTATTGCCTTGCAGAAGGTCCCAAAGGAAGTCCATAACAGAAACAAGAGCTGAAACTAGATCCTCCTTAGAGTGATTTAATCATAAGACCATCCTTCTTCTCTATGTTCATAGTTACTAAGTCTCTATGGTTTCCATTTGTCCGTGGGAGCTCTCTTTGTTCAGCACCTTTGAAAATCAGTCCATAAATCTGTTTTTATCTTTTCTCCAGATAAGATAATACTTACCTCACACAAGTACCAATTACATAGCCTTTTGATTACTGCAAAGTGAGTATCAATTTACTGTCATTCCCATATTTTACCATGCAGAGTTATGGATGACAGTGAATTCATCTCACTACAAAAACAAAACTGTTGTTAGACCACTCACATTATGTGCAAATTCATCCGTTACTTCAGCTGGCTGCCCAAGTGTATTTGGGCAGTTCCCAGGATGATAATCATATATATGTAATCTGTTGTAAAAACAGAAGGAGATAATCTTCCTACAGGTGTTGGACCAAGATGGTGTTTGTGCTGAAGCCTTGCAGTGAGAACATTGAGACTCGGTGACTTGGGGCACAAGAACTGGAAGTCATTAGCCCTGAGTTTTCATCCTTGTTCCAATGTTGACTTGCTATTTGACCTTAAGCAAGTCCTTTAATCTCGCTGTCTCTGTTTCCCAGCTGTAAAACAGAGGCAATAACTTACTTGTGTGTTTCTCTGCACTGATTCATTACTCAATATTTGCACAATGCTTCGAATATATAAAGCGCTGGGTAAGTATGATTAGTAGATGATACTACAGCTTGGCTGAGCAGAGAGCAGTACTGCTCAGGAGAAATCAAAATCCTTCTTTGTATGCTATTTCTACTGCTTTTCACAGAGCTGAATGCTGGAGGGGAGTGTTGATACTCTCAGGGTATGTAAACTGAGAATTGATTGGAAAAGAGACTGTTTGGCAAAGATCTTTTTTTTTTTTTTTTTGCAGAGAGAGAGGAGCAATATTTCAAAGAAAACACTAGAGACAATACACACAGTAGTAATGGATATTGGAGGCTCAGCTGGAAGATACAGCTTAACAGTCTAAATATCAGATTTGAAATAATTCATTTATCTTCCACAGGCTTGAGTTTAGGCAGAATTTGGGCACACCCTCCACCTTCAAAGTAGACAAGTTTAGTTACATTAACTATGGTTTGTGGATTTTTCAAATTATTTTAAAAAACTGAGGCTGTTTTCCCTCTCTTCATTCACTATTGTCTGCGTTCTTTTTAGTATTTTGGTTGTCCGTTGTGTTCCACACCAGAAGCAGTATGGTGATGCCGTATGTGTATTTATCGTGAAAAAGTTAGAGTACTTTGGAATAACAAGTCTATATAGAAGTAAAATATTATTACAATAATCATTGCGACACACTGAAGATGAATGGTTGCCTTACTGGATATATTCCAGGAAACTGTTTGACTATTTGGCAGACTTGGAAGGGTTAGAATTTTATCAATATATGTGGGCAAATATTGATTTCCCAGTACACATACAAACTGCAACAAAATTATTTCTATCAATAATAACTGAAACGTACAGATGGACAAAGTAAGAAAATTGCTGCTTGAAGACTTATTAGATTTTTATTTAAGGTTATTTACTTTGTATATTTTGATGTGATGTTGACAATATGTGCTTTAATGGTTATAAAGCTTCAACTTTTAAAATCTCAACACCTATTGTCATTAAATAATTGTCTGACCCCACCCCATAATTTCCTGCAAATGTAAATTGATAAAAATATTTTTTTTAAATATTCACAACCCATAATTGTATGCAACAGTGAAAATTTAAATTGATAAAAAATGCTTAAAATAAACATTAATATTATCCATCAAAATTATATATGAATTCTGCCAAGCCTAACTATTGGTAAAAACAACGAGAAGTACTTGTGGCACCTTAGAGACTAACAAATTTATTTGGGCATAAGCTTTTGTGGGCTAAAACCCACTTCATCAGATGCATGGAGTGGAAAATGCAGTAGACAGGCATATATACACAGTATATGAAAAGATGGCAGTTGGTAGGGGGGTCAGTGCAAATAAAACAATTCAATTAAAGTGGAAGTGGGCTATTCTTAACAGTAGAATACTAAGGGAGGAAAAATCACTTTTGTAGTGGTAATGAGGGCAAGGTAATCAGGGTGGCCCATTTCGAACAGTTGACAAGAAGGTGTGAGTAACAGTAGGGGGAAATTAGTATGGGGAAATTAAATTCAGTAGTGACCCATCCACTCCCAGTCTTTATTCAGGCCTAATTTGATGGTGTCCAGTTTGCAAATTGATTCCAGTTATGCAGTTTCTCGTTGGAGTCTGTTTTTGAATTTTTTTTGTTGAAGAATTGCCACTTTTAAGTCTGTTATTGAGTGTCCAGGGAGACTGAAGTGTTCTCCGACTGGTTTTTGAATGTTGCAATTCCTGATATCTGATTTGTGTCCATTTATTCTTTAGCATAGAGACCGTCCAGTTTGGCCAATGTACATGGCAGAGGGGCATTGCTGACACCTGATGGCATGTATCACCTTGGTAGATGTGCAGGTGAATGAGCCCCTGATGGTGTGGCTGATGTGGTTAGGTCCTATGATGGTGTCCCTTGAATAGATACGCAGACAGAGTTGGTAACAGGGTTTGTTGCAGGGATAGATTCCTGGGTTAGTGTTTTTGTTGTGTGGTGTGTAGTTGCTGGTGAGTATTTGCTTCAGGTTGGGGGGGAGGACCTGTCTGTAAGCGAAGACTGGCCTGTCTCCCAAGGTCTGTGAGAATGAGGGATCATCCTTCAGAATAGCTTGTAGATCCTTGATTATGCACTGGAGAGATTTTAGTTGGGAGCTGTAGGTGATAGCTAGTGGCATTCTGTTGCTTTCTTTTTTGGGCCTGTCCTGTAGTAAGTGACTTCTGGGTACCCTTCGGGCTCTGTCAATCTGTTTCTTCACTTCACCAGGTGGGAACTGTAGTGAATATTGGTAGTGTACTATTGGTAGTGAATGGTAGTGACTACCACATAAATGGGATGGTATTGGCATAAGTTTTGTTGAGTGGGGATGCATTTTGTATTTATCTAATTGTTAAATCAGTGCAAAATTCTAAGTTCCATATTAAGTTATAGCTGCTTTGTATAGTAACAACAACAACTAAAAGCACTGCAGAGCCAATGTATCTATGTGAACATAAACTGGAAGTGCATTATCAACAAAAGAACTAACTACTTTCTAACTGCAGACTTAAACTCTACTCTCATTTATACCTGTGCAAACCCACAGCTGAACAGCATAAATTCTGTTTAATACGATGCATTTAAGTAGAGCTATATGTGTAAGTGGTATTTAAATAGGTATGAAATTCCAAGCCCTAGACTTACTCCATAAGTAATGGTGGGTAGAACTTAGTCAACCAACTTGTTGATGATGCCTTCAAGGATATTCTCCCATTCCTATATTGGGTCTGAAAAGTAATGACTTATTTTTGTCACTAAACTGAGTAAGTATGACTGAATAAGGAGCAAATGTGTTAATGGTGCATTTTCTAAGAAAGTCACTTAACATTATACTACATGCATTTGATATGATGGTAATTTTTTGGATACTTCCTCGATCAACAATACCTAAAAGAATAGAGAACAAGCTACCCAGCCCATGTCACTTACCTCTTACCCCTCATTGTGTATTCTATATGAGCAGAGTAACAGATATTAGGATCCACAGAAGAAGCAGATTCTACTGGACTAGATATTTCTTTTAATTGTGTACCTAATGCATGCAGTGGTGTTAAGTGCATTATAAATGTAGACATCTGTATGCTTCAATATGGAGCATCAGAAAGGGAGTATGGTCAAGAGAAAAAGTGGAGGACCAAGTGAAACCCTCTCATCATCTGCCTGCTACAGACCTGGCTGCACAGATCTGAAGGAAACATGAGAAGCAATAGCTCTGACTTGGTGGAATGTGAGTTCCGGAATTAAAGGAATGTAGAGAACCTCGTGCCTCACTGAAAGATAGCAGACCTAAGACCCAACAACATGAAGATTCCAAACTGTGTATCAACCACCACAAAGCTCTAAGTCAATAATATCTTTCAAGGTGTTACTGAGCTAGTATCTTAAAAAGCTTTCTATTATTGTCCCCTGCCCCCACCATGGGTGTATATTTTCAACATTATCTCCTATTTAACTCAATCTTTTGTCTACTAATATAATATATTGTAATATTTATGTCTTGATAAGTAGGTTAAATAGGATCATATTTAATTTCATATTGAAAGCACCAAAACCATTTAACTGTAGTCCTAGAACAATTCTCATGATAGGATCATATAAAATGAAAAAGTGTGTTTAAATTACATATCAGGTTGAGAACAGTCTTGGTTTAGATCCCACCTGTTCCTGATTTCTTCCTACTTGTAGTCTGGAAAACCACTAAATCCAGTGACAGGAAGTTGAGAGCAAGGCCTTTGGGGAAGAGAAAAGCAGGATGAAAGACAGCTCCCCTGCTTCAGTTAGAGGGGCTACTTGACAGGAATAACAATGTTTTAGGATACTTTGTAGTGATGGGGGAAGGATCAGTTGTGCTCATCTGCAAAGCTGAGCTAAGCTGGAGATCAGAAATAGCATTAAGTTTCTGAAAGTTTCACTATGAAGGATAGGGAAGAGGCCTGTGGAAAGAGTAGCAGCTCGCTCAGTAAAGAACTGGGGTCAGAGTCTTATTCCAGGAACTGGGAACAGGGACAGGGCTGGCAATTTTCCCTAAGAGAACAGTAGTAAATATTAGGCTCCAGAGAAGAAGAAAAAGAGGCACTTCATGGAGGACTGATAGGAAGAGCTGGGGAGAAAATGTAAACAGGGAGAACATAGAACGTAGTCTGGGGAACAGTGAAGTAGGGTGAGTTTTTAAATGAAGTTGACAACTATTTCCTGGTTTAGGGTCCTTGGATGGAAGCCTGGGATAGAGGGAGGGCCCAGACACCCCTATTGTGCCACCTGGGTGACCAAATGGTGAAGGACTTTGGGAAATCTGTTACCTAGGGAGTAAAAAGTCTGTTTAACTTGAGAAGGCAAAGGATTATGTAACCCCCAAATCTAAAGGGCTTAAGAACATAAGAACTGACATACTGGTCAGACCAAAGGTCCATCTAGCCCAGTATCCTATCTTCGGACAGTGGTCAATGCCAAATGCTCCCAAATGAATGAACAAACTGGTAAGCATCCCCTGGTATCCATTCCCAGCTTCTGGCAAACAGAGGCTAGAGACACCATCCCTGCCCATCCTGGCTAATAGACACTGATGGACTTATTCTCCATGAACATATCTAGTTCTTTTTTGAACCCTGTTATAGTCTTGGACTTCACAACATCCTCTGGCAAAGAGTTCCACAGACTGACTATGTGTTGTGTGAAAAAACAGTTCCTTTTGTTTGTTTTAAACCTGCTGCCTATTAATTTCATTTTGTGATCCCTAGGAACCTTGGTTGTGGAAGGCCTGTTTTGTTTGTCTGGGCTTTTGTTTATCCTGTAAACGGAGGACTTGTAATTTGGCTAGAGTGCCAAGCTTCCAATGTGCCAGAGGGAGATCGTCTCCTATGATGAAACTGAGGCAAGACCATGTAGCTGGATAGGGAGAAGTAAGTCATATGCAGATACCACCACTATGTCAAATCCGTTTTACAGCTATACATATGAATGCAGTGTATTTACTTAGGTTTTGATAGTAGCATTCACAAGTAATGTTAACTGATAGGTAATTGAAAATGGAAATTGTCACCTTTTGGTTTGCTTTTATAAGCTGTCTACATAGCCTATTGTGGTAATAAAGTAAACCATAATTTCCAAACCTGACTAACTTCTATTCCACATATAGGCTCCTTAATAAATAAACTGGTTTTCACATACAATGTGCACATGCAGCTCATATAGACTGCAGATGTATTAAGCACATCTGAAAACCAGCTGGCTTTACATAGGAGCCTAAATATAGGTTTAAGAGCCAAAATGTAGACACTTGAGTTCTGCAGTTTGTCCTAGAAGATATGTCTGTAAAATTAGTTCATAAATTTTGCGGAGTTCCTTGGGACTCTTGCAGCAGAGATATATAGTTGTTTACTTGTCTGTGATTTAAGATGATCAGTACACTCTGTGAGCTTGGGTTGAAATACTATCAATCATGTGTCAGCATATATAATGGTAGAAATGCAGACCAGGAGTGAAAGCCAATCAACTTATTCTCATCTCTTACAGAAAATTATTTTAAAATGGTCAACTATTTTACTTTCCTAATAGTGGATGGAATAATACTTTTATTTTTAGCTAACTAAATAAAAAAATAATACAGCCTGAGTTACTAGTGTTGCGCATATGAAAATAGATTATGATGCTGTTAATTTGTACAGTGCCAAAAGTGTGCATGATTTTGTCAAGACAAATATGGTAATGGTGGGAGTTGGGGGAGAATTCTTGGGTAGATCCTGATCTTTTATACTCTCTGTAAATGAAACTTTCACTGAAGCCAATACATACAAAGGTCTGCATATAAACAGTGCCAAATTCTGCTCCCACTGAAATTCATGGGACTCTAACCATTAACTTCTATGGGAGCAGGATCCAGGCTTTAGGGGGGCAATTTTTCAAAAGTGCCTAAGAAAACCCAATGGGACTTGGGCTTCTAAATCACTTTTAGCATGTTTGAAAATATACTCCTTACACTGTACTTTGGAAATAACTGAAAAATACCAAGTCTAAAGTGTCTAATATTTTACTTTTGTAGGAAATATTACAACAACATATGGGGCTAGATTTACTAAGATAACTTAGACTCAGCATTGCAGTACCTAATATTTAGGCACTCTGCCCCCTGGAGCACTGTACAGTTCTGAGTTAGGTGCCCAGACTCTTCATGCAATACATGGGGAGAGACATGTGCCCAGGAATGGAATCCACAAAAGCCAGCATGCTGAGGGGGAGCTGTCTAAGCTAGCCACTAGGAAATTCCAAGGAGAGAGAGATGTCCTAAGCCCCACCCTCAAAGGGAGTTAGATGCCTAAGTCTGTACAGAAGAGAAGTGTCTATCTCCACTTGGAATTCACTGTTGTGAATCCTCTCCTGGAGTTTGGTTGCTAAGCTCTTTAAAAAACTCACAGAGGCAGGGTCCTTGGGCCAGAGAAAGAATGACTGTAACCCAATGCTTACAGTGCTCACTTGGGAGACACAAGTTCAGTCCATGTTCCAGTGATTTCCTCTCCCCACCAAAGATTGCAAGGGAACATGCTACATTGAGGGGCTCTTCTGTCATTCTGGGACCTCCACATGCCCTGGAAAACCTGTGAAACTCAAACCCGTATAACTTACACACAGAAGATTCTGTGGGTTCATAGGGAGGGATATCATCCTTCCATAATTTTGGACCATTCTTTGCTCTCCTCTACTGCAAAGTGTGGGGTCCATTTGTCCTTTCTGTCTCTTATGCTCATGATATTCAGCCACTATAAAATAAAACCTTCTCTAAGTTCTTTCTCCTTTTACATGGGTCAAAATTGAGACCTTTTACATGCTACCTATAACTCTCACTCTTCCTGGCACTTGGTGTCTCACCATGTATTACTCACCTTAGCCGTCTACCATAGGCTTTCCTGGGAGAGGGTCTCCCAGTCTTTCATCTTTCAGTTAGAACAAGAGCCTCTAGGTCTACAAGCTTCTGAATCTGACAGGCTCTGTATGTGAAAGTACCTGTGTGGTTGTTCTTCTCCAAGACTTAATGAATTCCCCAAACAGCCAGCAGGACTTTAAGAAAAAGTTTTATTAAAGATCTAAACAATGGAGAAATGCGGCTGAACTGCCATTAAAAACACCCCATATCTAAGTTTATCCTTGATAAACCTAGAGGAGTGGAGGTTGTGGAAGTTCCTTCACTGGAGGTTTTCAAAAGGAGGCTGGATAGCCATTGATCTTAGATGGTTTAGACACAACAAATCCTGCATCTTGGCAGGGGGGTAGATTATGTGGCCTGTGTGGTCCCTTCTAATGCTAAGATTCTATAAATTAAACTACACAGGGTGTCTCATTTTTGATGGTGGGGGGAGAGGAGAATTACCAATGAAGTTTTCACAAGGCCATAGGAGGCAAACCTCAGCCTATTCCACCAGTGAGACAAGACAGCATCTTGCTTCTTTTTCTACCACTCCCAGGCATCTGTCTGCGTCGCTGTTTTCCTTACAAAGCTCAATTTCTATTGATTTAAGGGCTTTCAGGTGACAACTTTGTTAATATATTGCCCAAGATTTGGCTGTGAGTATATTGGTGGGAAGGAGGTGCAGTTACTACCTCCTTCTCCATGCTCCAGACCATTATTCCAATCCCAAGAAAATGCTGGGTCCAGCTATCATCATTTGGATGGCTTAATGATCCTTGGCTGCTCCATTCCCAGTATCTGGAGATATTTATTTCCTTCTGTCTTAAAGAAGAGTAGTTTACCAGGGCACAGACTCTTCCCCCATCTCT
This sequence comes from Chelonoidis abingdonii, assembly GCF_003597395.2. Taxonomy (NCBI): domain Eukaryota; kingdom Metazoa; phylum Chordata; order Testudines; family Testudinidae; genus Chelonoidis; species Chelonoidis abingdonii. The sequence goes on along the minus strand of NC_133774.1, from coordinate 88,942,285 downwards.
CTGAAGTTCTAAAATACACTTGAGATAGCAATCACAGAAACCATATTTTTGCCATATGTCAAAAAATAAATGGTTTCCTATTGCCATAGATCTAAAAAGTATTTGCTGATTTGTCACTGGTATTTATGTATTGGATCTTATCTGAACTTTCTTTGGCCTTATTTTCCCATATATCGGGCTAACATAGCTGTTAAATTATAACGTGTTTGGATATTACTTCGTAATATTGTATAGGTTCTTTTGCTATGAATGTGTTATCCTGAGAGTACTTCTGTTAGAAAGATAATGTGTCTGTTTGGATCAAGTGCTAAGTTTGCTGATTAAATAAAAGCTAAACTGTTATTTCTGATGCCCAAAATGGGATGACAGGAACACACTATTGTTTGAGAGACTCTCAACCTTCAGCACAAAGTTTTACGTTTATTATAAAGTCATTGGTTCAACTTAATTTAGAAAATGCTTCCTATTTCCATGCTGGAGCAATTATAATGAAACAAACCATTGTTCCATTGTACAATGCACCCTCTCTTCTATAAAGTCTAAGATTATGAATATTTCAGGTCAAATTCTGGCATTTTGCCTTATCATTTGTTGCTCTGATAATGCACAGGTGATGGATGGAGAGCTGTTCTAAAAAGCTGTCTGTGACTTCCCCTGACATAAAGAGAATCCCTGGCTGACACAGAGCTACACTAAACTAGTTCTTCATCACCTGTTGCCCCACCATTACATAGTGCTCTGCCTTAGGTGGGTTGAGAATGTTTTCAGGGACAGAAAGATGAAAGACTGAAGTGTCTTTGCCTCAGCCATTCCCAACTAGCAGAGCGGTCTTTCCAAGACTGCTGTAGCCAGGGAACTGCTACAAATTATGCCAGGGCTTGGGCCACAGACTGAGCAAGTGAAAATGTGGCTTATAGCCATTCCTTGACCTGACCTGGTGATTTGTCTCTTACTTAGCTCATGCGGTGAATGAACATTCATAAATGTTTCATGCTACACTTTATTGTAAGGTCTTCAGCCGTTAACTTTTACTGATTTTTTCCCCCTTAAAACTATAAAGATGGGCTTTTCCTTTTGCATTGATGCTGTTGGACTTAGTATTTTTTAAAAAGTCTCTTTTGGCATTTAACCAAAGTATTTGACTCAAACAGTGCATTTAAATCAGATAAAATAATTGTATTTAAAATCAAATTAATAAAAATAATGTAAGGGTATGTCTACACTACCTGCCGGATCGGCAGGTAGTGATCAATATATTGGGGATCGATTTATTGCTTGTAGTGTAGATGCAATAAATCGATCCCTGATCGCTCACATGTCGACTGCTGAGCTCCAGCTCTGTGAGAGGTGGAAGCAAAGTTGACGGGGAAGCGGCAGCCGTCGGTCCCGCGCCATGAGGACGTGAAGTAAGTGATTCTAAGTCGATCTAAGATACATTGACTTCAGCTACACTATTCTCATAGCTGAAGTTGTGTATCTTATATCGATTTCCCCCAGTGTAGACCTGCCCTAAGTGAGCCACCCTAAAACCTGCAATTGGACAAGAACACTGATATTTTCATATTTATTGGAACAAAACAGTCCATCCACTCTGAAGACACCTTGCATCCCAGATACATTATAAACTTTTATCCTGTGAGGGACAAGTTTAAGCACTCAGTCAATGTCATGTTATACTGCTAATGGACAGAAAGTCCTGCTTTTTGACTTTTATAATAAAAAATGACTAAATCTAGAATTTGTATTTATCTGCTGTCTGGTTTAGGTTTTTTATATTTTTTCCTAAAAGCCCAAATCCCTTGTAGAGCCATTAGACCTCAGAGTATCACACAGCTGAAATTAAATTTCCATGAGGCCCGAAGAGATATTCATAGCCAAACATTATGTCTAATCTTATTCCCCATGTGTAGTGTGTATGTGATCATCCTTTTTATCATAAATGATGCCTTCTCTGTACTGTTCAGGCAATTGTTAGCTTTCCATGTTTCCAAAGAACAATGATAAAAGCTAGGTTTTATTCAGAATATTAAAGCAAATGTACAGACTCTAATTTGTTATTATTCATTCAGCCTTGTTATAACCAACAAGTACAGGACAGTTTATATTACAAATTCCCCCAATCCTCCACATTTTAGGGGGCTGGATTTTATTACAGAGCTCCTTAAAATGGTGCTAGGTTGACATTTCTCAGATGTTGGTCCCTATGATATCTAAATGAAAGATTAGGTTCAAAGGGAAAGATGGAAAAACACTAATTTTTATAGTGCTAGTTTTGCAGCGGTTGACATTAAATGCTTTGCATTTGCTAACAGTTCCCATATAAGGGATATCTGGGGTGAGCAGAGTTTTCTCATGTGCTTGGGATAGGAGCAAGTTATGGTGATTTCTCACTGATGACAGTAGCAGAATTCAGTACCATGCAGGTCAGTTTTCTATTAAAGCAGAAATCAATGAGACAGATTCAGGGTATGATAGAGTAATGTGTTTATTTACAGAATGTACACAATTCCTATTTCCTGAAACACAGAAGCCAGACCAGTCAATTCCCTCTTGTAGAAACCTTAGCCAAGACACTACCACACTTTCTTAGGTTTTGTACACACTACAGCTTAGGTTGGTATAAATTATGTCACTCAGGGATGTGAATAAGTCTCCCACCACAGCGATGTAAGCCAGTGTGGACAGCGCTATGTTGGCAGGAGAGCTTCTCCCACTGACGTGGCTGCCACCGCTCACAGGGACTGGAGTAATTAAATCAACGAGAGAGCTCTCTCCTACCAACTTAAAGTCTCTGCACTAGCAACGCTGCAGCAGTGCAGCTGCACCGGTTTTCCTTTGAGACTCACTCAAATCCAACTGCTAATTTTTTCCTTGTTCTTGCTGTAAATCTTTGGGCTTTCACTTTGGGAGACCCCAGTCTAAGGTTCTTCATTTAGGATCACATGGTATTGAAATCCCTCTTTGTGAAGTTGTTCCACAACATAAAGAATTATCTGAAAAAGTTTTACAGACCAGACAAGAGTGCTTTAATCATAATGGCCTTAATGAGTCTTGGAGTATGGTCAATGGGTGGCATCTTTAACTCTTTCTATGGAGAGTTTCTTCCTGAATGCTTACACACTAATGGCCTTGAATATGCAAGCTGTTAGCCCCTTTGCCAGAAAATATTTCATAAAAATTGGATGTTGTCTATAATCTACCTCTGCAATGCTCAGCTAAAGCAGTCACCTTTTCTTAATCTGGATTTGACCTAGGTCCGGGTGAGGTTTATGGATTTTCCAGTCTCAGTCCAAACTACATCAGTTTTATTTGACTACAGTATGCTTGGGCTCTATTTCTGCAGTTATTTTTCAGATGTTCCATTTGTTTTGGCTCTGGTTTCCTCTTTGAGGTGATCCCACAATCACCTAAACAGGCCTCTTGTTCTATGGTACTTTTCCTAGAAGTGGTGTATGGAGATCTCAGAGCTCTGACTATTGTACCTGAATCTTTGGAATATCCTTTGAGGTAGAGTTCAGATGATTTATTACTTGAAAGTAACTACAGCTTAGTTGGGCTGGAGATCTGATGTATGCTGGGTAGGAAAGAGGCAGGGCCCCGGGGGAAGGGGCAGAAAGGGATGGGGCTGTGGACGAGGCCACAGGTGGAGGGGGCAGAACAGGAGCAGGACAGCAGGTGGAGCAGGGGTCCCCACTTGCTCTGGCCCAGGGTCCCAAGAAACTTTAATCCACCTCTGGTCTTCAACACCTTTGATCTAACTATCTTTGGCTTTCTACACTCATCACAAGCGTGTTTACCATAAGGCTCAAAATGCATGTCTTTAACCATTCTGCGAATGCATCTTTCAAGCTAACTGACAAGTTTTATTTGACAAAGGCCTACCAGTTTTTAACCACTTCCTGATCTTACTGTATTTTCCTACAGGGAGGGATCATATCTCATGTTACCTTGCTGTATAACCAGCCTAGCAAGGCAGCACTACTATTTCTTGTACTCATTCTTCTAAACTGAAATCCAAACCTAAAAACAAAACAAAACAACAACAAAATACCTACATTAAAACAGACTGCAGGATATAAGTATATATCAGTAACATAAGGGTAAAAAGCATTACAAGAATATTGTAAATATCCCAAGAGCAAGCAGTGCAAACTCAGGAGATTCAGAGTTAAAATATGTGCATTTCTTTTATGTAAATGTCTGGGTACTTTAACTATTCAATCTTAAATTTGCCCTGAAGTGATGCCATGTGATAACAAGATGATCACGATTACCCCTGTCATAAACAGATAGCTAAGGGTTAATGTTTCTTTTACCTGTAAAGGGTTAACAAAGGGAACCACACACCTGACCAGAGGACCAATCAGGAAACCGGATTTTTCAAAGCTCAGGGAGGGAATTTTGGGGTGTGTGTCTTTTGTCTGTCTCTTGGCTATGAGAGGGATCTTTCTATCTTCAAGCTTACAATCTTCAGTTTCCAATATGTGAGTACAAAGGTAGAAAAACAATAGGCTTTTATTGTTTTTTTTTGTATTTACATGTGTGTAGTTGCTGGGATGTTTAAATTGTATTTCTTTTTGAATAAGGCTGTTTATTTATATTTTTCTTTTAAGCAATTGACCCTGTATATTGTTATCTTGATACAGAGACCATTTTTATGTCTTTTCTTTCTACCTTTGTACTTACAACTTGGAAACAGAAGATTACAGAAGCTTGAAGAGAGAAAGTTCACTCTCAGAGCCGAGAGCAACAGACAAAAGACACACACCCCAAAATTCCTTCCCTGAGATTTGAAAAATCCGGTTTCCTGATTGGTCCTCTGGTCAGGTGTGTGGTTCCCTTTGTTAACCCTTTACAGGTAAAAGAAACATTAACCCTTAGCTATCTGTTTATGACAACCCCATCTTAGTGTCTGTGGCCTTGGGTTAAACTGTTTTTTAAAGACACATTAGGATTTTTCATATTCCCTCTCCTTGTGGTGTCACCAATTTGTCATTTAATTTTAGCTATATGTAAATTTTGATTAGTCTATGTTGTTTCATTATCAAGATAACTCGCATATAAAAAAATTGGCACAGATGCTAAACTTCATAAAGAACTCAGTTTTTAATTAATCTTTTAATTTAATACAGATTCACTGGTAAATTCTCAGAAAATTCATTCTGTACTCAAATAGCAAGTATTGTGGAGGAAATGCTGTAATCTTTTCATACATAAGAGATTGAGTTCCTACTTTAACTGTAAAATACAACTGAACATTAACTGTGGTTTTGCGACCAGCACTTCATAATGTATTTTAGCATCTGAAAGTACCTCTTGTGCCATCAGCAAGTCTCTTCTGACTCTTTTTGGTACAGTATGCATCTCTAGAATGTTAAAGGCCACATTTGCCTCCTGCCGCAAAAGGTTACACATCACTAACTTTATTTTCTGCAGCTACCAATTCTAATATTGCAGTCAGTCCAAAAGTGCAGCTAACTACTGTTTCAAATGTACAAACTTTTGGACTGCAAAAAACTCTTGCTTTTAATTATCTTAAATTACTGCTGAATCAGTTTAGATAGTCAGACAGTAAGTGCACATTATTTCTTTCTAAAAGTATTGCATATAGAAGCCTTTTTTCTTTCACATTCCTTTCCATCTGAGTTATCCCCATGAGCAACATAGATTGTGTAGCCTCTGCTTACACTTGACAAGTTATAATTTCTGAGATGCATTACAAAACCATACCGTAACCACATATAACAAATTATAATAATGTTTTAAAATAACAGCACTACCAAACCTTATGAAAAAAAGGAATATAGTTAAAGTAGGTATGCTGCTTAAAATAACTGTTCTCCTTTAAATAAACATAGAGACCATCTGGAAGGGAATTATGCTGTTTTGTGACTTAAGCTCAAGGGAAACTGCTTTCCACTCATCTGAAGCTCTTAAGAAAACCAACACCCAATCATTCTCGATTCCATATTCTGCATATCTATATTGTGGTATTGACTTCAAACCATAGGTTGTGCAGTTCAGAGTGAAATAGCTTGGCAGATAAGAGGAATCATTCCGTTGATGTTATGACAAACATACTCAGCCACTGGAACTGTTTCCTTTCAAGTGGATGCAGTCAATTTAGTTTTTCATTCAAGCTACATTACTCTGCATAATTACAAAGCAGAGCAAATCATATAAAATCTCATACAAGACAAAAACATTTGTTACATACATATTAAACAACGGGATGGCAAAGGACGTTATTTATAGGGCACAACTTTGTTCTGTGACTGTCTCTACAATTATTCAAAGCAATAAACAGAAAGGTGGAAAACCATTTGCTCAGACTCTAATCTAAGTTGCCTGACTCTGTAATCATAGAGAGTTTCTACTTTGGGATCTTCATTACATAATTTAATATGCTTATCCTACAGAAAGGATGAATTCATCCGGGCTCCAAGGTGTTTGCAGCAAAAGAGATTTAAGTTATATATTAGGAAAAACTTTCTAACTAAAAAGGATAGTTAAACGTTGCAACAGGCTACTGAGGGAGATTGTGGAATCCTCATCATTGGAGGTTTTTAAGAACAGGTTAGACAAACACCTCTCAGGGATAGTCTAGATATACTTAATCCTTCCTCAGGACAGGGAGATGGACTAACTGATATCTTGAGATTCCTTTCAACCCTACATTTTTTTTTCGATGACAGAATCCCCTGTTTCTCCATAGGGTAAGTACTGCAAGGGCAATACAAGCCTCTTTGACATCTCAGAAAATGTGCTTCAGCCAGGGCCAGGGAGAACCATTAGTTGGAGGTAATTATTTTAGTCTCCATGTGAATGTAACCTTTGGCAACTCTGCTGAGATTAATGACAAACCCAGTTATAATGGACACATCACTGAAACCAGCTAAACTCCTCTGTTCATTTCACTTGAGCCACCAAACAATTTGTCATAGATAGTACTGACTTTCAGCCACTTCTTACCTGAGTCAGATTCTCACAAAAAGGAAAAAATGCTGAAACACTCTGAAATCACTAAGAGCTTTCTTACTGCTACTGCCTTTACGTGGAAAGTGCTCGGATACTATGGTGAGGGGCAGCAATAAAAAACCCTAGGCTGGACAGTTCAAACTGATCACATAGAAGTCAAAGATTTCTAGTCACCTAATTAATACACTAAGCTGTGCAGTGTGGAAATGGAAGCTGCTTGTGACATATCTAGTTGTAAAACCTCTTCTACCTTGTTGAGAAATAGCATCATAGTTGAGGGGCTAATAACGCTCTTTTAAGTTTTTTTAAATTATTTACACTTTTAAAAAATAACATTCATCAAAAATACTTAGGGAACTAATTTGGTACATCAGAGAACAGCCACTCTTGAAAATGAGGTTATTGGGATTACTGTTTCAGTTTTTTTCTCCTACTTCAGTCCTAGCAATTATTATTCTTACAAATTCCTAGTCAGTGATTAATTACTTATGCCATACAAAAAGTGGGATTGCAAACTCTTCAACTGCATGGAGCATTAGTTCTACCTCTTATAGTTCTCAAGATAGTGGTTGCCACCTGTATTTTCCCCATCTATGGTCCGCCCACTCTTGGGCTTCCAGCTCCCCAGCTGTCACCTCTCTTGGGAAGAGACCCATGACTATCTCCCTCCTGACTAGAGTATTTTGCATAGGGCCCTGGCTACACTGTATTATTCACAGCAAGACAGAGTGCCTAAATAGGCCAGTATCTCTGCTTTCTCTCTGTAGGCTATGAACAGCGTAATGGCCCATGATTTTAAATTATCACACAGCTTTTTCTAAGCAAACATATTTATTCTTAAGGTAAAAGCATTATGGAGAAAACACACAAAAAACCCTGCAGACATGCTAATAAGCTTACTAGACATCCCCTATCTCCCCCCACTCTATCTCCACAAAGGTTCTGATTAGTGTCAGTCCTTCTAACCCTGCCTTAAGGATTGGGACCCTCCTCTAGGGCAGCAGTCCTGTCCATTTGCAGGATCATAAAGAAGGCCCTGAGTCAGTTTTATCCAAAAGTCCTTTCTTTGTCAGTTGGCCTCTGGAGAATCCAGTTTGAACTAGTATAGGTGAGCATCCCCAGGAGGCGGTACCTCTCTGGAAGTGTTACGATCTGAGTTAATTTGCATAATTGCCCCATACTGTTCTTAGCTGCTGGAGAAGCTATGGTCACCCTCCCCTATGGAATTACATATCATCCCTGGCCCACAGTGATTCGTACACAATGCAGGAAGATCTCCCAAAGATATTGCAGGAAATAGCCATATCTGTCACATTGAAGTGAATGTTAAGGAAGGCAAGATAATAGTTAGAATTATGCAGTTTTTAGGATTTGATATCCTGTGAACGACCAGGGCTCAGAAAAATAAACTCCTACACCCCATTGGACAGATAAGAATGCTGAATTCTAGGTTCGATGATCAGTTCTGTTTGGGCTTCACAGGAGGAGAGCAGAAATATTGTTCCAGCAGTTCTGTGCTTCTCCTTTTCTGGGGCCAGCTAGGGGCCTACCCAGTCCCACTGTAAATTAGAGCAATCCCAGGGTTGTTGTAGCTTTACATTTGACTGTTGATGACCCCACGGGACTGTTCCAGCAGCCAAAAGTATCCAGGGAACAATAATGTTCCAGTCATGCCCCCTAACCTAGAGGCTGTGAGGGGGGCTGCCTGAGTAGAGTTATTATATGGGCATTACATTACTTAAGGACTCCCTCTATGCCAAGGAACACAAAGGGGACATCACACAATAAGGCTAAAGCAGGCTCCCTTTCTGGCTCTTCACAGCTCCCAGAAGCGGCAGGCATGTCCCTGTGGCTCCTAGGTGAAGGCGTGGCCATGGCGGGCTCCTCTCACTGCCCCAGGTGCTAGCTCTGCAGTTCCCATTGGCTGGGAACCGTGGCTGAAGGGAGTTATGGTGGTGGCACCTGCGGACAAAGCAGCACGTGAAGTCACCTGGCCACAGGAGCTGCAGGGACACGCTGGCCACTTCTTGGGAGCCCTGAGCACCCTCCTGCAACCAATCTCCTTTTTGGAGCCTGCACCCACTCTTGCATCCCACCCCCCTAGCCCATCCCTGAGCCCCCTCTTGCATACTCAACCCCTTGACCCCACCCCCAGCCTAGAGACCCCCTCCTGCACCCGGACCCACTCCAGAGCCCACACCCCCAGCCAGAGCCATCACCCCCCCACTGCCTCATCCCAGAGCCCCCTCCAGCACCCTGGACCCCTCATTTCTGGCCCCATTCTGGAACTTGTACCTGTACCCCCTCTACACCTCAACCTCCTGCCCCAGTCCTGAGCACGTTCCTGCACCCCAAACCCCTTATCCCCAACTCCACCCCAGAGCCCACACCCCCATTTGGATCCTTCACCCCCTTATGCATCCCAAACCCCTGCTCCAGCCGGAGTCCCCTACTGCACCCTGAACTCCTCACTTCGGGTCCCACTCTGGAGCCTGCACCTCTAGCCCAGAGCCCGTACCCTCTCCCACATCCCAACCCCCTGCCCCAGCCCAGTGAAAATGAACAAGGGTGGGGGAGAACAAATGAGGGAGGGGGTTGGAGGGAGCAGTGGTGGGGCCTTGGGGAAGAGGGCAAGACAAAGGTGTTTGGTTTTCTGCAAAAAAAAGTTGGCAACTCTACACAATGGACAATTGACTCTAACTCTGTTGTGACAACTGTGGCAAGCCTAGAATATTTTTTTTTAAGAAAAAAATTAAATTGAGCTAATGCATTGAATTAGTTTCATACATAAAGCAGAAGAAGCAACTTATCACTTTGTATTTGTCTTGCAAAAAGGATTTTTTTCTTCTTTAATGTTTCACACATTTTCATTATAAACAAAATGGGATTTTGTTTTATTTTTGGTGAAACCAAAAAAGAATAAACATTTTTTTCTGGAGAACACATGCACACACACACATTTTAAAAGTCACAAAGAGACCAAACAATCTATAAAATAATTAAAAATGTATCAAATTTGACATAAGTGGGCATGAACAGCCAAGGCAAAACATTTGGCAAAGTGAAAATCACATGGCTGGCTTGCAATTCTAATGTACATTAATCAAAACTACGATTATGAGATATTTATTGGCATTAATAGGTTTGCTACTCACCGTAGTGTGGTTGGCTGAAACTGTTACAGTATTAATGACTACAATTGATCTTCCGGGTCTTCCTGTCAATAAACAATGGTAAGCATGATTTATACTCCTAAAACACTATTCTTCCCTTCCTTTGTCTATGACTTATTTACATGAAGTATTGCAAATATGCTGGCTTACTATTATGTCTCAGTAATCAAATGGATTTTTAGTTAGCTCTCTGTTCCCAATTTGACTGCTAGAGCTCACTGGGCTAGCAGGCACATCAATGCTGAAAGACATAATGGAGAACAATATCCCAGTGAATGAAGATCTCTTATCTTTCTGTCTTCCTGGCAATTACAAGTGTATCAACAAGCTGAGCCCTTGTCAAGAAAGTAGAAGAGAAGAGATAGAAGTATTTAAAGGGCAATGATGAGTATTGTGTTATTAGTCAAGAAAGAAAATCCCCATAAATAGGAAAGGAAACAAAATAAATGAAGCAAGTGATTTAAAAAAAATGTTTGCAAAGTTTGACAAATCATGTAGGAAGCATAAGAATCCAAAAGGCAGGTAGACCAAAAGGAAGGGCAGGTGAACCAATTTACCAAAAAAAAAATAAAAGTGGGCGGGGTAGAGGAACAGAATGTTATTCTTCATTTACTTGATAAATCAGCTAATATACAAAGTGTGGCATTACTAAGGGAGTTGCATTTGAGGTAAAGGGTATGTGTTCATAGTATCTACTGCTGCTGCTTTACTGGGTAGAAATGAGATGGGTTCTGGGGCTGAACTTTCATAATAGCACTTCTGCCTATGGAGCTTGTGATTGTGCAAAGTGGGTAATTGTCTGTGGCAAACCTAAGTAGACACCTTTATATACATGGTTATACATTTTGAGTGGGCATTTCCTACAATAATTATAGGAACTTGAGTGTGCATTTTCTGCATGCTGACCTTGGACCTTGATCTTTAAACAAAATTGTTGTTATGGTGGCTTAGTTCCCAGAGCCACCTAGACCCTCTTCCTACCACAATGTGAACAGTTGTAAAGTAATTTAACAGGGCTAGATAGGTCAGATTAAACCCAGGTATCCTTTGATTATGAATGATGTAGAAAATTTACAAAATCAAAATAAAGGAAGTAACAATTGATTTGTTCAGGATAGTTTATCCTTGCTGCAAAAAGTGACCTTCATTTCACTGCTACTCTCATGTTTCCTAGCTACAGAACATTAGGTCTTTAGAGGGGAAATGTTTTCTTCTGATCATCTTGGCATGACTCAATACTATGTTGGGAAGCAGAAAGAATGCACAGCTAATTAGTGAGCCATATTTTTATAAGCTGTTCATCCTCCTTTCTTATTATGGGAAGGGGAAAGTAGATGAGTATCTTCAACTTCAAGTTTAATTTCCGTGTTAGAATAATCTTTGATAAGGATATCTGACTTGATCAAGTTATTTTTTGTGGACAGGTGTTACAATTGCAGGCATGATAATTAACAGATTATAGCACGGTGAAATTGACATTAAAACTGTAAGGCAAAAACTTTTAAGCGTGATAACAGATCATGCTGTAAACAGCAAGAGTGCTGCTTATATAATCTGTTAGGGAGGGACTAATTCTTGAATGACCAGATGGCCCTGAATTTGGTTGGTCCACAATGCCAGTAAACACATTGAGGATATTATTCTCTCTGGGCTTAGTCCTGCAAGGTGCTGAGAAGTCTGGCCCTGATCCAGCAAAGTACTAAAGTGTGTGTTTTTAATTTTAAGCATATGAGTAATGCAACTGAAGTCAATAGGACTACTCGTATGCTAAAAGGAGAGCATGTGCCTCAGTGCTTTGTTGGAATAAGGCTAGCCAGCTCAGGATCTTGCAGGATTGAGCCACATATCTAACAGAGAGGGAAGGTTTCTGAAGATTATTTCAATTGATATTAATAGTGTTTATGCATATTCCAGTATATGAAGGTGAGACCAATCCTTTGCTGTATCTGTGCTATTCAACATTTGGTTGATGCACTTTTATGTAGCTTACATAACACTGTCACCAAAGAAGCAGCATTTGCTGGCAGCTGAGACAAATGTTTACTGTCATTGAAAGGGAACTGAATTATTCATATTAGATGGTTGCATCTTACAAATGCACCTTACAAATTATTTTAAATTATATTATTTTTGAATGAAATGACACAATACTTAATAGGGTAACAAAGTGCTGAGGATCAAGATTTACTAAAAAAAGAGCTGATGAAGTGGCAATCATTAATGATCTCCAGATGTTGTTATATCAGCCTCTTCTTCTTCCTAATATATTGTAATAGACCCCCCAAGAGATTTGATAACCACACAAAAACATCTGCTAAAATTTAGTGTATGATGGCATACAGATATGTTGTAAGATCAATCCTTCTTATGTCATAGAGTAGCGGAATTTATTGTAAATGGACAACCATAAAGAAGTTTACAATTGCATAAAAAAGTCTTCAAGTTCCAAAAGCATTTGGAACATGTCATATTTTTGTAAGTGAGAAAGGAAATATAGGATATACAATTTAATTCTGATGTTTTCTGTCACACTGTCTGGAGTGACTCACAGCTGTGAGTGCCTATCTCAGGGCTGACTGTCAGCAAACAAGGGCAGACACCCCAAACTGGTGGCATAGTCTATAATTAGATGTAAGAAATGTGCACTCCTGGACTACTATACCAGTATTACCATGGAGTCATATAGGCTGGCATCACTGTCTTTTAATGTGGGCATTTCCCTGTAATCTCAGTTTGGGAAAATTGCTGGAACATTTTTTGCTGAAGCTTAAAACAAAAATCAGCCTGAGATGGACATCTGGCATGGGAAATGTCTGCCTGAATGGTTAAAGTTTGACAAGTTTATAAACAACTGAAAACAGAATCTTGTAAGGGGATGTGTAGGCCATCCTTCCTATAATAATCCATACATACTAATGCTTCTACACATACAAGTGAAGAACCGAATGATTTTGAATATGGTAATTCTTTTAGAAGTTTATCTGCAGTCTAAAAACTTAATCAGAATTGAACTCTAAGGTTGAGGCTTCAGTGGCATGAACTTGATCTAAATTTAGAAACAGTTTGCATAATTTACTGTTTAATTTATATCTACCAATGGTCTTGTCTATGACGAGTAGGCTACTGAATTTTATGTAGTCCATAATGCTTCAGATAATCAAGTATCCTGAGATAGTCAACACGTGTATTAGTGTAGTAAGCTGCCCTGAGTAACACCTGTATGTCACTTAGGTTGTGTGATGGGGCTTATGAAAGCACCTTTTAAGGATCTTGTTAGTAAGTTAGTGCTTTTTGTTGGAAAGTAGCCAGTGGAGGCTGGAAAAAAATCACGTGGAACCTTCTGAATGACTTAAAAGCAAGGAGTAAACGGTTGAACAGGAGCAACACTCTCTTGTTTTGGATAGTTAGTCAGGAAACTTTGAAGGGAATAGAGAGCTCATGAAGAGTTCTCGTATCCTTTGTAGTGTCCAGTCATGACATAAGATATCTAGCACTCAGTATGCTACTTATGAGGGCTTCAGGCAAAATGCCGGGCTAGAATTCCAAGATCAAGAGGGGGAAAGAACCTTATCTGGCTCCAGACCCTTAGCTGGATCCCTAACCCTTGACAGGAAGATAAATTGTGAGTGGATCTGTGTGTCTTCCTGTCACAAGATAGAGTAGGCTTTGCAACCTCATGCTAAACAGAAACTCAGCTCTTGGGAGATCTCCGCCTTTTTGCGCTTGTGTACTCAGTCTTTCAGTCACTGGAGTCCTGTATCTGTAGAAACCCTCTACAATATTATGTGCACAAAAAAATTAACTATTTGGCAGTTTTAATGAAAATTGGCCAGATCCTGTACTGAACTATGGACAAAAAATTTGGGTTAAATTTAATACAAAATTCACCTGAAATACCATGTGCAAAAATAAGAGTTCCTCTGATTAGATGAAACTATAAAATTCTTCTACCTGGTGTTCTAATCTCTTTAAAATCCTTTCAGAGAATACATCTTTGCAGTACTGAAATCACTGCAACTGCAATTATATTCATTAAATCTCTTTTTTTTGCATAAACTGTTTTATTCATATTATTACAATTTACCATACATCACTAACAAAGCCTAGGCTGTTTCATTTTCGATTTTATAATCATCTGTGACTGATTACTGAAAACACATTGCATGATCATGCATATACTTTTGTATATTTTTCCATCATTTTGTCCTCAGATCCTACATGTTTTATTTTTCAAGCACCTGAAGTTAACTAATGATATGCACTTTCCCTCTGCATATTGCAACTAAAACCAAACAGACAAAAATGACTAGACTCCCTTGAGCATAAAACTGTCTGAATGTAAACAGTTGACAGAATAGCAGGACAGAAGCCTAACATCATGTTTGTTGTTTTTCCCAGTATCACTTGAGATAGCAATGTCTCTTTCCAAAATGAATTTTGAAGTTAGAGAAAAAAGTAATAAATATCTATAAAAGCAAAGAACAATATATTCTCTGTTGGGTAACAAGTGCTAAGTCCAAATGACCAGGGTACATGTCACGGAGTGAGAGCCAAACCACTAATGATCTATAACAGGACAAAGTGGAAACTCGCTACGGCAATGGAATCAGGTTACTGAAATATGAAGGAATAATCAATTGCAGAAATACAAAATGTGAAATGACTGTCTAGGAAGAAGTATTGCAGAAAAGTATTTGGACGTGGATCACAAACTAAATATGAGTCAACACTGTTGTAAAAAAATAAAACATTCTGGGATGTATTAGGAGTGTTGTAAGCAAGACATAAGAAGTAATTCTTCCACACCACTCAGCATTGATGAAGCCTCAGCTGGAGTATTGTGTCTAGTTCTGAGCACCACACGTTGGGAAAGATGTGGACAAACTGGAGAAAGTCCAGAGGAGTGCAGTAAAAATGGTTAAAGGTCTAGAAAACATGACATACAAGGAAAGATTGAAAAAAATGGGTTTGTTTAGTCTGGAGAAGAGACGACAAGGGGGACATAAGTCTTCAAGTACATAAAGGTTGTTATAAAGAGGAGGGTGGTAAATTGTTCTCCTTAATCACTGAGGACAGGACAAAAAGTAATCATCTTAAATTGCAACAAGTGATATTTAGGTTAGACCTTAGGAAAAACTTCCTAACTGCACGGACACTTAATCATTAGAACAAATGACCTATGGAAGCTGTGGAATCTCCATCATTGTACGTTTTTAAGAAGCAGTTAGACAAACACTTGTGAGGTATAACTAGATAAAATTTAGTCCTGCCTCAGTGCAGAAGAATGGACTTTGAGATCCCTTCCAGTCCCATATTTCTGTGATTATTATTCAATACAATGAAGGCAATTGCTGATAGCCCTTGGAAGGAATTCTAACTGAAATAAATTCTGTGACAGTTGTAAAGATTAGCTCAATTCATATTAAATATCAAGTGTTCTTTTCCTTCTACTGAGTTTTTTTTCTTTCATGTTATAATGGACACGGTGTTATAAAGGTGGGTGATATTAATGAAGAGCTAAACAGTTGAATTAGTGTCTGCATTTCTCTGACATATATCTCCAAAAAACCTTGGAGGTGTGCCCATCGCTAGTTTTTCACTCTGTGTAAGAAAACAATTCCTAATGATCAAATGGACTCATGGGTGCTGGAACAATTTGGAGGGTGAGGGTGCTGATAGCCATTGAACCAAACTATATACATTGAATATGATGGAATATGATGGAAACCGCTTTAAACTCCACCCCCGGCACCTTTAGTTCTAGTGCCTATGGTTGGACTGTTCAGTTCAAATCTGGACAAATTATTAATGTCAGGCAGAAAATAAAGGTATTTTCACCCTTTACATTCCCAAAACAAGCTATAAGGATCACTGGGTCAGATAATTAAATAACTAACAGGGTTATGGACGAAATTCTGCAGTGCATACACAGTCAAATACCACATGTATTTCAAATGGAATTTCAACTCAGGGCTGCAGAAGTGGGCCCTTTTCATTGGGATGATTGGAGGTGCTTAGAGGTAGAGATTGAGGTTAGGTTATTTTACTAAAGTAACTAACCGCCTATAAGACTGATCCTGCTCATATTGAAGTCAATGATGAAAACCTCTTCAAATGGATTGGGTGTCATTTACAATGAACTTCACTGTGGCATAAGAGTTCAGATTTTTTTTATTATTCATGTTGAGAGAGTATTCTAGCTTAACCATTTACATTCTTGCACACACAACTCTGTCAGAACTGTTTTTTTCCTGAAAAACACATATTTTAGGTTTTTTGCTGAAAAATTTCTAAGATGATTAACTGGGTTTTTTTTGTTTGTTTGTTTTGCTGCAGACTTACCCATAATTGAAATTATTCAGCTAACATTCCTGCTCCTTCCCCTTTCAGTGAACAGATACAGGGCATGGCACTTATTTTGCTCAGAACTGGAAGTTCCAAAAATGTGCCCAAATGGGCTGCTATTGCAGAATTTCTATACTAACAAGAAATGAAAGTTACCAGAAACCTCACCAGAATGCCTATTTTCATGGACTTTTCAGTCTAACTTTGCAGACAGCAAATAGATAGTTAAGCTGAGTATCTAAAATTTTCAGTACTTTGCTTATCTGAACCGAACTTCACCCATCACATATGCTTTCCAGTGTCATTCAAAACCGTTTCACATTAGGATAACTATCTCTGAGAATGATTACAAAGCATGTGGAAGTGGTAATTAACTCACACTGTGATACTAGTCCTAGATGAAACACCTCTGAAAGCCACTTTTTGTGGGGAATTGCATTTCAAGAGTCAACACAAAAATATATCTTGTGTATACATATAAGTCCTTTATGGAACCTCAGCAAAGGTTTAAATGATTGTCAGTTTGAAAGATGGGAAAAAGTGTTTGTGTGGATGGGGCAGGGGAATCAGGTCACATATCCTTAAGAATCATGACAGGACTTGTATAGCTATTGGGAATGGGAAGCCATGGTGAAATTATTGGCCACACTTTCTTATATAAAATGTTAATGAAATTACCCCAATTGCATATGCAACTATAACTATTGTCACTGCATGCACAATTGCAAAACACTCAGTTACAAAAAATTAGCTCTATCTCTCTGTAACCTATCCCCTAACTTTAAATTGATATCAGAAATAAGAACTATATATTGTGACAAGAATGTAGTAATAGCTAATTATCTGTTGTAACCATTGCCTCCTCCATGTATTTGAACTCATGCACTGCTGTCATATTCCTTCCTGACAAACTCAAAGCAGAGTTTGGGGACTGGCACTGTAGCTAATATTTCCTACTGATTTTCTGCTTCAGATCAATATCCACTGTTATGTTCAGGGCTGGTGCTTCCATTTAGGTGACCTAGGCGGTCGCCTAGGGCACCAGGGTTTAAGGGGGCGGCAATTCGGCGGCAGGAGGGTGCTTCCGCGCTCTGGGTCTTCGGCGGCAATTCTGCGGCGGGTCCTTCACTTGCTCCGGGACCTGCCGCTGAAGTTCCCCAAAGACCAGGAGCGTGGAAGGACCCCCCCGCCTAGGGCACCAAAAACCCTGGCGCCGCTCCTGGTTATGTTGTCATTAGTATTAGCTTTAGCAGCACGTATAGGATATTCATACTGCACACCACATCAGAAGGATTTGTAACATAGTTTGCATTTACAATTCAGTTGCTGTATCCCAAGTTTCATTTCCTTTATTTGCGTTTTCAAGGTGAACTGCTCAGGGGACTTTAGGCATTCTGAAAAAGTTATTTTTTTTTCTTAGTCTAAACAGGGATTTGGGGAATTATTCACAGATGTTGCTGATTTTTTTCCCCTCAAATTTCAGTCCCCAGCAATTTTTGTCAAGTTTTTCAGAACTTAGAATTTAGAAAAGTTTGCAAACATTTTAAAGTTTTAGCATATTTGTGATGGTGACTCATCTGTCTCTGATTGTAATGATTTATTTAAATGATTGATTAATCAAAACAAGGAGTAGGCTTTGGAGAACAATGGTTTTAAGCCCCAGTTCAGCAAAGGTGTGTCAACACATGCCTAACTTTAAGCATATGAGCAATCTCAATTAAATAAATGGAACTACTCATGCCTTCAATTTAGGTATATACTTTAGAACCTTGCTGAACTGGGGCCTTAGGCGGTAAAACATTGGACATAAGACATGCACTTGTGACAGTGCACATACAGAATACATACTCAGAACAACAGGGACATCTGTAGCTAGAACAGAACTGATGCTGAATTTTAACATCTTTTCCTTGCTAGACTTGACTCTTCATTAGGTCTTTTAAGCAATGTGGCAAGGTAATCTAGAACAATCAGATTTGTGATGGTGTTAGTAGTGGTAATAAAAAAGATTACACAATTTAAGCCATTTACAGTGGGAAAAAAAGCCCCAATTACATACAATGGTGTATGGCATTCCTTCACATATGTTATTTTGGACATAACAACTGAAGCTCTTGTACAAGTACACAAGCAATGGATATTTGTGTGGATAAATTTCTTTGCTTTCTTTCTGCAAAACTGCCATCCTCCTGGCATACACAATGTGTTTGGCACTAGCAACATAAAGGTAATGGGTTGGAATACCTGTCTGCTGAATTTATGTATACAAATAACTAATATCCTCTTTCATTTCTGATTCTTTGTTATTGTGACACACAAGCGCTGAGAATTTGCTCGTGTGTTCAGAGCACATGCTATAGAAGGCATTCGTGCCCCTGTGCACAAGCAGCTATCTGTGAAAATGCATCCCCTGCTTTTATTCCTCCCTGGGCACAATCTTCCATTCTATAAGTCGTTGCCTGTCTTTCC
This sequence comes from Chelonoidis abingdonii, assembly GCF_003597395.2. Classification (NCBI taxonomy): domain Eukaryota; kingdom Metazoa; phylum Chordata; order Testudines; family Testudinidae; genus Chelonoidis; species Chelonoidis abingdonii. The sequence goes on along the minus strand of NC_133774.1, from coordinate 88,923,320 downwards.
CTCTCCCCTGCCCCCACCTTCCTTGCTTATTTCTTTGATCTCCTAATTCTCTTTTATCTTTAGTTTGGCTGAATATTATCAATTTTTCAAAGTTGATATTTTCATGGCTCCTAGCTCGGATCTTTCCAACCCTGTAATAACAGCTAATCTGCTGGTTACGTTTCTTACTGATTGATCTAGTTATGCTAACAGTGCTGATAATGTTGCTGAAACTGGTGCTGGACATACGTGTCCCATCTAGGATATACAATTTTTTTCAACTCATATCTAGGGTTGAAATTGCCTTTCATTTCCCATCTGATAATCTGTTTGTTAGGATTATATTGTATAACGGCTGTCGACTGCTTTCTAATCTTGTCTCTCCAGTGGGCCTGCTTCTTTGTTTACAAGTCGGGTGGCTGGGGGGAGGGAGAATTAGTGCAAGAAATAAAGAAGCACAAGCATCAAAATGCACTCCTAAGCAATTCATGAACTAAGAGCTAGTAAAGCATTGTTGTCCAGCTATGCCAAAAGGAGGACAGGAGACATTTGATATGGCTTTAATCAGGTTGTAACTTTATTGTTAGATGTCTGGGACTACCCAGTACCCCAGTCAACTCATTGCTGGGACCTTGTCAACACCCACCTTGAATGAGGGTTAAGGTGGGTTATAAAAAGAGGCGGTTGGCTCCCTGCAGTCATAGGAGCCCCAAATCCCTCTATTCCACTCCTTTACCCAATGCCTCCTTTTAAAGTCCTTTACCAAGCCATTTATCTGGTCACAGTATCCCTTCCCTATGGAGTACCTGCACTGGACATCCACTCCATGCTTACATAATGAGCTGTGACATAAAAGCCTAACACTCTTCCAAGCTCACTATAACAAATCCCTCCTTGAACCTGCTGTAGGGAAGGCAATCCCCGACCCTCCTCCACCTAAGACAATCCTTGTGGTGAGGGAAAAAATCCTTCCGAGCTCCCATAAAAGAGAGCAGCTAGCTTGAATCCCACAACAAACCTGGTATTTTGCTACTTCAAGGACAGGGAGGGTGGGTGCTACCTCACCTGCTCCAAGAAAAAGTGGTTTCTTGTGCCTGGGCTTGACATTTTTCAACCCCTCAGCCCTTCTAGTCCCAGGGGATGAGTCAGCATTGCCACGCTGACCCGCTCCTCCTTTTGCAGCAGCTTCTGAGCCTCTCTTCTCCTGCCCACCCTGTAACCAATAAAGCACTGTTCCTTCTCCCTCAGCAAGCTGGAAAACAGGTCCCTGGTTTAAAGGTGAGGTGCAATCATTTTATTTTCTTTTTCTTTCTTTTCTTTTAGATCAACCTTGCTGGAATTCATAAGGAGATTCAAGAAGACTATTACATTCATGATGTATTACAGGTGTGTAGTAAAAAGCTTTTTTTTTTTTTTTTTTAAGGAAGATGGATGCAGAAAATGCTGTTTATGCTTTATAAACACAGAGATACCTTGTTTTAGTTGAAAGCCTGCCAAAATGATTTGGGGGGCTTTCAACTAAAACAAGGTATCTCTGTGTTTATAAAATGATTTGGCAGGGTCCTACCTCAAAAGAAACACTTATCACTAGACTTGTGAAGTGCTGGAGTTAGTGTGTTTGTCAGCAATTCATAGAGGCTGGAAACTGTTCACCATGGAAAAAAAATCACTCATTAACCTAAAGATGATGCATAACTGAACAGTACAAGTTTTTGTACAACATTCTCTAGAAACTTTACACGCACATACTTTGTGGTTCTGATCCTGCAACCATTGAAGTAATTTGGCAAAACTCTCTCAACTTCAGTGGGAATCATATCTGCCATTGAAGAAGTTCATTGAGTGAAATCCTGATCCCTCTTTGAAATGAGTGGAAGTTTTGCCATTCATTTCAATGGAGTTAGAATTTCACCCATTATATCTGTATTTAAACACATTTAACTTTTGCAATGGCAATAGTAAGGTGTAGTTCTTCTTTGTAACAGCCAGGGCCGGTGCAACCATTTAGGCGAACTAGGCGGTTGCCTAGGGCGCCAAGATTTGGGGGCGCCAAAAAGCGGCGCCCCCCCCAATTTTTTAAATGGTTGCAGCGGTTGCTGCTGGGTAGGTAGTCTGAGCTGTCGGCGGCGGCAGCAGCTGCCGGCAGCCCAGGCCGCCCCCGGGGTCAGGGCGCAGCCACGGGGGGTCAGGGTGCCGCAGGGATCAGTGCGCAGCCGCGGCAGCCCGGCAGCCCAGGGGGCCCCCCAGGGCTGAGCACTGGCAGTGTGGGAGCCTGAGCCTTAACTTCCCCCACCCCTGTAAGTCCCACTCATTTACCAACCAGGGGAGTAAAGTTAAGCAGGCGCGCAAGTGTGGCAGACTCAGGCCGGGCCAGAAACCAGTTTTGGGGGGCAAGGCAAAGAGCGAAAGCCGCTGTCCAGGTCTGGAGGTAGCGGGAACTGTCTGCTCTCAGCATGGGATGCCCCGGCCGGTGCTGGGCAGCCGGGCTGCAATAGCGGGGTTTGGCAACACACGGAACTAACTCGGACCCGGGGCTGGGTCACTCACCGGGCAGGAGCAGCCTGGCGGCGTGGATCTGTCCCTGGAGGAGCAGCGCCGCCCGGCGGAGCAGCGGCGGCCGGACCCCATCGATCGCGCGGCCGCCGGGGCCCTGGCGCGTCCCACAGGAGGGGGAGGGGAGGTGGCTGCGGGCGCCCAGCCTGCCTGGCGCTGACAGCTGCCTCGCGCCCCGCTCCTGCTGCCGTGCGGGGTGGGCAGGGGGCCTGCCATGGGTCTCCCCACCATTGCTCTCATGGGCCACCCAGCCAGGCCCCTGAGATTGGCGCCACCCGGCAGCCCAGGGCGCCCCCCGGGGTCTCAGCGGTGGCTGGTGGAGCGAAGGAAGAAAGAGGACCCCAACGCTCAGCATTGGCAAGGTAATAAGTGCCTCCCCACAGGTCGGCCTCAGGTGCCTGTGCTCCTGCCCCTTGGTCATGGCTGGTCCCTGCTCCTGCTCTGCTCCCCTTGTGCCTGGACGGCTGGAGAGAACAGTAGCCTGCAGGCTGAGGTGCCCCAGTGCCCCAGGCACCCCCCTCGACCCCATCCCCCCTCACAGCCCTGACCCCCAGCTCTGAGCCCGTCCTTCTGAGCTGGAAACCCTCTCACCCTATCCCCCCAACAGCCCTGACCCCCAGCTTGAGCCAGCCCCTCTGAGCGGAAACCCCTGACCCTATCTCCCACATCCCTGAGCCCAGCCCCTGTGAGCTGGGCACCCCTGAACCCGAGCCCAGCTCCCCACCCAGCCCGTGGTACCAACCATCACAATCACCCAGCAACTGCCCACTATGTAATTGCAAATGTATACATACCATTGCAGCTTTAATATTTTAAATAATGTTATTTAGTTTATTTTCAATTATTACAAATTAATTTTTGAATGTATTTCACTAGTTATTTTTACATTTCCTAATACATGTTACTATAGTATTGCAAATGTTTTAGGAAGGGGCCCCGATTTTGCTTTGCCAAGGCCCCCTGAGTCTCTGGTGGCCCTGTCTGACTTCTAAGCCCTGCTGCTGTGTTTTGCCTGCAACAGCAGGCCTAACCTGTGAGTGACCCCATAGCAGCTGCCTGAAGAAGTGCTTGGGGGAATCATGCAGAAGGAGCGTGATATTTGTTGAGTTCTCTCCTCATGGAGGCGTGCTCCACTTGGCACAGGACAGCAGTCTCAGCAGGACTCTAGGCCCAGCACCTGCCTTAGTTTGTAGATTTGTAGTGCAACCCATCACCGGGCTCAGTCTGGCACGGCTACCCCTCACCAGTGCCCAAGAAGCAGTCAAAAAGTTGGATGGACTGGTTAGGTTAGTTGTCATGCTGTTGCTTGGCCAGTGTAGAGACCACTGAATGCATAGTTTCCTCTATGATGTTCTGTCCTGAGCAAAATGGCCAGTTATGAGGTAGTGCCTGGAAACAAAAACAGGTGTCTGTTATGTATCCAGCCATCATGTCTTAGGCTTCTTGGGGGGAGCTTTTCCATCCTGCTTTCATTGGTGACATCTATGATGCTCTGTAGACATCTATGAAGACAATACTCTGACAGGATCATCTGGCAATACATCACGAGTTGATGCAAAGACTCTTACAAAAGCCATTCTAGTTTTCAGTTTCTTGTTTCTCCTGTTTTGTGGTATGACATATTGTTTGAGATCAACATAACTAGCAAACAACTTCAGGCAAAGAATTTGATATATGTGAGCCATTAATCAACTTGAGAAACCAAGAAGTTTCTTGTGGGCCGCAGAAGTGACGCAGCCTTGAGAAACATTGTAGATGCAGGTGAACTTGCGGAGGAGGTGGATGTACTGGCACTTTTTGAACCAGATCCAATCCGTATTAGAAAGAAGAGGAAGCAGTTCAACTATGAAGCAGATGACGAACCTATTTATGATCCGAAAGAAAAATTCAAGTGAACTTTTACTTTGCAGTCATTGACACAGCAATACATTCGTTGAAGAAAGATTCACATTGATGCAGCAAATGTTCAGTATTGGCTTCATATATGATGTTTACAGTTTGCAAAATAAAACACCAAAGCAAATTATGGAACATTGCTTGAATCTGGAGAAAGCTTTGCAACATAGTGAATCCAAAGATATTGATGTGTTGACTTGTGCAGTGAATTGCAAGCTATTGCAAGGCGAGTCCAGGGAGTTCATCTCCGCAAGATGTATTGAACTTCATATGGGAAAATAAGCTGACAGATAGTGTCCCTAACACAGTTATTGCTTTCGCATCCTCTTGACTCTCCGGTTCTGTGGCCAGTGGTGAACGAAGCTTCTCGAAGCTCAAGTTGATAAAAACATATAGCGAACATCAATGTTTGCATACAACTATGTTGGGCTATCTACTTTGTCAATAGAACATGACATTGCTCACAGCATTGACTTGGAGAAACTTGTTTCTAAATTTGCTAAACTTAAAGTGCGGAAACATAAATTCTAAATTATAACATGTTACTCTGTGACCGTGTATTGTGTATAATGTATGTAATTGGGGGGTGGGGGGGGGGCGCAAGAAGGAAGTTTCACCTAGGGCACAAAATATCCTTGCACCGGCCCTGGTAACAGCCATAGTAACATGTGGCAGAGGGTGTTAATGCTATAATGGCATCTGTATACAATATAGTATCTAGAATATCTATATAGAAGATCAGTTATCGTTCAGCTACATACTATATTGTAAGTACGGAGCAACATGATTATCTTAGTTTTTGGATAAATCCATATTTGTGAAAATACACATTCTCCACTGATATTCTGAAGACACCTTCATAGTTCAGCACTACTTCTTAGGACATTAGTCTATTTAAATCAGTTATTGACTACCTACCTGAAAGCTGCATCTTTGTTTATTTTGACTTTTCCTCTTATTCTTAAATCCCTCTTAGGTACAAATTTCATAATAACACAAGCTAAGAATTTTACCTTCTTAAAGTTTAGTGCCATTTGAGCCTTCCTAGCTCAAATGCGTACTTCCCAGCATACTTCTAGGAGCCAAGTCAGCATTTCAGCTCAGGACATTCATCCTAACTGCATTTCTGAGCAGTTTGCAATAGACAGACATCAAACTGATAAACTAGACATTTTTACACATGTAAAATGCCCCTTTTGCAAGTATAGCTGAAGCTGTGTAGTAATGTTTATTTTGCTCATCACTTTTTGTAATACACTTAGGTGTATAGTACAGTGAAGTGGACTGATTTTCAGTTTTGCAGAATTGATGTTTCCTACAGACTTTAGAGCTCTGTAAAGTCTAAAGACTCTAAACTATGCAGTAATGTATAATTATACAGTATTTTTTATCCTCAAGTTCAATCTTTACTAAGCAGACAACTTCAAGAATTAACACTGAGGCCAGGAACTTAGCAGGATACAAAAAAGATCAGACATTTTATATGGATAATAAGAATATTCAGAGTTGTAATAGTAAATATTAAAAAAAGGAAAGGGATATAAACCTTCATGCTTCAGGGCATGAGTCAGGCTCTGACTAACTGAGGTTAGGAGGAAATTTTCAGTGGAAGTGAGTTATCTCATAACTGCACACAACAGGATTACTTTGCACCTTTCACTAACACAGCTAGCACTGTCCATTGCTTTTGATGGGATACTAGCCTCGATGGTCTTCTTGATTTGTTTGATCTAGTACGGCTGCTCCTAATAGGAATGCCGCTTTTAATAGCGCTTGATCTATAGGTGACCTGTTCTTAACTAGGGGACCTGAACTGAAAAGTTTAAATCCAGATACAAACTTCCTCAAAGTCTGAGGGGTGTTCACTTCTGTGGTTTTGATTCAGTCCCACTTTTACTGCTAACATCCATTTTCATACTAAATCAAGCAAATATACCATTGCATACATATGTCCAGTTGCCAGAGGTGAAAGTAAGCTGGTACGGTCTGGTACGGCGTACTGGCAAGAGCCAGTACACCGTGCCAGACTAGATCGTCTTCTCCAGGGGTGATTTAAAGGGCCCAGGAATCCCCGCAGTGGCTGGAGCCCTGGGCCCTTTAAAATGCCTCTGGAATCCTGCTGCCACTACTCCAGTCCTAGCCCGAGCCCTGCCACCCTGGAGTAGTGGTGGCAGGGCTCCCACAGTGATTTAAAGGGCATGGAGCTCTGCGGCGGCCAGAGCCCCAAGCCCTTTAATTTGCCCCTGAGCCCCGGGGCTCCTAGACACCTCTGCAGCTAGTAGCTCCAGTGTGATTTAAAGGCCCTGGGCTCCCAGCCACAGCCGGAGCCCCAGGGCCTTTAAATCTTGAGATGCCATGCCTCTTCCAGTTGAGGCCATGCCCCTTCCAGTGGAGGCCCCGCCCCTCTCAGGACTCTGGCGTACCGGTAAATCCTTTAAGTTACCGGTACTTTCACTCCTGCCAGTTGCACAATCAAATAGAATACCTAGTGTATCTTTACACAATCAAAACAAATCCTATTGTGATTGAAGGAGACACTTAGCTTTCGGCCATATGCCTAAAAAGTAAGTTATAGTGCATAATTTCCTATTAATACACACCCTATGAGGTTTTGTCACACAGTCTGTAAAATATAATGATTATATTCAACAATTATTTGATAGAAAATAAATCAATAAATCAACAATTGGGATGTTAAATTAAAAATTAGGCAATCCACAAAAATGCCAACTAAATACTTTAAATAAAAAAATGTGGTATTCATTAATTGGTAATCAACCTCAAAAATAACAATTAATGAAAAGCTGTTAACAAAACCCCATATATGTGTAAGCAGAGTCAGGATGAGCTGTACCCTGACATCTGGTGGTGAAGTATGGGAAGTGTGGAAAGAATGTCTGGAATTGGATGGCAAATCGTCAATATTTGCATAGGCCAC
>NC_133774.1:88809365-88915854 GCF_003597395.2 Chelonoidis abingdonii | reverse complement strand
TTCCCATTTAGTACGGCTAATTTGATGCGTTGCTGGTTCTCAAATCCAGAACACAAGAAATTAAATAAAAAAACTGATACAAAAAAGCCAAAAAAAAAACAAATCGATCATCGTAAGATTCATCTGTCACTTTCTGGGCAGCGTTATTGTTCACAACACTTCTCTCTCTCCTCTCTCTCTACCACACACACAACACTCGCACTCACATTACACATACAAGCTGATTTGGCCGCTGTATATGGCCCAGAGAATATTTACAACGAGAGCACCGGTGCCCTCTGGACTCGGCCAACATGCGCTGATGCTATTGGGTTTCGGGGATATGCTGAATAGGACAAATCCAAAAAAGTTCTTCAAAATACTTATGGTGTTGCCCTCCTCATGCAGTACTGAGTTGCGACGTCGGTAGGTCTTGGTGAGGCCTGCATCTCATTCTCCCAGGGATATCGCGTCTAGTACCTGAGTACCCTGAATAGATCCATTACCCTTGTGCTGAAGCCTATTTTAAGTGTTTGATTAGATTCTCGATGAGCCGCTATAAAAATAGGATGTGACCCTTTCCCTGACTTTGTACAAGATATGGGGCGCTTCCCGATCCATGTTACCATTGGGTCCAAATCCCCCCTAGTAGCTAGAGCTGCACCCCACATGGACAAGAAGGAAGTACCTTGTCATTAATGCCAGTACCAAGTCCTCTCCAAAGGCAGTTAAAAGTCGGCACTTTAGCAATGAATAGAGCAGCCGTTCCGATCTTGAAGGATTAGGCTTCGGTAATCAGTGAGTGCTAGAGGTCCCCAGGTGGAAATTGTTCTATCAACACACTGTACCCCTGCTGAACCCCAGTGTTGAATATAGGTGACTATACTTGTTGCTACATGAAAAACGCAGAGATCAATGCGTAGTTGTTGTGCGAGATCAAATGAGGGAATCTGGCATGCGCACCTCTTTGAGCCTGATCAATTGTAATCACACCCCAGTGTGAGACCCTCACCAAGAAACCCGACCTCTATATAAGAACCAGCAAAAGTGATTTTGGAAGCCCGCATGTCTCAGTTTGCCGACGGGTGGAAAGATTCGCTTCTTGTGTATGAAGATAACTCTGTGAAAGAGGCCATGGTTGTTTCATTGCTTGATTGAGTTGGGATTGTGGGATGTGCAATAAGGAGTCTAGAGCAACACACATCAGAACCTACTTGGTCAATGTACTCTCGACCTTTTCAGAGAGACTGAGTCTAGAAGGTTCTTGCTCTCTTCCGAGATGAAGTACGTGCTGCAACATCTTTCAAGAGCTGGTTGCAATGGTCTATCATTACGCAGAAAGGATGCCGCAGTCTTCTACGCCTCACCATTGGTTTTGGTGGTTCGTATATAAAAAGAATGGTGAAATATCTCGTGATTGTGTGTGGGTATATTGACTACAGCATAACCCTTAAACCCGCCGTACTGCTTGTTGACCAGTACTACAATGGCCTTCGATGTTCCAAGAGATAATGCGCTTAGACTGTTTTGCTTGTTGGAAGCCAGTGGGTTCTCTCGTCGTGTTTCTAGGGGATCCTTCAAAGTGATGATCTACGCAGGATCCCCCTGGGGGCAAGAAGATTAAGGAGAAGACAGCCTTCATCTGCCCATTTTAGTGATGTTTAATCAGTTTCGAACGCATTTATGCCCCAGGGATTTCTGGAGCTACCATGCCCACGTTTTTCATATCGTTCTTATGGATAAAAGTGGTGTGGGGACATTGAATTTCTGCAAGTGTTAGTTTATTTGGAATGATCTTGATTGTGTTTGAAGAACTTGAGGAGCATGAGAGAAATAGACTTCTTTAAAGCTCGCTTGATAGGTGGAGGATTTATGGGTTGTTGAAGCTTTTCAATGACAAATGCCCGAGTTCTTGCAGGGACCTCGGTGAAGATTATGTGGGCCACATCGATGTCCCAGTGGTGCGGAGGGAGTACTAGATCCAGATAAAATAGAAGCACTCACTACAGATTGGCGCTGGCGTGTCCTCAAAGCAAAACTTACAGAGAACTTTGAGAAGACATTCTCTTGGGTTTTGTTATAGATATAAGGTTACTACACGGCGATTTAGTGAAAAAACATAATGCATACAGTTGTAAAACCATTCAATGAATACAAATTACCAGGGAGAAATACAGAAAAATACACAGCAAAGGGAAAGCGAAATCTGAAGGACAAAGAAATAAAAGCGACCTTCCGTTTGCTTAGTGACTCTACTATTGGCCTACTCTCTCGGCAAAAACCCTTTATATGATGCACTTTATTAGGTGGAATGAGAAGAATGTTCGACAAGTGCCTTTCCCGTAGGAACTTCACTCTCACCTTGCCTTTATATCTCAGTAGCTTCCTTTAGTTCCTAGCTCATTCTCTTGCCATCGACCCCAAGCATAAAAGCGCATATTTTTCCCTGTCATTTTCACTGACTGCCAGTCTTTGGAAGGGTTTCTGGGCTTCGGAAAGCTCACTGTACCAGGGAGGTGGGAAATGGCATGGGCGTAACACCTGCTAGCTTATGTGCCAGCGTGGGCAAGGACTTTGGTCTTTGATAGCTGATATACACTCCGACTGTATTGACCCCCCACCAGTTGAGAAGTTCTTGGTGCCTTTGAAATGGTGCCCATCTACTGAGAGAACTGATTTCGGACTGTTGTGTGTGAAATCTTCCAGTCCATAGGTTGGTACATCATAATCCCAAGATTCTCCAATGCTTATAGTACAAGTGCTAAACTTTGATGACCTATCAGGGTGCAATAGATATCGGGTGTCCGCTTCTGAGCTAATATGACTTTCTATGGCATTGCAGTAACCGATCTAGGGCAGATGACAGCAAGGAGAGTGTCAGCATTGTCATCATGCCTTGTCCAGGCGTCACAAGGCGGACCTATGGAAGTTGCCTGTTATTATACATCGCGTACGGGGAATAGGAAGTGTACGAGAGAACTGATTAGCAAGTGTTGGATAGTCACCGAGTAGTCGGCGTGTGAGGCCCCTAGATAGAGCCTTCACTGATGGTTGCTGATGAACTATTGAGGCCTATCCCCTTCTGAATGGGCGTGTGTGACATTCTTTCCGCCTTCTCATGTTACAATCATCTTGGAGTTTGGCCTTCTGGATCCAATCTCCCTTGCCTACCTACCGTCATCTTATGCCCTCCACACACACCCTCCTGCGGGCTCTGCAACTCGCTGTAGTGGCAAGACCCCAGCCTGCAAGAAATCATTGACTTATCGTGATATCACTACTTGCCATAAAGGTCGCCAGGGGTCAATGGTCTCCCTCAGCGTGGCGGTTGTCCCATCTCTTACCCCAGAGGGGGTATACTTGTACGTATATGAGAGAATGCGACCAATACTAAAACTGATTTTGCAGGGCGTGCTACACGCATATACCCACTTATGACCCTTTCTGGTACAAGTAAGGCAACGGAATACAGCTAGGGTGCTGCCGAAGTGTTAGTATCAGAGCTCTCTGGCCTGATTGAGGGCGCTGCATGATGACGATTGTGAATTTGGGAATGTTGGAGAGGACCCTTGGAACTTATCGCAAGGTGGCTCAGAATTGGCTCTAGAGTTGGCGGCTACGGGGCGATGGTCTGAAGATGTTCGCATGGAAATGTGGCGAATATATTTGAGACAGACTGACGCGCCGCGAATGGTAATTTCAATAGGAAACTCGATTGCCCTCAGCAACAGGAGTGGGAGTGGGGACATTGCATGGGATGCTACGGAAGAATCATACACCAGGCAACAAACCTCTGGGAAGCTGGTTTGCTAATGGGATGATTTCTGTTGTCTTTAGAAGTTGTGACATGAGTGAAAGTTATTGGCGCATGACTGGCTAGTAGTTGATTGCCATTATACCTTGCGCAATATACACTGTGCGCTAGGCATGTGATCGCCCACCACCAAGTTGATCAAACAGGTGCCTACCACTGTTTGCTCGAGTATTTGTGGGAAAAATATTTCTCATTGTTTATGGATTCCCAAGCTCCGGTATACACTCAGATTCAGGGACGAGACTTTGGAGTCATCTTCTGAGGAGTGTACTGGTGCTTGAGGATTAGCAGGTATTAAAAAGTCGAGGACAACGCCTTTATCCACCCGCAATCGGTGCCCTCAGGCCAGAGATTCGGATCTCCAACCGAAGACCATAAGCACCGGTATTAGATATGTTAGGGGGATTCTTTGCGGCCAGTCAATAATTAGCAATGATAGGCAATCCTGGACTTGGCGCACGAGTGTTGGCCCATTCCTTTGGTGCACGCCTATACAACGCCACAGATAAGAACGATTTTGCTACTGCGGTTTCGTACCCCATCTTATCTCTCTGATGTTGTTGCGGCGCGAACCTGATATGGTTACTATAACCCATAGATATGTTGGACTATATTGGAGTATTACCAGCGACGTAATGCTTGATAGTGCTATTGGGAAGCGCCTTATCCCAGTCTCAATTATTCGGTATGGGCCCAAACTACGATGTGAAAAAGTCTTTGTGTCGTGATGCTTTATCTTCATCGGTTGTACGAACTCACGCTCTGCGGAGGCTCTCGGATCCTTCTACTTTCTGCTCTCTATACGGAATCACCCACGCAGACTGCAGACATTAACATGCTTCGCAGAATATGTATGTCCGGGTAGTCGCTCCTGTCAAGAGCTTCAGCGCACATGTGCGCGACAGAAGTCTTGCTGCGAAATTTGGGGGGCCTATGGGGGTGAGGTTGTGAAGAGGGAGGTTGGAGATGTGGGGGCGTGGGGTCGGGCCGAGGTCAGGGGTTATGGTTGATGGTGGAGACGACGTGGAGGACGGACGCCATGGCCCGGGCTGAGGGGCAATTTGAGCGTGCTAAAACAGATATAGCGAGCCATCTCTGTTACATGCTATATGGAATAGGCAATAACCCTTGTACTATGGTAATGGGTAAAGCTGCAGTGGATGAAGGCCTGACCCTCGTCTGCGCTCAATACTCAAGGCATCAAATCACCCTGGAAGAGTAGGTCCAGGGCAGACGCAAAAACTCTGTCTGATATGAGAAAGCCTCATTCTTCGCACCTCATCTGGTGGGTACAATGAGGAATTTGATGTAGGCAAAGCCTTGAATTGATGTGGTATCGCGTGAAAGTATGAAGATATGGTCACAACATAGTGAGGAAAGATGGAGGTGGCAATACATGGGAGCAGTAACGAGGATGGTGGCCATGTATCAATTATAGCCCGGCCTTACGCGCGCCCCACCAGGAGTGGACGTAGTGGCCACTGGCCTCCATGCAAACTAAGCCTTACTTCTCCTACTCAAGACACTCTGACATTGAGTCTTGAGGAGGTACGAGACAACCATGTGCTATCCTGGGATGAAGACGAAAGATTCCATCTCTAATCAGCTGAATCAAAAGAGAGCGACCTCCTTTCTTGCCCTAAACCCTATGGCAGAAGTATTTTAGCCCAGTCCTGACACTCCTGAGCACTGTGTGGTGCCCCGTGTTGATGACAATACACAGGTTATTTGACAGTGGTGACACACAGATGGAAGATGACTGAGCACCTTCGACCCTCCACGTGTTAGAACTATGAAATGCAGGGGCCTATGCCAGTATTCGAGGGAACTCACAGGAAACCTCCCCATCCATCCCTCAAGAGATGTCCCCCTACCCAGTAACAGAGATTCTCAATAGGCGAGACAGGGTAATAACCAGTGAAACGGTTAACTTATGATGCACCTCGTGGGTGTATTAGTGAGGAGCCAATACATTTAGCACACAGGTTTGTGAAAGCTAAAGTGGGCTATCTGAGGGCCCTTGGAGGGGACCAGTGAGTTGGAATAGTAGCGGAATGTGATTTTGTCGGACGAACAATTCTCGGCTGTGGGGAAGATGTAAGCAGAGTCAGATGAGCTGTACCCTGACATCTGGTGGTGAAGTATGGGAAGTGTGGAAAGAATGTCTGGAATGCAAAATTCTCATATTTTGCATAGGCACGCCTAACCCATCCAGACTTGCCGAGCTGTGGTGCTATTTGTGACAGAAATGACTCAACTCAGTTGGGTGGTACTTGCTAGACAAGGACATGGGTTCCAAACCCTGTTGAAGGAGGAGGTTGGGACAAGGTATGTTGCTGCGTGGTGCAGGCTCCTGTGGACATAGAAGCATCAGATTGCACTCCTCCTCTTCTCCACTGTGGAATGTTCAGAGTTGATTTTTATTCCCTTAAGATCTCTAGATTACAGTTTGCTGAGCTGAACTCACTTTGGGCTAATGGTTGCAATAGCACTGGGCTCCCCTCCTATGTGCTTGAGATCACAAAAGAGCTGAAATCACAAAAGAGCTGAAAATTACTGGCTGGAGCACTGAGTACTGTGCTAATTAGTGGGGGAGCCTGAAGCTTTACTGTGGAACAGAGCAGCTGGCAGAGTGGAGCAGTTATGGGATGGCTGGAGCGGACCACAGGACAGCTGGTGGAGTGGAGCGGCTGGCAGGACGGAGTGCTGTGGGGCGTGTGGAGCAGCCCACCAGAGCGAGCGGAGCGAGCAGTTTGCTGGGACAACTGGAGCACTCGACGCAGCCTGGTGGGAGCGGAGCAGTGTGAGGACGGCCGGAGGGCAGAGCTGAGCGGCTTGGGTACGGCGGAGCAGTTCGTGGAGAAGGCGGAAGCAGAACCCACCGGAGAGGCAGGGCAGTTGGCCCTTGGATCCACGTAAGGTGCCTTCACCTCAGGTGGGGGCTACGGTACTTAAGTAGTACTCTTTGAATTCTGTGGGGCAGTTGGACCAGGAGCCTTTGTGGTTTTGGACTTTTGGAGTTGATTGATCTTAAGACCCTAAGGGAAAAGGACATGCTAAATGTACTTGGGGGGGGGTGGTTATGGTTTGTGTTATAACTCTGTTTGTGGTGTTCTCCAATGGGAGCCGCATTGTTTCCTTCCTTATTAAAAGATTTCGCATCACACTCGACTCCGTGCTTGCGAGAGGGGAAGTATTGGCCTCCTAGAGGCGCCCAGGGGGTGTGGTATGTAAGTGTCCAGGTCACTGGGTGGGGGCTCGAGCCGGGTTATGCCTTGTTGTTATTGTTGTGAAACGGGAAAGGAACCCCTGGATACTGAACCTGGCCCTTGTTGCTGCCAACTCAGAGGGGCAGAAGGGTTACATATGCATAGATTAAAACAAATGAATCCACATTAATTAAGACAAAACATGATAAAATGATTATGGCTATTACTAATCAGGCTTTAGCTAAAGGGATAGTGAGTTTTTTTAAGCCTTGTCTGCTTTGATTTGATGTAGTTAGGCAGGGAAAATCCTACTTATATCTAGATTAAGAAAAAAAAAACTTTACAATTTCTTTCAACAACTCATTTTTAAAAAATGGATGGAGTTGCATTTGATGCATCTGAGAAGAGAGAATGGCAAAGGTTGCTTGATGTCACCCTAATCCTGTGCTAAGCCAGTGCATCTAACCGCATCTAACCGCAGAACAATTTAGAGCAGACACAAGGAAGCATGGTAGAATCTGTTCCCTTACAAAGTAATCAAGCACTCATATAAGAAGTGTTCTAGAAATCAGAAAGTCTGAATCATGTGACTTCTCAGGTGTTGTTTGAGATTACTCCTGCTTCCACTGAAGTCAATTAATTAATGGGGGCAGGATAGAACGAATGACTGACAAACTTATGAAACAAACTGAAGCACTTACCAAACCATTCTCAATTATATCTGGAAAATCTATCCGAACTGAAGAAGAAATTCACAGATCCGGCCAAAAAAAAGAGCTGGGCAGTGAGCACACTGTGCTAGTACCCTGAGGGGCTCGTAAACTCCACAGTGATTTTCATCACTAAGGAATTATTAAATAGTCCTTAAAATCTCAGGGAAATGACCGATGAGAAAATAAAATAATATCTTGATTAAGATGGAGTTAAAGTTGTAAATATCTATTGATTTACTGATAAAAGAATATGATAGATTTCTCAAGGAAAAAAACCTTCTAAATTTTAATTTTGAAAATCTTAGAGGAATGAAAGTGTCAGCCTGGGAACTGATAAATTAATCTCACACTGTGAGTGTTTGTGGAGAGCTAGTTAGCTTGTATAAATATTTATTTTGATTCAAGTCTTTTAAAGCATGTCATGTAAATATGTAAATTAATAAGGACTGGAAGAATGTAAGGGTTGATTGAAGCCAGTCTTGTCCATGAAGACATGAGGCTGTCATTAGGGAAGCCTATAAGCTGAGCTTTACCCTAGAAACATTATAAGAGACCATTTGTGTTCCCCTTATTTATTTATTTATCTTTTACTGCATTGTGTTCACTTCCCTATAGATCTCTAAATAAAGTTTTGCTCATGTAAATGCAATAATTGAGCAAGTGTGCACAAACACACACAGCTGTGCAGTTGTATTCTTATTTTTGCTCATGTGCCAAAGCCTCTTTCCATTGAAAATATGGCTCTTTCAATGCTTAATTTCTGGTCGTAAATGAAACAAGTAAATTGTG
The DNA here is from genome assembly GCF_003597395.2 of Chelonoidis abingdonii. NCBI lineage: Eukaryota > Metazoa > Chordata > Testudines > Testudinidae > Chelonoidis > Chelonoidis abingdonii. The sequence goes on along the minus strand of NC_133774.1, from coordinate 88,907,350 downwards.
TGTGCAAACAGACATTCACATGTCATTAGTAATTTGGGAACTCCCCAGTAGGTGAAGGGGATATCTGGGAACAAGCAGTCTAGTTATTTTGCCAATAAGTGATCCCTATGCCATGATCTCTCTCCATAGCATTAATGTGGTGAAACTGTATATAATTGTTGTATATCTTTACTAAAGAAACAGATAACATTATAATATGGAGGCAAAACAGGACTGTTGTGATTTTGGATGTCATAAATCACTATGTGCAAGTAGAGAGTAGCTTAATACAACATAGACATCGGCAAATGTTTCACACTACAGAATTAGTTAAGTGACAGTAGTGTGTGGAGGGAGATCTATGAGGTTATAAATTTCCCAACCCTACTATGTGGAGTTGAAGGAAGAAACTTTCTCTGTGTGAGCTTCTAACTGGAACAAAAGCTGTTCCTCTGTTTTGCCTACAACAGCATGTCTGACTGACTTGATTTGAGGGGATTCTACTTTTCTTCTTCAATTTACAGGTGCTGGCTTGCCTCTGCAGATTCATATTACAATATTAACAGAGAGAGTTGGGTCCTGTAATAAATAGCCTTAGTTCAGATGTTCCCAACTTATGGTTCATGGCCCACTAGTGACCTGTGGACCAGTTACTGTGTTTTTGCAGAGCTGGATGGTCATACGGTGCCAGTTTCCGGCTGCTATATCATATTAAAGGAAGCTAAAAGTAGTTTAAGTACTATCCTAATTTCACTTTTCCATGTTGGTAACTACTGTATTTGCCACAGGGATGTTATGTGATTGTGAGCAGTCAGAAGAGCGGTCCATGAAAAAATCTCTTCATATTGCTTCTACCCCGTGGAAATACTTGGGCAGCATTAATTTAATTTAATGTTGTGATTATGTGTCCTTGTAGCGGCTGGCCACAGCCACTATCACAGCCTGTTACTTTCACACAACTAAAGCTGTTTTCTTTAGCTCACGTGGTAGAAGATTGTGCTTTTCATGCTGAGGATATAAAGTGTGTTCTCCACTGGCAGTGTGGTCTTTGTATGTTTGCAACATTGATGTGTTACAGCTCCACTGCTCCATTGCTTTCAGGGATCTTATGATTGTTGGAGTAGGTGGCTTCCTTTCTCCCCACCCCCTCTGACTATTGCAAGTTGTTCTTTGGCAGGGATTTTTGGCTTGATGTGACCTAGCCTTCCTTTTATTAGGAAATCTAGCCAAGGAGATGTTGTCTTTAGACTGTGAGCTTCCCCTTAAAAATATTAACACTGTGCCTGGTAAGAATGAGGCTGCATTCAGATGTTCAGGGACACAATGAGCATGCTCACACCCTGACATCCATTCTCATGGGCCTGACTGACATGGCATTCAAGTTTCATTGGGACTCTACTCCTAGAAAGAGTGCAAGATTGGATGTCCATGTCCTGTTAAAAATGCTATTACACAGCTATTTTTTTTAATAAGTAGCAGTAGCCACAGCTACATAGTCTGAGTGACTCAGGGAGCCTATGCATGCCATGAGCCATGCTAATGTGGGTAATTCATCTACGAGGAAATAGGTATTATATTCCACATAGTACTATCCTGATCTGAAAAAATATCCTGTCCCAGTTTTAAATGCTGTTATATATAACAGGAAATTAATTCCTTTTTGCTAATTAAATATTTCTCTTTTCCTGCTACGCTACATCATTTTTAGTGTTGTAGAGTGTAATGTGATCCACACCAGAGAGTGACACAGAACCAAGGCAAGCATTTTTAAAAGATGTTCACTGGTAATATAGAGGTATGTTATAGTCTCCTAGCATTAATGAGAATCACACATGTCCTCTCTTGCGGAACAGAGCCATTGATGGGAGAACAGATTCATTAAGGATCAAATCCCAGATTAGAAATTTTAACTTCGCTTATGGCACCCAGAATGTTTCTAACTTTATTTCCAGTTACATATGTCTTCAGAAACAATACATGAAAGAGTACAATATTTTCCTTATCTCCTGAGTAGAGATTTTTCTGCCTATTTAAAATTTCTTTTTCTAATACCTATTGCTGCTTTGAAAACATTTTCCCTCTTCTACAGTGTATATATTATGTGTAGGGATTACAAATATATAGGCTGACTTTACATGGCTGCAATAGTTCACACTTTGTAAAATAAGTCCAATAAATGTGATTTCTTTTGTTAACTCTTACCCAGATATTTTTGTTTGTAACTTCAGTCAGTTAGAGTCCACAGGGATCCCAAAATGTAAAAAAAAAATTAAATCATAGTTTAAATATTGTTTATATATTGATCCCAAAATAGGAAAACCCCACAGTGTGGGGGACACAGTGCATTACCACTTTGTTAGTCACAAGTGTGAGAAATATAGCTGTCACTTTCTGTACCAGAACCCACTGACAATGGGTTTGCTTTTGTCTTCTGGTTGAAATCTTGAGCAGGGGTAGTGTAGAGCTACATCACTCTAGTTTGCTAGCAACTGTATACTCATGGGAAGAATGCCTACTGCTATACCTCTTCAGGAGGTGGGCTATACATTCCCCAGCATACCTAGCCAGTTCCAATGGCTGGTGTGGAGTTGTGTCATGGCTCACCTTCTCTCTATACCAGTGATAAATGAAGGGGGGAGGGATAGCTTCCTTTTATGGACCCAGTTAGCTATAAAATCCCTCTTAGTAGCTGTTCTCTACTTGCTTTACCTATAAGGGTTAAAGCTTCTCCCTGCATAGGTAAAAGGAAAGGAATGATCAACTGACCAAAACAACCAATGGAAGGCTAAAACTTTTTAAAATTGGGTTTTTTAAATCTAGCAATAGCCTGAGTTTTCAATGTGTTTCCTTTTTTTTGGTTTTAATCAAATTTACTTTTTTTTAAGAACAGGATTGGATTTTGTGTCCTAAGGGGTTTGTGCACGTGTTGATTAATTAGCTGGTGGCAGTGGCCGGTGGCGGCATGGCCCAGCCCAGCTCCAGCCAGGCAGCATGACTGTAGCACCGCCAGCCACCAGTGCTCCAGGCAGCGCGGTAAGGGGGCACGGAGCGTGGAGGGGGTTGGATAGAGGACAGGGGAATTTGGGGTGGTGATTGGTGGTTGGGGGTGTGGATAGGGGTCAGGGCAGTTGGCGGGGGGAGAACAAGGTGTTGAATGTAGGCAGAGGTTCCAGGGGGGCAGTCAGGAAGGAGGGGGGGTTGGATGGGGCAGGGGTCCTGGGGGGAGGGGCCACAACTACCTCCCCTAACTGGCCCTCCATACAATTTATGAAACCTGATGCAGCCATCAGGCCAAAAAGTTTGCCCTCCCATGGATTAAATTAATTGATTAAACAAAATTAGCACTGGCCACAAAATATCCAGTGGAACAGTTTAACTTTGGAAAATGTTGAACTGACTAAATCAAAATGTTTCATGGGTACTGTCAATTTTCTCTAAATTTTCATGGAAAATTATTTAAATGTTTTGATAAGGTCAAACTATTTTATTTTGACTTTGTTTTGACTTCTGTGATTATAATTTATATTTATAATATTTTTATTTTAATAAGATAAAATTCAAAACTATAACATGGAAATGAAATGTTTTGGAATAATGTCATGAAAAATTCCAAGACATCAACTTTTTGTCTCCAACTGGGGCAAAACCAAACTTCAAATCTTGGACTTTAGTGTGGGACATACATTCTGTATTTCAGCTCTAGAAATAATATACAGCCCAACCATATTTCTCAGTTATCCAAAGAGAGAGGATTTTGAAAACCAGCTGGGCTATAGTAGCTGATTCTACAGATATTATGGTGCTACCTAGATATATATTATGTTATTGTGTAATTCTGCCTATTCATTAGAAACCAATTGGTTCCTTATTATGAATAAAATGTATAAAAGTAGTGTTTTCAGCCTATTTGTTGCTGATTGTAATTGCCTTCCTCTGGAGCAATATTTTGAAATACCCAAAAAAGAGAAGTGGAGATTTATAAATTTTTGGTTCTACAAGGCAGCCACTTGCACTTTAACACTTTCTATCTCTCTTTCTCATTATGGTAATGGCATTTTAATGGCTGACAAGCCAGTTGAACTTTGATTGTTTTAGGGTACTGCAGTGCCAAATTTTAATGGCTGATGATCGTTGTTAATATCACTTTCCTTTTCAAGGAGTGGAATCTTTCCGATGGCATTTTTAATGGCTAATTAAACCAATTAAACTGTCTCTGCCTCTCTACTGTTACAATAATGGCATTTTTCCAAAGCTAATGATGCCAGGTTAATCCCAACTGTGTCTATCATTCTCATATTTTTGTATTTTGCAGAAGCTTCAAATGAGTCTTTCTCTCACTCTCTCCCCTTCACCCCTCCCACCACTCCCAGCTTGTTAGGACTTGCTATGTTTTCAATTACTAGAGATGGTGAAAAACAGCTCAGATAAAATATAATACTGGCCAAAACCTGCACCCCAAACATAACCAAACATAAATTTTTAGGGTGAAAGGAGTTTAGCCAACATTTTAAACTCTGAATTTCTAATAGACCAGAAAAATATATGAAAATAACCAATGTTAGATTTCTGGCCTAGCTGACACCAGAAAGTTCTGAAAATCTTTTTAAAAAGCAGTGACTTCTAATATAGCTTAACCAAAATTGTTTGGATAAGCATTCAGACTAAGCCTTTTGAGGTTCACTTATCATTAGTAATTACAGCTTTGCAGCAATTTGGATATTAGTGTATTAGAATGTTCGAGTTCAGTATAAGGCAGAGAAGCATGATGAGATCTGAAAGATACATTCTGATTATTTGCCAAACTCTTCATATTTGAATTGAAAATAGTAAGCTGGAATCATTTATCATTTTGTTTGTCATTTTGGCTCTCTGTTTTACTAGAATACGTTTGCTCATTTTAGTGCCCAATAACTTCTATTGACTTCAGTGGAATGGATCCTTAGTGCCTATTCTGAACTTAGTGGAAAATCTTACACTGACTTCAGTGCCAAAGAATAGGGATACCCGCTTTTCTGTTGCACGATAAGATGGTGGGTTCAAGAAATCAATACTTTTGCTCTTTAAATGCTTCATAATGGTCTTTGTTTCTCTTGCCCCTCCCTCCTCCCATATTTGAGACAGACAGAGAGAGGGAGTTGTGCCAGGTCTACCTTCCATCTGTAGCTGCTATATATTGATTTGAATTTTTTTATTTAAAAAATTGGGTTAAAAGAACCTTATTAAGCATATTTACTAGATAAAATAAAACAGAATCCTGTCAAGGGTACCCATCTTACTCCCACTGAATTTAATGGCAAACTCTCCAGTGTTAATTGGGAGTAGAATGAGGCCCAACAGATCGAATTTGTCCAAATTACAGCAACAAAATAAAAATATAATTGAAGGGCACACATTTGTTTGGATGTAGAAATACCACTACTATTTTTATTTTGCAGCTGAACTTAAAAAAATAAACACATGGGGCGAATTCTCTCTTGCACCAGAGCACTGCAGTGCATATAGATAGTAATGCCAATATATATACATTTTTTAAATATTCTAAAGTTTCTTAAGAAAAGAATTTATGAATGAAGTGAAACTGGTACTGGTCATTGGAAAAGTCAAAGTTTGAATGTTTGAATTCATATTACAGGAGTCTTTGAGGTAAACAAGACAGTCCAATGCCAATTCTATTTATTTTAATTACCAAGAGTCTGAGACACTGTTTTGTAATCCTAGTTACCATGATAATCCATATTCCAATAAACTCCAAAATTTTAACCTTTTTATTTCCATGTATTTTCATATGGATATACATTTGTATCATTTAATGAAAGTTTCATAAGGGATACGATGAAAATTTTACACTGTGTAATAACACACTGTGCAATTTGGTGACAAGGCTAAAATTTGCTGTAGTCTAAGAAATTCCCCATAGCACATTGTATGGTATGTATGTGCTATTTTAAAGTTAAGCAGCATATTTTTATGCTTCACTACTAATACATAATTTATCCTTCAAAGCCTTGTATAAAAGGTGAAATCCATTAAAGACTCGTTTTTAAGAGAGCATAGCATATGTTTCATATTCAACTACAGTTAATCAGCGCATTTTGACAACATTTGAATGGTAATAATTATTCATGTCTATCATGAGTTTTCAACTGAAATGAAGTCAGGTACTAAACCAGGACTGAAGCCTTTGTTTTGCTACATTCATTAGTGTATCCTTAAATTATTGTACCATATGGCTAATATTCATCATCCAGTTGTGATGCTTCAGTTTCTTTGTTTGAGTTGCAGATGATTTCTCCTCATCAATGGAACATATGGTAAATATTTAAGAAAGACTGATGGATGTCATCTGATGTCTTGCTTCATTTAATTTCAAGCATGTAGTAATGTTTTATCTGTAGAAGACTTTCAACGCACTTATATTACAGTGACAGAAGATATGAAGGGTGAAGCTTCCTCCGTTTCAGCTCAATGTGAAGAAACATGTCTTGTTTAATCTTTGAACTATGCAAGATTCTGGTGTAGTAAAAATGTTATTAATAACTCTGACAAGTTGGCACATCAGTAGAATATCTTCTCCCTTTCAAGAAACACAAGCTGTTTTCAATTATCTATCCAATGCTTTGGGGAAAAATTTCACATAAATTTATGAACAAGATTTAGTTACAATCTATATGTTGCTGATTTAGTTTCTGATCCTGTAATTAGCTCCAGGATGATATTTCTACCCCTCCATGCAAACTTACTTGCATGAGCGGGACCATCATTGTATTTAATTGTTTACATGATCTGATTGTTATAATAATACTCCTTATATAGCATTTTCCAGCCATAGATCTCAAAGTAGTTAAGTATTATGATGCGAATTTTATAGGTGAAATGACTTGCCCAAGATCACCCAGCACCTTATTTCTATTATGGTGGTGGTAAGCGGCTCCTTTGTGCTAGGCGCTAGACACATCCATTCTGAGAGATCGTTCGTCCCTGCTACTGAAGAGTTTATAATCTTACTAAATAAAATAATCAAAAAGTGGAAGGAGTTGGGATGAGCATTCTCGGCTCCTAACTTTGAGGCTAATGCCCAGTCCTCTAGACCATATTGCTTTCCCTCCCAATTGACATTGCTGCTCCCAGCTCCTAATCCTCCTCCACCCATGCATTTTTCACTTTATCCACTAATCCCTTCTGAATCTCTATTTCAATATTTTATCTAGCTCCCTCTGCTATTTCACCTTTCACCTTTAATTGGAAGCCCAATGGCTCTGTTTATTGGCTGTCAGTGTATTATTTTGTGTACTCTGAATATCATTATTAATTGCAATCTTGCAGTATGTTCCTGCCATAACCTCTCCAAACTGGAAATCACATGTGTCTTAAGACTTCCTCAGTGATACAGTGCCCTCTGGGTACAGCTAATGAGGAAGCCTCCTATTGGCAGAAAATGATATACTGAATTTAAATAAGGAAACCAATGAACCTTCTGCATTTTGATATTAGGTTGTCAAGAAGGAGCAGCAACCAGACAAGTGTCCATGCAAGCAGAGATTTGGCTCAAATGGACCTATTGAGTAGTAGAGTATTTGATGAAGGTTTACATATTCACTTGTGTTTTTGGATGCTTACCTGTAAAGAACATCCATAAGTGTAGAGGTTCAGCTAAGGCTAGAGGTGATTTATAAACAATGAAGATGGAGATTTCCAAGGCACAACTAGAAGTTAGGTGCTGAACTCACATTGATTCCATTGGGAATTTGATGTCTAAGCCCCCTTTTGTCTTTGGAAATCTCCCCTTAGATTAATCTATGGTTTCCATCTTCATGATTATGATCCTTAGAGATCAGCCTGAACCAGAATACCGATCTGATTCATTTGCAGTTCCAGATTTATACCCAACATTTCCAGTTCAGGTCCATCTCTAAAATTACCTACAGAACCACAAAACAGAATCCAGCTGGGTGGCAGTGTAAGTTTTCATAGGTTTTAAGGCCAGAAAGGGTTATCAGATCATGTAGTCTCACCTCCGGCATAACACTATACAATAGAATGTATATTCCAGAAAGTCATTCAGTTAAGTGGGGGTAATACTGAATGACGAAAGAAGCAGCAGTGGGCAAATAGGTGGACTCCTTAATGGTTCCTTTCTAGACTTTTGAACATTTTTAAAGCAATATATCATTTTTATATACATGGTGTAGTATTGATTTTTGGTAGTAGCTGCACTCATCTGAAAAATGCTTTAAACTCTAATGCTTTTAGCAAAGTTAGTTGTTTGGGAATACTATAATGGCATAGCATATCCTTCTACTGTGCTTAAATAAAAGCTATAACTCCCTCTTCTAGTCCTTATAACATGAAAATGCCACCAGAGCTTCACTACCCAGGTGTGTCATCAGTCCCAGAATCATATGATGGAATTATAGTGTTATTATGTACATTTGGAGGCACACTATTCCTGGCATTGAGACTGAAGAATATTTTTTATGAATATATTTTGCTTTCATGAATTTTTGCAGAAGCAAATACGATCAATTTTGCCCGGCTTCATATACAATGAAAAAACAAATCACTTGCCCACAGAGGCTGGGAATAAGAAAATTACAAATTTTCTCTTTGAATTGATATTGCCATTTAAAGTGATTTCCAGTAAACCATTCATGGATGCAGCTGACCTCTTTATTTTGTTCTTTTCTTAATACAGCTTGTGCTGAGATAGCTATTTCACAGCTTTATAAAGCCATCCACTGCAAAACAAAATATATCAATAACAAGTGAAAGAGAGTGTTATTACAGATGGAATATACACCAGAGGTCAAATTGTACATTGCATATTATTTGCAGTATATGGAACAATATTCTAATCGGCCTCATCCAGTCCCAAAATCAGATATGACCAGAAAATGTGTTGCATATTGTGCCCTGAAGGGTTTGCCAAAGAATACAGAAGATGCAGCACCATGGGGGATTCACAAAGTGGAAAGGTGATAGCAATGTAGGGCTTGATCCTGCTTTCATTCAAGTGAGTGATATTTTTGAAACTGACTTGAATAGGAGCAGGACTGAGCTCAAATTTGTGTATAGTCTGTATGTCCACCATGCTTTTCATACCTGATTCTGGATGTTTTCCTCATCACTGTGGATATGGTTCAGAACAGGTAGAGGTAGCAGCACAAAAGATCTGTGGATACTATAACCATTTCAACTCTGAATTTTGATTTAAATGAACCAAATTATAAGCTATTGAAATTCAGCCATTGTTGTTCTATATAGAGGGTTGCCAACTTTCTAATTGATCAGAACTGAACACCCTTGCCTCGCCACCTGCCCAAAACCCTGCCCTTTCTCTGAGGCCCTGCTCCACCACTAGCTCCAGCCCCCCATCCCTCCCTCACTTTCACAGGGTTGGGGCAGGGGGTTGGGATACAGGAAGGGGTGAAGGTTCCAGCTGGTGGTGTGGGCTCTGGGGTAGGGCCAGAAATGAGGGGTTCAGGGTACAGGAGAGAGATCCAGGCTAGGACAGGGGGTTGGAGTGCAGGCTCTGGGAGGAAGTTAAGGTGAAGGATGGGGTTCCAACCTAGGGCAGTGGGTTCAGTGTGGGCTCCAGCTGGGCTTACTTCAGGTGACTCCTGGTTAGTGGTGGGGGCTAAGGCAGGCTCCCGTTCTGCCCTGACTCCTTGCTGCTCCCGGCTATAGCCGCCATGGCCGACCCCTAGACTGGGGCATGGCCAGGTGGCTCTGCACAGTGTGCACTGTCCGAGCCGACAGGCACCACCCCTGCAGCTCCCATTGGCCATAGTTCCCAGCCAGTGGGGCCTGCAGTGGTGACACTCAGGGCAGGGGCAGTGTGAGAGCTTCTCTGATTGCACCTTTGCCAAGGGGCTGCAGGGACATGCCTGTCACTTCTGTGAGCTGCGCAGAGTCAGGGTAGGCAGGGAGCCTGCCTTAGCCCTGCTGCGCCACCAACTGGGCTTTTAATGGGCCGGTTAGGTGTGCTTCAACCAGCCATTCTGGTAAAAAACTGGACACTTGGCAACTCTATCTATATACTGTTAGCTGGAAAGGAAGGTAGTGACAGCAGTACAAATCTTCAAAAATATTTCTTTGAAGAAACACTTATCAAGATGAAAAAGAAAGAGCATGCACTATAAAGTTACTCACTCCATCTCCAGCCCAGTGCATATTATCTAATACACAAAATGTCAGTAGGAGTGATTGAGAGAGACCCAAATCAGAATATTCCAAACTTAGAAGTTAAGGCATTCATGTGGAAAGCCCCTGATTAAATCTCTTCTGCTCATCAGGCAGATAGGGGATTGAATGCAGTCTTCCACTTCATGGGTGAGTACTCTGATGATGATGAGTGATCACTCGTTACCAAGTAGGATCACCTTCCATGGAAGTTATGGGGCCTCAGGTGGCTAATAAGACCAGTCCTTGAACCACAAGTTCTATTGCAATGAGGGCAGATGTTTTCAGGCTCAGTAGGGGGCTGCTGACCTTGACTGGAAACCAGTCTCTCCTTCCTCCTGCGCCTCTTGTCCTCTTCAGCTTGTTGGTGAGCAAGTTCAAAATTTAAGGGACCATCACGTAGGACTTCGCTCCATTTTAAGCGATCCTGGGCAAGTGTCTCCCAAGTGTCAATGTCAATATTACACTTCTTTAGTTGTCCTTCAGCAAGTCCTTATAGTGCTTTCATTGTCCATCAATGTTACAATACCCTTCTTTCAGCTGAGAGAATAGGACCTGTTTTGGGAGGTGATGATCCGACATCTGGACAATGTAACCAGTCCAGCGGAATTGCTGATGGATGGTCATTGCCTCAATGCTGGTGGTCTTTGCCTCTTCTAGGATACTAATATTGGTGCACCCATCTTCCCATTTGATCTTCAGAATCTTACGAAGGCAGCGTTGATAGTGTCTCTCAAGGATTTTCAAGTGGTGTCTATACGTTGTCCAAGTTTCGGACCCATACAACAGTGTTGGGAGAATAGCTTGATGAACAAGAAGGTTGGTGTCTTTTCAAATGTCATGTTCTTCAAAAACCCTGTGCCGCAAATGAGAAAAAGTTACATTGGCATAGCTCAGGCGATGCTGAATTTCTTCATCAATATCCGCCTTGGAGGAAAGATGACCGCCAAGATAGAGGAAATGATCGACAATATCCAGTGCCACTCCACTGATTTTGATATATGGGGCATGTAATACTTCTTTTGGAGAGGGCTGATAAAGCACTTTAGTCTTCTTGATATTAAGAGTGAAACCAAAACAAGTGTAAGCATTGGCAAACACATTCAAGATAGTTTGAAGAATTTTCTCAGAGTGGGCAAAGATTGCATTGTTGTCAGCATACTGAAGTTCCACAATAGATGTTGTGGAGATTTTACTTTTGGCTTTCTGCTTGCTAAGTCTAAACAGCTTTCCGTCCATCCTATAAATGATTTCAATGCCAGCTGTAAACTTCGCAGCAATTAGGAAAAGGATGATGGCGATAAAAACCACAAACATGGTTAGAGCAATGATACAGCCCTGTTTGACTCCTGTTTGTGCTTTGAAAGGTTTGCTCTGGGAGCCAGTGCTACTCAGAACAGTCACTTTCATGTTATCATAAAGCAATTTTAGGACATTGATGTATTTGTCAGGACATCCAATCTTAAAAAGTACAATCCAGAGGGCATTGCGATTCACTGAATCCAAGGCTTTAGTTAGATCAATAAAAGCCATGTATAGTGGTTGGTTTTGCTCCTGACACTTTTCTTGCAGCTGCCATTCTATGAAGATCATATCTGCAGTTCCATGACATGGTCAGAAATCACTCTGTGACTCCAGTAAAATTTCTTCAGATAGGGGCAGAAGGCCAATTGCAAGGATCCATGCCAGAACTTTGCCTGCAATGGTTAGGAGGGAGATACCATGATAATTTCCACAATCTGATTTATCCCCTTTCTTGAAGAGGGTGACCATCAGGGCATCCCTCATTTCACAGGGTATCTCCTCGTTTATCCAGATTTTAAGGATAAGCAGATAAAGCTGCCAAATTAGCTCTGGCCCACTGTCTTTAAAGATTTCCATGGGGATCCCATCTAGACCTACTGCCTTGTTGTTCTCCATGTACTTGGTGGCATTGTGTACCTCATACAAATTGGGAGGGTCTCTGAGCTCATCTCTAAATGGTCGTTGAGGGATTTACTTAAGGACTTAATCTGCAACCATAGAATTACAGTTAAGGAGATCTTCAAAACATTATTTCCAGGGAGAATTGGTGGTTTCATTGGCCTTCAGAAGTGTGGTTCCATCCTTAGAGTGAAAAGGATTCATACCATGGCAAATTGGTCCATAAAAAGCCTTGGTGGCACTAAAGAAACCACATGTGTTGTGGTTGTCCACCTGACGTTGGAGTTCTTATGCTTTCTTAGGCCACCATTTGTTCTTAAGTTCTCTGATTTTACGTTGGACTTCCACTCTCACCTTGGCACGGGCTTCTCTCTTTGTATTACAATTTATGTAATTCTGCCAAGCATGAAATGCCATTCTTTTCTCATTAACAAGTTGCTCAATTTCAGCATCATTCTCGTCAAACTAGTCCTGATGTTTTCTGATTTGGTAGCCTATATTTTCCTCACAGGCATTGATGATTACTGCTTTCAACTGGCTCCAGTGTTCCTCAATTTCTTTCAGAAACTCTGATGGGAGCTTTTCTTCTAAGACTGCATGGAAATGGTCACGCTTAATAGGGTCCTTCAAATCTTAAATCTTTGACTCGCACTTGACCTGCTTCTTTTGCAGCCTCCATTTAGGAGAGATCTTAATTTTCATAGTGGGTTGAATAAGGTGATAATCAGTCCAACAATGACATCAGCACTTGTCAATGCTCTTGTGAGAAGTACATCGCTATGATCTTGGGCACAAACTGTGACATAGTTGAGGTGATGCCAGTGCTTTGACCATGGTGTCTCCAAGATGTTTTGAACTTTTCCTTTTGTCAGAAAAGAGTGTTCATAATAAGTAGTTCATGTTCAGCACACTTGATCAGGAGCAGAATTCCATTTGAATTGCTTTTACTAACTCCTTCTTTTCCGATTGTTCCTTTCCACAGGTCTGAGTCCCGTTCAACATTTGCATTGAAATCCCCCAGAAGGATGATCTTGTCTTCCGTAGGGGTCTCCGATAAAATGGTTTCCAAATGAGAATAAAAATCTTCCTTTACATTCTCATTGTCATCCAGTGTTGGTGCATAGGCACTCACAATAGTTGCCTGTTAATCTTTGGTGAGCCTCAATCTGAGTGTCATAAACTGCTCATTGATGCCAACTGGTACCTCAGAGAGGCACCTTATGAGCTTGTTCTTTATAGCAAAGCCCACTCCATGCAATGGGGTTCATCTATAGATTTTCCCTTCCAGAAGTAAGTTATCCTCCTTTCTCCTCCCTCACTTGTCCTTCATCAGCTCTTCTAGTTTCAGACAAAGCAGCAATATCGATGTTAAACCAACTCAATTCATGAGCAATAATGGCTGTATGTTATTCTGGTCAGTTGCTGTTTGAATTTTCCATCAGAGTACGTACATTCCAAGTTACAAAGTTGAAAAGTTTCTTACATTTTCAACTGCTGAGGTGGTGATCTTCCTGGATGCGGCTATCAAGCCAAGAAAAACAGAGGCAAGACTATTTTTAACCCCCTATCCATCTGGTGTGAGAAGAGTGGATCCTCAAAGGACTGCTCAATCATGGGTGCAGATGCCGAGATGCTCAACCCACCTCAATCCTTGAGCAAGACAACTGTATCATATACCCACCGCCTGTGTCGGTCTGTAATTAGGAACATCTGGATTTGACTGTCCTGTTCCCATCACCAGTCGCCACCAGACTTTTGACTTGTGCAAATGTTATTTTCCCCAGAACTGGAACATGCCTGTGTACAACTTTCTTTTAAAGTGGGGAGACTGGTGCACAATGGTCACCACACTATCCTTGACAGATAGAGGACTTGAAACCAATGGCATGGGCACCATGATGATTGGAGATCCTCTATCTGCTGCAGCCTTCATCCATCTTCACAGCCAATGTAACATTATACAACAGTTTCACCTCCAATGTGCAGTTCTCCTCCGTCTGCTGTGCTGCTAGGAACTTCTTGTATCACACTTTGTCTGGAACCTCGCCCTTGACCATTCTGCCATGGGTAGCCCTAAGGGAGTACATGACTCCAGGGAGCATCACTCTCGGGGTCATAGAGGCACGCAAGCCTCTCCACCACTATAAGGTGGTGATCCGTGGAGATGGCGAGTACTCTAACCACTGGCCTAATGATTATATGGTAGACAGCCTCTTCCCTCCTAGGCCTGGGCCATTTTGTGGCATGTTCAGAGCACACCTACTGGATAATGTCCCACATGAGAATACCTTTGAGAATTGCACTGGGACTTAGGCATTAGATAGACATGCTCAGAAGACACTTTGATACCTAGGGGACTTTTACAGAAAAAATATTGATGCTGATAGAGTTTAATGACAGTTTGGGAGGAGGGAGGTGGATTGTGGATTGTAGTGACACCTAAGTCCCTTTACTGATCTGGGTCTTATTGCATTAGGCTGGTCTGCTTCTTACACTATTGAACTATCTTCATGGCACCACAGGCTATGTGGTTGGTTGTCAGAGAATCCTGCTCAGCTTCAGATTGGTTGCCAGAGACTCCTGCTCAGCTTCAGGCAACCAAACGAGGGAGTTTGTGGTGATACCAGCAGAAGACTGGGTTGCCACTCTCAACACAGTCACAGACTGATAAAATGAAGGGAACTGTGGCTGTCAGTTTCACAGGATGAAAAGGGCCAGCTTGAGTGTTTATAAGGGAGACCATAAATAACCAATAAAATTTAGGGATAATCAGTGGACTCTTTCAACCTTAGACTCGGAAAGATGAATTAATTACTATCTGCAGTGAAGAGGATGAAATCCCTCAGACTGCTAGCCATGATTTTCAATAATGAATAACTAAAGTTGGTCCTTTAAGTCCATATTTAGGATCCCAAATAAATGGCTTGTTTTTTTCAAAACTGCTGAGCACCCGGCAGCTTCCACTGAAATCAATATTTTCAAAATTGACGAGCAATTTGAGAGAATAAAATCTTGGGAGGAGTGGTACTGTGGAGATCACTGGTAGTCTGTCAGCAGAAATAGGAAGCACTGTTTGTGGGAGATTTTATTGGAGAAGGCATATTATAAATGCTGAGGTCTGTCATTTGAAATAATGACAAATTGACCTTTATGTCTCAGGGCTGCAGACTATTACAACAGGCTCCCTAAAGAACAAAAATACATCTGTTCGTGTTACAATGACCTGTCTGAAAAAGGATCTTTGCAGAAGGAGGAATTGCAGCTAGCAGGTAACATTTAGATAGACGATTTTGGATTGTTTCTAACAGATTTTTATTTGAGTATGTGCCCTCTTGCGGGTTGCTGAAGTGATTGCCCGTTTAAAAGTACTAGGTTCTCCTGGAGATGTACTGAGCCTGTCAGACATTTTGTGTTCAGATGAATTCAAGTAACGAGGATGTGCTTTTCTCAAAAAATTAAGCATGCAATTGTCAGAAATATTCATGCAAATTGGTCTTTGGCCTCACAAATGGCCATTTGCACATCCAGTTACCCAATCTATGCATTTCATTTCTAATTGCTGTAAATTAGATCTCAGTCACATACCCTTTTTTAATCAGTCCCTGAATGAATTAAACAACCATTGACTGGTTGTTACAGAGAGAAGGTGAAAAGGAATTGTGTTTATTTTAAATGTTTAACAGGAAACTCTGTTAAACATTTAAACGATGTTGGGATGCCATCGTTAATATAATTATTCTATCCGTATCTCTGCTAAATCAACCTGTTATTTGTGTTAGTTACTCAGTGATTATTACAGCATGCTGTTCTTTTAGGGCATATTCACCCTAATTGAGAAATAATGTAGCATTACTATCGAGGACTAATATATATTAATTTTGTAGCTATTACTGCCATATTTCCTGCAGATTGATTCCTTGTACTCATAATTTTTAGGGAGAGTGCTGTTTGAACTGAATTCTGATCCATTTTGATCAATTTAATAAGGATCTATATTAGCTGGGACCAATCAATTTGATAGGTATTACACTGACAAGGACACTGTTGTGAAAAATAGGTTTTCTTTTCTTCAGTTGACTAAAATCTCAGCCATTTTTAAAATTGAAAATCTGATGTCCTTTTTAAATGGCTACTTGAGAAACCAGTTCTGATAATGCAAGAACATTCCTACACTACAAAATTAATGAGTGTCTTCGCTTCTTGGTAGGCAAAATAGAAAGTGAGGGAGACCCTTCTAAACCCATTATAATAGGAGTCATTCCTTCCAAGGTCTCTTCATTGTCCAAAATCAATGTCAGCATACATACAGCCCCCTTTGTTTACAATTTTCCTAATCTTTGTCTTAATTATAAAATCAGTATCATACCTAGGAACAAATAATTTGAAGGAAAAATCAAATGTTTTTCTTTCTGATCATTGATCCTAGATCAAAGTTGGTTCTGTAACTTTTATTATGCCTTCACCAAAGTGTTTCTGTCACAGTGAATCATGAGATTGCAGATCACACAATCAAGTCATTCTTATGACCATTTTTTTAATTTCAGTTCTGATATCATTAAAGCCCTTATCTCACTTATCAGTACAATTGTAGATTAATGCTTTTTGCCATTTGAAATTTGAGATTCCATTTCTTTCAAGTATTTTAAGCCTCCTAAGGTTCTAGTGTCTGACTACATTACACATAGCATAGCAATGCAAATAAGAATTTTTGTGCCAAACCTGTGCCTCTTCATACATTTACCTCAACCTTGTTTGAGAATACTTAATCTTTCCACACTGCTTTTTTTCATTCTATCTGTCGTGGTTTTTGTGTTGTGGGTTTTGTGTAACAAAAAAGTCACTAAAAACATAGTGGAGTCATACCTCTCAATGTTAGTGTCAGAGGGTGGGGGTCCCCTCATTCAGGATTCCTTATTGCAAACAGTCTTCAGACAGTGTGGCACTAAGCACCCCTGTATTCACCCCCTACATACTATAATAATCTTTGTATAAAGTATGCCTGGCGAGGTGTCATTTGAAAACAAATAACTCAGTGGTGTAGTTTTAAGAGATTCTGAGGTGAAAAGTCTGGGAACAATCAAAGAAAGGTTAGCTTTATTATTTTCTGTTTGTTTTGTTTCCTTGACCAAATTAAATACAGGAAAGTGCAAGGATAAATAAACAGCAGAAAAGGCAGGAGGAGCAAAGAAGCAGATGCTGAGCTCCCCAAGAGGCAGTTAGAGTTGTGTTCACAGTGAGATTTGTCAGAAACTGCTCAGAACCAATCTTGGAGCTAGTGGCCATATGCCAGGAGGCAAGATTGGGGCACCTGCTCCACACCAGGGGTTAGAGGAGGTTACTTTTTCTCCTACATGGTGTGCAGGAGACCAAGCAGGTGGTCCCCCAGCAGAGGCAGTAGAGGGGTCCTGAGCTATGAAAGCTGGAGTGGAAAAGGCTGCTAGTCGAGGAGAGCTGCATGAAGCTGGATGCCAAGTGTCTGAGTTAGACAGCAGAGTTGAGCAACAGAAGCTTACTGACCAGGACAAACTCAGGCAGCTCAAACAGAAAAGGAGGGCAAGTTACACCTGTGGGACTCATGAGGAAGGACAGACTTAAGGGTGTGCCTGATCAGAAGCTAGCAAACAACCAGAAGTGGATGTGATAGATGCCATTGCCCTGCCTGAATCCTGAAGCATTACGGATATTAATGGATATTCTGGAATTCTGATTGTGGAAATGAGGGCAGTGTTTTTTCTTGTGTTTTCTGTATTAATGTAACAGGATTGAGCCCAAGGGCTCAGGTACAAGTCCACCAGAGGCAGACCCAGTAGCTGAGGGAATAAACTGACAACAGGGAAACTGAGTCAGTGTTAGGTATGTCTGTGATACAGACTAAAAGATGCTGTTGCCCAGGATCTGCTAGGAGTTGTGAGAGTCTGGCACTTTTAGGAAAGCTGTGGCCAGAACACCACAAAGCCGGGAAACTGAGGCACATGGGTGAGACATGCTGGGGACAAGGGCATACTGAGAGTGGTAAGAGCTCTGGTTTCATGCCTTAGGGGCATACATTATAAAAGTATATAGAGTGAGGTTTTTTTCTGAAAGCCTATGATACACTGGGGATACCATTGTGAATTGTATGTTTTAACACTATGTAAGGAATTACGGCTACTCACTAATATGAAGCCGTAAGACAAGGGGAAATCAGGACCTTGTGCTTTTGTGCAATGTCCTAACTGACAGAAAGTCAGCCATTGCTGGGAAGAAAGGGAGACGGTTGAGAGAAACCATCTTGAACTAAGCCTGTATTTTGCTAGATTAAGTGTTAGAATTTTAGATACATGTTTTCACTTTAATTTGCTTGTAACCCTTTCTAAATGTATTGATTTTACTTAACATCACTTAGCTTATGTCCTGTGGTTCATAAATTTATTTTATTTTTTACTATAAACCAACCCAGTGCTGTGTTTAAAGGGAAAGGTGTACTTATCCTGTGAAGTTAACAAGCAGGCGGGTTTTGTGCCTTTAGAGGAACAAACAACCCCTATTTGTCTCTAAACTTTGCAAGAAAGGGCTGGACATTACAGCACATGCTGGTTTTTGAAAAAAAAAATCAGGACTGGGGGTACGGTGGGGTCAATTTGAGAGTTGTAACCAAGACTGGTGTAAATTGCTGTGCGTCTGTAGACAGTCTGCTGAGGTCAGAGCTGCTAAACCAGGGTTGTCTAGCACACAGACACTTTGTGAGCATCCCATGCCAGGACCTACAGCAGCAAAACACTGTGAGGCACCCAGGGCTGCAAAGCAAGTGGTGACACAACCCCTCAGTGGTCTGGATAGCATTCTAAACTCCATCACACCTAGACCCTGTGGCAGGTTCAACACCATGTGCTTTATTTACAAAGTGAATTAATAGTACAAGTTCCCCACACCACAAGGGTCTTTCAGGATCCCTAGGCACAGGGTCTTGGAGGGTCTGAAGCCCCAGATAGCATTTGCCTTATGTAGCATCAGAATTATCCACCAAATTGAGTTTGAAGATAGCACTGCCAAACTGATTTTCTGGGAAGCCTGTTCTTCCTAGGAAGAGTTTCTTGGCAAGCCACAATTGTTGGATGCATTTGTTGACAGCCTACACTTGACAGATTCTGTTGCTGTGGCAAAGACTCTCAGCTGCTGCGGCAAAGAATTGCTCAGGAAAACACTCTGTGGCTGGGGCAAAGAGTGACTGTTGCACTGCACGTGAATATTGCATCTCTGAATGTATATATTATTTGGATTTTATTGAACCTCATATGGCATAATACATCTTTGCATAAGAAATGATGACACCACTGGTTTAGGAAAGGAACATTTCAGCCTTGCCTCAGGCTGCTAAAGAAGCAGCATTGAGTATTCTGGGTACTGATCCAGAGCCTAAGAAATGGAGAAGATGATACATCTGTTCCAGAGAATGAGACAAAAAGACTCTTAAAAAAATGTGTGAAGTGTAAAAACTTTGTATGTTCAGAACATATGTCATCTAGTTGCTCCATTTGTTCAAAGCAGTAGGTCATTTACTGCCACTTTGATGTGTTTGCGCCTTTTATATTGTTGCTATTGCTACCTATTTTTCATTGTTTAAACATGGGGTCAATTCAACCCTAACACCTATATAATGTGTTTGATCAGGGGGGCATTTACACCCCAGCATAAGTACTGTGTAGCATGCTTCTAATCCAGGAAAGTTTTAACTTCTTCATGGTTTTATGGTTTACGGCTTACAATAAACCTGAGACTGACATGGTTACAATAAAGTCACCTTTAAATGCATCCCATATTCTCTATAATTTGATATACTAGAGGTCTGCAAGACCACAGTATGAAAATAGTTGGTAATTTTTGGTCCAATATGATGGTTAAAGCATTTTATTTATAGGATTATTTGTTTTTGAGACAGCGACTGCTAAAAAGCCTTGTTACATTCTAGTGCTGACTACTAGCTGAGGAGGTTCAAGACCAAAGCCCTTATCCTTAATTTTATATCTTGATTAGACTCATTGAAGTCAATGATTACTGCTACCATGCATAAAGTTAAGCAAGTGTTTGTAAGATCAGGGCCCAAGATATTGCCATGATAATTATAGCATTTTGTGTGCATGAGGACTTTCCTTTCACAGCACTAATTCATTTATCAATGTTTAGAAGTGACCCCAGAAGGAGAATGACTGAACAGATTATTCAGCCTGTGAGTATGTATAAAGCAGTTCCATCTCCCTCCCCTGCTCTCCCACCAAAACACACACACTGCAAAAAGGAAATTCAATGTACTGTTTAACCATATTGAGTCTGAGTCTTTTTTTCCTCATGCTACTTCTGCAATGAAAATTGGCATCAAGAAAAAAAGACAATTGTTTTCATATGTAGTATAAAAATCCTCTGTCAACCTCTTCCACCTCCTTCAGTACATGACAAGCCAATCACCATTATATGGTACTAATGGAAAAGAATTACAATGAAAATATAACAACAACCCTTTTTAGGATTTCTAGATAGTTATACATTTTACTTTTATTCTAAGAGTTTTTCTTCTGGATATTTATTTTCAACTACTTGCTTTCTCTCCTTCTGTTTAGAGTTTCTCTTCCCTACTAACCTCCAGATCGTTCTTTATTTCCTCTCATTTTGTCTTTCTATTCTACTTCAAAATATTTATCTTGTCTCTCTTTCTCTGATTCCTTTTTTTTCTTTTTCTTTTTAATCTGCTTTCTGAAAAATCTATTTTTGACACCTTTTATATGTAACTGTTTAAGTTTAATGTTTATGGTTTGACTTTAAGAAAAATCTTAATGAAGATTAATGATTGTATTCTATTATTTTTAACATTATTTCATTTGGCATTGTATTTTTCAGAGAATTAAAGAACATTAAAAAATTGAAGGTAATGAAGTTGAAACAAAAACATGAAAAAGGAGAAACATTTAATTCTTGATTATAGCTAATGAAATGCACAAAACACATGCATAAAATCGATCTCCCTTAAGCAATCAGTTATAAAGATATATAGTCTAATTGGTAAACCGTTTATTTCAGATGTTCTTAAAAGTGGACCTATTGTATGGTGAATGGGCCTGTTTCTCTCAAGGTTTGTCGACACAAAGGAAAGTTTTGAAAAATATATAATCATTGCTAATACAGGTCAGTTGAACCTAATGAAGACAGCCCTCTAGTTATCCATGTCATTTTCAGCATGGAGCCAGATAGACTTGCTCTGAGCAGATCTAACAAATATTGTAGTCAAAATGGTTTCAGGGGCTAATCTAGAGTAGGACTCTCACCACTGACTGAGGTTACAAACTTGAAAAAATTTCAGAAAGTTTCCTGCTTAAACAATATCATCCTTATTCTTCTAGTTTTACACTTGTGTAACTGTACTAGGTTTTAAGTGTAAATGAGGGAAATTGCATCCTGTTTTTCTACTGAGCGGCTTTAATTTATGACAGGAATAGAGCTCTTAAAATAAAAGAGCTGATTTTGCCAGGGTAGAGTTGAGGAGCTTGAGAGTGCAGCACCACCAGGACTGCTGAGCCTGATGCTTCTTTACTCACAATCAGATGAAGTGAAGTGAAAGGAGTGAGCAGGGCAGGCTGTTGGTTGGCAAGGACGCTCTGCTCACTGTAGTTTGGCACTGAACAGCTGCTAGTGGGAGTCTTAAATCTTGAATCTTAAAATTGGACACTATTCACATAATTTACACTAATTAGATTCCACAATCTCTCTCTCCTTCCCCTGTTATGTCCACTTTATCATCTTCTTCTCTTCCACGGTACTTAGCTCACTATAGAGTTGAGGGCTTTCCCCATTTTTGACCTCTAGGCATATTTATCTGTGCCATTCTATTGGTAGCTGGTGCTAGAAGTTGTTGGAATACTCAAAGGAAAACCAAAATTTCAGGAGAAAATGAAATTTTGTGAAAATCTTTAAAATAATAAATAATTAAGATACCATTTTTTGACCAGCTCTGTTCAACCCTGACACTTTGGCTCTCCACACTCTTTTCAGTATTCCTCAGCAGCATGCAGGGTCAAACCCTACATTATATTTTATTGGACTTTAATCCCATACTAATCCTCAGCAATTTTTATGGGGAGTTTCCACTAAAAATAATAGAAATTTCTGGTATAAACCCTCTTGAGTGATGAGAATGAGAGAGGAGAATTACTCCAAAGTGTGATGCTAAGAACTGTCCCTTCACATATACACTAGGAAACAAAAAATACCTATTATTTCTTGGGTACTGGCACATCTTTTTCCAATTGTTATAATGATGGTTTTATAAATTTCTGTAAGATTTCAAAGGACACTTTATGTTTCCTTCAGGGTTTTACTGAGAAATATGGTTGCAGAGGAAATGGAGTTGAACTAGGTTTGGGGGTTCACTGAGGACAAAGACGCAGAATATTGTCTGCTTGTACAACACACGTAAGGTGAGATAATGCACTTCATTAAAATGGAAAACTGCACTTGTGGCTGGAGCTGTTAGAAGATATACCATGCAGTTGAGAGCTTTAAATAACATACCAATACAAGTGAAACAAGTGTTTCTTTCCTCAGAATTGATAGTTCTATGGTTTATTTGTGCTTACGATGCCTTTTAAAGCAAAAATCATGGCAGTAGCCATTCACTCTGGGCTGTCTACTCTGAAAGTTGTTGTGAAGTAGTTGCTGACGGAGAAGGGGCATATTCTTTTCTGATGAGACTTTTTTTTCCCCTTGTATCATAGACCAAAGGCCCGATGCTGTAGATACTTATTCCCCTGCCTAGTCCCATTGAGGTCATATAGTATGTTGCAGTAAAAACATGCAGGTTTGCCTTTTAGTGATTATTAGTTAAACTAGACCTCTGTATTTTGTACATTTGTACTTATTTATTATTGTGTAAAATCATATTTTTCATAAGCTCAGCTCTCAAAGTGAATAACATGTTGATAATATCTAATAACATTTATGAATTTCAGATTCATATTAAATGTCTATATTAGAGATGAAATGACAACTTAAAAATACACACAGTGTTTCTCACTGTAACTTTGTCAAAGTTCTAACAGCAAGCTGGTAAACATCAGTATTTCTGTAGGTGTTTTATTCTCCCACGATTACATTTCTCCTTATTTGATTACTTGCGGATGAAGTGAATGAGCCTTCAGCACTATGAAAGTGTTAATATTATTGCATTGTATTACTATACATTTGTAATGATAGATGATACAGGTGGGAGGCATATTGTGAAGGATGTACAAAGGTATCCATTTGCTTCCTGTTACATAAAGGATGAACACATGCAATTTCTTTGTGCGTCAGTGAGAGAGAGAGGTAGGTAGGGGTGTGTGTATGAGAAAGAAAGAGTGAAAGAGAAAAGGTGGGGGGGAATAGATTTTTTTCCCCTGGTAACCATAATCTTATCCAGTCTTTCATTTTAGGAAAAAAATATTTGATTAGACTGAGTATATTCATGCTCTCTAGAGGTTTGTAATGAAATGTGGGTTCTTTCAATTCATAGTGAACAATTTAAAAACAGCTCAAGGGACTCCTTTACCCTGCCCTCCTTCCCCCACTTCCCCCACTGAAGTCAACTGGTCACTGAAAGTAACTGAATGTCATCACCATCTAACAGCTTTTGATGGCCTATGTGAAAAGGTTGTCTCAGTTCAATTGCTAGTGGACAGGTGTCCACATCATACAATGTCCCACCATTATTACTTATTGGGGATTGGGAGCACTAGGTCAGTGGTCCCCAGACTGTGAGGTGTGCCCGCCTAGGACGGTGCAGAAGAATGTTTGGAGGGGCATAGTAGGGTGACCAGGTGTCCAGATAACCCAGTCAAAAAGGGACCCTGGCGGCTCCAGTCAGCACTGCTGACTGGATGATTAAAAGTCCAGTTGGCAATGTTGTGAAGTGAGAGCGGTGCACAGAACTGCCTGCTGTGCCGCCACTTAGGAGCCGGACCTGCTGGCTGCTTCTGGAAGCCTACCTTAGCGCCCCCCATGCTGCATTGCTCATCAGGAGTCACCAGAGGTAAGCCCATGCTCCAACCCCCTGGTCCAGCCCTGACCCCCTCAAACCCAGAGCCCTCTCCTGCACCCCAAATCCCTTATCCTAGCCCCCACCACAGAGCCTGCGCCCCCAGATGGAGCCCTCACCCACCCTGCACCCCACCGCCCTGTCCCAGCCAAGAGCTCCCTCCCACACCCTGAATCCCTCTACCCCAGCCCCAAACATGAAGCCCACATCTGCACCCCAAACCTCTCATCCCCAGCCCCACCCCAGAGCCATCATCCTCTCCCACACCTAGAGCCCTCTCCCTCACCCTTACCCCTCATTTCTGGCCCCACCCCAGAGCCCGCACCGTCAGTTAGAGTCCTCAGCCCCTCCCACACCCCAACCCCTGCCCCAGCCCTGTGAAAGTGAGTAATGGTGGGGGAGAGTGAGCCCTTGAGGGAGGGGGAATGTAGTGAGTGGGGTGCAGGGCCTCAGGGAAGGAGCAGGGCTAGGGTGTTCGGTATTGTGCAATTAGAAAGTTGGCAACCCTATGGCACGGTGGGGTCTGGGCCAGTCCCCATGGGGGAGTGGGAGGGAGCACCACCCAGTCTCGCTATACCTTCAGCTCTGTTCTGGCCCAACCCCCCTGCCTTGGCTCTGGCCCTCAGCCACAGCTCCATATCCACCTGCCGGCCCCCATTGCGGCCCAGCTCCTGGCCTTGTCCCAAGCCCCTCCCCCAGCCTTGGCCCCTGGCCGCAACTCTGTTCCCAGCCTCAGACCCACTCCCAGCTGTGGCTCTAGCCTTGTTCCAATTACCCCTGTCTGCCCCTCCCCCTGGACCTGCTGCCCCACTCACAGTCCCAGCTCCTGGGGGAGGGATGGACAGGGAGGGGCATGACTGTGAAAAGTTTAGGGATCACTGCACTAGGTACTGTAGAAACTGGTAACGAAAGGACTGTCCCCACCCTAAACAATTTACTATTCACAACCAAAGATAGTATTTATTGGGGTAGTTGTTGGTAGTCCCAGCAAAAGCCAAGGAGTGATTTGGCATGAAGACCTGGTTACGACAGGTCCTAAAATAAGGTTGCAGTTTGCTGGAGGAGTTAATATGTGCCTATGGAGAGAGGACCTCAGGTCCAGGACTGTCAATCTACCACCTTTCACAAGCAAACAAAATCAATTAAGGAAAAGAAAAACAATGTTAAAGTGCATTTTCTTTTTTTTTTCCTGACAGGCCTCACTTTCATTTCCTTCTGCATTAACTAAGTGGCACGGGGGTCAATGGTAAGTAGGCTACAGCCATGATTCTTCTTTCCCCCTTTAAGCTCCAGTTCTTTAATAATACATGTAAACTTGGGGGAGAGAAGTTGTGGATTATTCTGAGACTCAAATCTTCTGCATTATTAAATTATGATATAATTGTACAGAACTTCAACCACTTGAGTCTAATACTGCACCATACAGTTAACAGTACTGAAATGATCTTCCACATTTTTTAGAGGTATGGCTTTTTATCTTTCATAGTCACAATTTTATTGTAAAATAATACCTGTGAAGATCTTTCATCTTCATTTAAGTTTTAAAAGTACATTATGGACCAACCAGATAATTGAAAAATCACAGAAATGTACCTGTCAAAGACCTCTTTTTTAAGGCTAAAATAACCAATATTTTCTCAAGATGCAAAAGTGCATAGAGCTCCTTCTCTGGATGAATTGTTACAGTCTGTGAAAATTCCAGTGTTCTAAGCCAAAGTTCAGTGATTTATATTCTTCTTAAGAAGAAGGAACATAATTTGAAAACACGATTGTTTTGCAGAGGGATATGATTGTTATGATGTTCCTGCAGTACACTTATGGGCTAAAAATCAGTCTTGAAACCTTTGTAATCATAAAGTATGTCCCTAATCCTGCAGAACCGGGTTGCTATGCAGCATTTGCTATAGTAGAGGGAACTGAACTTTCTAATACAGTGCACTGGCTAAGTGATTATGCTGTGCCACAAATCTTGCAGCAAAGGTAACATCATTTAACCAATCTAGTCTTTTGGGAAAAGTCTTATAGAATTTAATAGAGAACTATATCATTGCTATAGAATTCTGATGGATGTGTTAATAATTCTGCAAAAAGAATATAATTCTCAATTGAATTCTATAGGTTTTTAAAGTTATTTCTGTAAGCCTCTATTCAATTTCCATAGAACCTTTAATACGTTGGCCTGCTCCTTAACTCAGTCAACCATCCTTCTCCATAAATCCAGAGCTTCTTACATGGGAAAATGGCAGGAGCAGGTGGAGCCAAGAAAATGCACATTGTTTTCTTCAGCAGTAATAGCAAGCATAAGAACAGCTCTACAGAGTCAGAGTAATGGTCAGTCTAACCCAGTATCCTATCTTCTACAGTGGCCAGTACAAGATGCTTCTGAGGAACAGGGGAATTTCAGGTGATCCATCCTTTGTTGTCCAGCCTCAGCATCTGGCCATCAGAGACTTAGGGACACCCAGAGCATGGGAGTTGCATCTTTGAACATTTTAGCCAATGGTCATTGGTAGACCCACCCTTCATGAACCTATCTAATTCTTTTTTGAACACAGTTATACTTTTGAGTTTCACAACTCATGAAATTGAGTTCCACTGGGGTTGACTGTACATTGTGTGAATTACTTCCTTTTATTTATTTTAAACCTGCTGCCTATTAATTTCAGGATGTGGCTCCAGTTCTTGTATTAAGGGGAGGAGTAACACTTCCTTATTCACTTTCTCCACACTGTTCATGATTTTGTAGAGATCTATCATATCCCCCCTTAGTTGTCTCTTTTCTAAACTGAACAGTCCCAGTCTTTTTAATCTCTCCTCACATGGAACCTATTCCATAATCATTTTTGTTGCCTTTATCTGTACCTTTTCCAATTCGAATATATCTTTTTTTCAGATGGGGAGAGCAGAATTTCATACAGTATTCAAGGTGTGGATGTAACATGGGTTTATATTTTGTTATATATTATATAACAAAAATATATATAGATATTTTTTGTTTTATTATCTATCCCTTTTCTAATGGTTCCTTACCTTCTGTGAGTTTTTTTTGACTGTAGCTGCACAGTGAGTGGCTGTTGGAAACTATCTAGTGGGAACTCCGTCAAAAATATATTGCCTTTACTTTGACTCTGTTCCATGATATAGAATTCACAGCCCTGGAACTGCACAAGATCTCTGTGTAGAACGCTTTGATCCTCTGGAAGTTTTGGTTTGTTGCTCTTGCTTCTTCTCTAGGAGATGTCACGCTGCACTGCTCTATAGCATAAGATTTTGGAGGAACCTCTGTGAGAGGATCTTCAGAGTTTTTCTCCTCTTTGAATCTTCCTGTAAACTTTGTCAAAGGGAGCATGAAATGGAACATGATCTAACTCTGAGTTTTAGAATTGGCACAATGAGAATTAATGAAATGTTGCTATAATAAACAAAACAGCAAGGGAGCCCTTTAAAATACATAAGACTATGTAAAGTACCCACTAACATAAGTACAGCAAAGCTAGAGCTAATTAAGGGGCCTGCATCAAAGATTTTGACTTTCATAAACTGTTGAATATAGTTCTTTAAACAGTCCATTTTTGTTACAGTATATGTATCCTCATTAAATATAATCCTTAAAGCAGTCAAACAATTCATTTGTTACATAAATTGTTCAGCTGTGCCCAGGATTCAAGCTGGTACATCTTTGAAGTGCAGCTAATATCTTACTGTATTTCCTGAAAACTTGCCATTTAGAAACAATACTTCTGATCCCTCAGAGCAACCAATTATAATGTAACAAAGAGCACATTATGACCACGAGTGAGGAAAAAGCAGCAGGTACACATGAACTCTAAATAACTCAAATGTTCTTTTCATGCAAATATCTTTAATAAGAAGAAACCAGTAAAGGAAAACAAAGCACATCTGGTATTTTATAAATATTTGTCCAAATGCATCTTATATTTTTTCTATCCAGAGCCTCATATTGGCCCACTGTACATCAGCGTAGTACCTGAGCACCTTCTACAAATAAAAATGATGACAATTATACATTTATTTTCCTTGATGGCCGTCAAGAGGTCGGGTTAGGATGTTTGGAATGGGTTGTCTTCTTATTTCTATTATTATTTATTTTATTTAACACGCAGGTGTGAGCATTGGTAGCAATATGATACTACTGTGAAAAAGCTTAAGAGGTAGGTCTTACATTTAGCTTGGAACACAGCAAGTTTAGTGGCCATTCTCATTTCATTTGGCAATGAGTTCAATAGTTTGGATCCAGTTCCTGTCATGGTCATGTGTTTCCTCTATAGCATGACACTTTCATTGTTGCAGTAAAACATAGTTGGAGCTCTCAGCCGTTCCCCTTTAGCCATCCTGGTTCCCAGTCAACTTGCTGCTGCATCCCTGCCATACCCACTCCGCCTCAAATGAGGGCTAAGGGGGAACAATGAAGGGGTGGGTTCACTTCCTACTGTAACAGTTGTGGGAGCCCCACCTCCATTCCCCATTTCTGCTCCTTTAAAGAATACCTCCTTTATATCTTTTCAGTCCATTTTATCTGATCACTGAATCCCTTCCCTATGCAGTACTTGCATTGAACATCTGCCCCCACAACACCATAGCCTAACCCCCATTTCATGTTTGCCCCAACTAACCCCCAATTCACTATGGGGAAGGTGAAAATACCCCAACCTCACCCTGACTAGTCTGGTGGTGAGGGGAAAAAGTCCTTCCTAATCCCCTGAGAAAGAAGTGACTAGCGTAATGCCCACTGCAGATCATGACAAATCCTGGTATTTGACTACTCCCAGGAGAGGGAGAGTGGGAGCTGCTTGGCCTGGTCCTGGTAAAGAAGGGCTTTACCTGTACTGTCATGGATTAAAATAGTCCCCCCCACACTCTTCTGGTCACCTGGGTTAGCGTCCCCCTGCTGATCTGGTCTGAAGCTGCCATAGCAAGTCACTCTCTCTCTCTAGCCTTTAAAGGAGCCACACACTTTTTTTAGAATCCAGACAACAGCTCCCACCATTTAAAAGTGCAGTGAGGTCGTTCTGGCAGAACATAGCTGCAGGGGAATTTCATTTTATATTTTGAACCTTCACATTGTTTTTGCTGGATTGCATTCTGACTGCTTTACTACTTAATTTATTCA
Organism: Chelonoidis abingdonii; assembly: GCF_003597395.2. NCBI lineage: Eukaryota > Metazoa > Chordata > Testudines > Testudinidae > Chelonoidis > Chelonoidis abingdonii. The sequence goes on along the minus strand of NC_133774.1, from coordinate 88,878,098 downwards.
GTGGTTCTTTGTCATAAATTTCAGGTTTCAGAAAGACAGATTCCACTGTTCTGGAGATTCCTGTTTTTTTTGGAAGTATCAGAAGTTGCTTATTCTGCACTGTTAAAATCTGTAGAAAAACAATTTCATCTCAAATATCACATATGATAGCATTAACAGCTATCACTAAATATATTTCATTTAATATTTAATATTTTGATTTTCACTTTCTCTTCTTTCACACAGCCTGACATTAATATAGTCACATACAATATTAACCTCTTGATTTTCTCTCTTTTTTTTAAACTTCACTCTTGAGATTGATGTGGGATCACTCTAGCGTACAAGATAAAATAGCTTCTGTATCCTAGAATAAGAAGATAAATTGAGAGTATATATGCCATTTAAGTAAATAAAGTGATTGCATGGGCAGTTATTTATTATTGGACTGTTTTCAGACCTAGAAATGTCAAAGGAATATTTTACCATAACAACACCAAGAAAGCAAAGTATGGCTTTCTGAAAAATAAAGTGGTAACAGTAAATGAAATTAAATATTCTTTGATATTATTGGGTCTCAGTAATTCTGGGATGTAAAAATATTTTTGCTCATCTAAAATATGTCTTTGGTTCCTGAGTTAGATTAGGTGAAAATACTTGTGTATAAAATCCTCACATTTTGACCACTAGCATTGTAAAAAGTGTGCTTCATTTATTTTATTTTGTTTTTATTTTATTTACTTGCTTACTTACAATCAAATATATCTAGCTACACTACAAATATATTTTTATATTTTATCTTCTTAAACTCTATTTTTTTTTAATTAATGGATTTAACGATTTCATTTTTTTAACTAATGGATTTCATACTTTTGTATTATGAATGCTTTTCTTTTGTGGAAACTGAGATTACAACAAAATTAAACTGTTCATAAACTGATAGATTCCAAAGCCAGAAGGTACCATTGTGATCACTCACACTAAACTCCTGTGTAAAACAGGCCATAAAACTTCTCCCAAATAATTCCTTGAGCATTTTTTTTGGGGGGGGGGGAGGGGTGAGATAATCAATCTTGATTTTAAAATGGACAGTGATAGAGAATATACCATGACCCTTGGTAACTTGTTCCAATGATTAATTACTCTCACTGTTACAACATCTTCCTTGAATTGTGGTCACCAGAACTGGACCTAGTATTCCAACAGTGATTGTACCAATGCCAAAGACAGAGGTAAAATAAACTTGTCACTACTACCTAAAATTCTACTGTTTATGCATCCAGGGATTGCATTAGTCCCTTTGGCCCCAGTGTCAAACTAGATGCTCTTGTTCAGCTGATTATCTATGACAAGTCTTTTCCAGAATCACTGCTTCCCAGGATAGAGTACCTCATCCTGTAAATTTGGCCTACATTCTTTGTTCCTAAGTGTATACATTTACATTTAACCTTATTAAAATGCATATTGTTTGCTTGTGTCTAGTTTACAAAGCAATCCAGATCATTCTGTGCCAGTGACATGTCCTCTTCCTATTTACGGTTAGAACATGCTGTGAAACTACCTGGATATGGTGTGTAACAGAATGTTACCCAATAAAGACATTTCACATTGCACTGCATACTGTAGCAAGTCCTCAAGCACAGTACAAGTTAAAGACTCTTTTCTATCTTGTCTATAATATTTTATGATAAGAATGACATTGTAATGCTCCAGATGAACTTCTTCATTTTAACTGTCAAGCCCTTTCCTCTTTGTTTTGTTACAGGTGTTGTCACTTTGATTAAACATAGATTAGCTACATACATGTTTGGAAGCAAAAAGTCAAGGTTTAAGTCCCAGCTACTGAAGCAGTTAATTAGAATTAAGATACACTAGTTTGTGTTGGGCTGAAAGGCACAGTGCTTTTAAAATATAATCCACAGGCAATGAATTTGACAGATCAGAACAAAACTTATCATTAATGTCAGAAACTGGTACATGCTGATTTATTGTAGCTCTTAAATAGTGAATCTTTCATTTCCACATTTTGATCAATTTACTGCAAACTCCAAGGCTCATATCTGTTTTAAATTCCATGATGATAACTTTGCTGCACCTGAAGGCTTATTTCTGGAAATAGGATTCTACTCTTGTAAGAGACATCCTCTGTCTTGTCCTGACAGTAAAATTCCCAGCTAACTGACAGTAGGAAAAGCAGTCTTGTAATTTGTCTTGTAACATCCAGTCTCCTGACTAAACAAAAAATAAAAATAATTGGAAAGAAGATTTAAATACAGAGATTGCCCTTTAGCCCTTGCCATTTTTCCCTTGGAAAAATAGATATGGTTACCTCAGTACATGTAGTATGCTCTATACTTTCTTTATTATTTCTTTATTTAAATCCTCTCCTTAGGAACTAGGGAGTCAACAGAATCAGCAGCAGTATCTGTCCCAGAACATACCCCAGCGTCAGTATGCATCTGCTTGGGTGTGTGGTGATAGGAGGGAGAGGGCACTGTAGTTTTTTGCCACACACAGAGTCCTTTCTTGGGAGTGGTATTGGCAAGTATCCCTTAAGCAGCAAAGCTTGGAGTTAACATCCCATTGAAATGCACAGGAAGTGCTTTTCTTGCAGGGTGTCTGCAGACTCAGGCAGCCATCACTGAACCAGTTATACTTTAGTCACATTTTCAAGTTTTTGTTCTGAATCACCTGGATTAGAAGAGAGAGAGAGAGAGAGAGAGAGAGAGAGAGAGAGAGAGAGAGAGAGTGTGTGTGTGTGTGTGTGTGTGAGAGAGAGAGAGAGAGAGAGAGAGAGAGAGAGAGAGAGAGAGTGTGTGTGTGTGTGTGTGTGTGTGTGTGTGTGTGTGTGTGTGTGTGTGTGTGTGTGTGTGTGTGTGTGTGTGTGTCATGCCAAAACTATAATCCAGCTTTAAATACAAGTCCAAGCTTCACTGTAATCAGCACAGCAGAAATGGAGCTTTAAGGGAGAGTTAAATACAGGCAGTCTTGCACATGAGTCTTGCAGATGAGTGCAGGGAGGCTGTACCATGAATAGGGGGTTGCATGGAAGAAGGCATGGAGGTGATTGTACAAAAAAGTTAAATCCAGATCTGGAAATCCTTACTCACTTTAACACAGTCTTTACTCAGGCAAACTCTTGTTGAAGTCAGCAGTAACATCAAGAGGATTTAATCTGGGTAAGATATTTGTAAAATCTGAGTGCCAAATAGCTTCCTCTGGTCACAGTGCCTGAGCCTGGTTATAAGGCCACAATTAAGAAATGTGAAATAGAATCAAGAAACAAAGTATATATTATGAGCTTTGAGATATTTGACTATTTACATTTATTACTTCCTAGAGAGAGGACTGCCAAAATTCTAAAATAAGAACCATGAAAGTGAGCTTCTAGCCTCAGGATCTAAACTATGGTTTCTGGGACAGCAGATGTGTGTAGGCAGGCATAGACAGAGACTAGTAAAAAAAAAAGTGCAAACAGTTATGTTTTAAAGAAAGAGGAATTAAGATCAAAACACTTTTGACAATTGTTACAATTTCATAGGTAAAATACATAATAATGTATCATTGTTAAGACTTTATATTTATAATCTCCAACAGCTCATATGGCAGCTTGCTACTGCAGCAACTTATATAAACACATTGTATAAACATCAAGCTGAGAAAATTTGGGATCCTTTGTAAAGTGTAGGAAAAGACTAGAGACCCAATTTTGAACCCACTGAAATTAATGTTTTTTATTCCAATGACTGGCCACAAGTAACTATTCATATATTTCTTCAGATTTGTTAAAAGTGCCTATCTTGAAGCTCTGGCTGCTTACATAGTCATTTTAAAATGTGAACACTAATCAAAATGTAAGGAATAATTCAGACAGAAAGACCTTCTCTCACAAAATATAAATCAACTGTCACTCACTTGCTTCATCTCTTTAACTAGTTGCATCACACATAAACCTGGAGAAATAGATTCAAGTATGTTAAAATAAATGAAGGTAGGTTAGGCCCCCTGATTTTGTTTTCCTTATGTCCTATTTTGAACCAGCACCCTTGCTCCAGCTTTTCCTTTTTTTCACCTCTTGCTACTTTCTGCTCTTCGTATGTGAAACACATTCTATAGACCAATGCACACTAACACCTTTGCATACATTAGATATGTTCTTTCAGCCTATAACTTACAGTATAAAATTTCAATGCTTTTTTTTAAAGATGACAATTAAAAGGTAAGTGGCGTTTGTTTGTTTATATATTCTAATAGTGTTATAATCAGAAGAGAATGTTACACCCCATGGGCTAAATTTTCAATGTCAGAAACGAGATCCATTAGCAGAAATATGCATACTCTTATAGCAGCTGCAAAAGCCCACATTTCCACACAGAGATGTTAATTCATACACGTTAACTGACTCCATTAATCAACAGGTACTGGCACATGCAATTACTGAAAATGACTGTGGACATGCCAGATAAAGGCAGACTAAAAGGACTTTATTTCGTGGGCACAATAGTTCACCATCTACACCTCTATTTGTGAGTTTTTGATTAACTATTTTCTTTTTGGGAGACAAAGACCCCTCTTTCCTGGGTCACACTCCAGCCATTTTATGCCACTCTACCTGTGCAAAGTGGCCTTCAACATGGTGGAGGTGGGAAGGTTTATATTAGAGCTGGGTTTACCTTGGGTAGTGTAAAACTAGTATAGTGGCTCCAAAAGTTCTCCTTCCCATCTGATATGCAGGGGAGGCAGACAAGGAAAAGGAAACGTGACCAGTTTCCCCTGTATCCTGGTGATCTCTGGCTGCTGTAAATGCTCTTTAGGTCATTTGCGCTGGTGCCTTCAGGCTCCTCCAACTTGCTATGAGGAACTGGACTAGCCCAGATCAGGCCCAAGACTGAGAGAGCATTAAGGTCACTTTTGGGATATCTACACTAGCAACTGTGCCTGTGTCCGTGTGCATGGTTGTGCCATAATTCCCTATGGTCTGCAGAAGCATGTGTCTGGAAGTGAGTACAAGGCGAGTAAGCTAGCACACCTGAAGGGTATGAGTAAGTACAGAGCTTTAGCTGTGGCACAGCTCTGTACTCATGCCAATCTGCAGTGTGAACAGGGACAAGAGGCACTCAGATTTCTAGTTTCAATAGTGCTCCACCCCCATTCTCAGAATGCACTGAACCCTTGCTTTCCTGACCCTTACCTAACTTATAAAGGGCCCTGTCCCCCAAGTATCATCTGTAGTAGCTATCTGTGTGGCCCACAACAGAACAGTTTTCTGCTTCACTCTTTATATCAATACAGATGAACATGAATGTTGCTCTGAGAGCAGCCACCTTGCCCACTGACCACACTCAGGTGCTGAGCAATGTGTGGTCAGAATACACCATCCTCCATGACTTTTTTTGGAGTGACAGGGACATACATTTTTACTGGGAAATTTCATGGATGCTGCAGTAAGTGTGCATTGAGTGGACTTTGTTCCCGTGCCCTTCCTCAACTCTACCAGCTTCATTGTCCAATGGGATGCTGATGAAGATCAGGCCGAGGAGGCAGCAATGACTGCAGAGGAAGTCGCAAAAGATCAAAGGATGAGGAGTATGTCATTTTGTATCTCTACCCAGAGGAGCTAGTTGAGGAAGTGCCCTCTGACAAACTTGAGAAAGACCCCAAGCTGTGGTAGGAACCAGAACCTAAGGCTGGTAAGTTACAAAGACTCTCACCCTTCCCACTACTATCCTCTCTTGTTCTGGTGCTAAATTCCTGTTTTTAGTCTCAGCTCCTGCTTTCCTACACTTCAAAATGATTCCTGAGCAAGACATGGCTCTAAATAATCATTTTATTAATTTCTGAGGAATCACTATTATGCATTTGGCAGAAGCTATGTCAGAAAAAAACAGATTACGAATGAAAAATCATTGCACATCTATTTCCGTGCATTTCTTGGCCAGGACACAGGCAGTGATTTTCCAGGGTTATGCGAACTGGGTGAAGGAAGGGGATGGCTATAGAAGGGTCCCAGCTAGGGTGGGAGAGTTGTAGAAAATGTATAGTAGTTCGTCTAAAGTTAGTAAGAGTTCTTTTTGTTCCTTGGAAGATTACACAGATTCAGTGCTTTCTCCCTCTCCATCCACAGAAGGTGTGGATATCTCCTCCACAAGTGGAAAATTAAAGAATCACCAAATTGTGACTATGGTGAGGTACAAACTATGCAACATATTGGTGGCATTTCGGGGGTGGGTGCTTCTGTCTTTGGTGACACAACTTATTATCCTCCACTGAAATGCCGCCGAAGACCGTCAGCGACTGAAGGACCCTCCGCCGAATTGGCTCCGAAGACCCAGACAGGTAAGTGTAACAATTAAAAAGGTGCCCCGTCACCCCCGCAGTAGTCCTGATATTTTACAGTTAGCATCTGGTCACCCTACATATCTATAACATATGAGCTGAACAAATTGTCATTGAACTTCTAGGGTTACCATCTGGAGTCAGAAAGTTCTGTCCAAATTCCATCCCACATCTCACCGATTGCCTACTCCATTGCATAACCATTTGTCCCAAAATAAAAATCAGGAGCAGAAACAGAACCACATCATCATCCCATTGCTCCATGTCTCCCACCTAGTTCGGTCGGGGGAAGATGTGATCGGGAACTGGCATTGGCAAATGAGTGAAAGTGAGAGACAGTACCAACAATGCACAGCAAAGCAGTTCCCAGAAGTCTCCCTGACATGCAGAGTCCTGGGATACTGCCCATGAAATAGTAGTGCTAACATTGTGTGGCAAAGACAGCTGTTTGGATACAGGTATATGCATGTACACAGTGTTACAGGAGTATTCAGAACAGCGTATATAGACAGTAGACATGGGCATGGGAAGCATGCACAATCATGTAGTCCATTCCATTCACTGAGTATGTGCAACAGGGCAGGCATAACACCTCTGGGCAGTGAAGTTATACAGTCTAAAGATGTCCAGTTTGGACTGACATAATAAATTTTACAGGGGAGAATATAACGTTTTGTTTTTCCTGCTCTTAAAATTCTTTTTTAACATAGCCTCCATTGCTTAGGACATGATTATTTGTTTCTCATGCAACCTGAACACTTCTCCAGATGTACATCTCTCCACTAAACATGAGTTATACACATGAGCTAGAGAATATAACCATTACAAAGTATAATATTCACTATGTACGGTAAATGATGAAGCTTCTTTCATGATTACATTTAAAAAAAAAAACAGCCCTAAGGACAAGCTGTGGTAAATTGGGTGATGAAAGGAAAATAAGGCCCCACATATGCTTCACACTTTCCTGAAATTTAGAGTAATCTGATCATTCCGAACAAACAGTGCAACGGCAAGCGTAACACTCCAGGTTTGCCTCTAATACTTTTAGCAGAGAAGGATTTACACTATAAGCCCTTTGTCTAGAGCAGCTTAGAAAGAAACAAAGCTAAAGGACTCCATATAGGGGGAAAACAAACCACATTGCACCTTGGGGTTTAAATGTATTTTCATGAGTTAAGGTGACCATTGCATTCCTCATTAGTTTCAGAATGAAACAGAGCTACAGGTCAGAGACCTGTAGCTAATGAGGGAAAATAAAACTTGTAGTTCACTAGAAGAGTTGATGTATTGTCCTTGTGGAGTCTAGTTATTTTTATATCTTCTTTTTGCTGAGTGGTTTCCTCTGTAAAGCTGAGTTTGTAATGGAAGTTTGTTTTTCCCTGTGGCAGTTCCTCTTCTCTCACGTTGCTGTCTAATTTTAAAGGTGGGATTATTTTGAACTGTAGAGTTTTTGTGTGGAGTGTTGTTTTGATTGCTATAGAAAGGATAGATAGAACTGTGGCATGATAGCAGAAAGAAAGAGCTGTCATTTTTATGTCTTTGAATAGAATAATGTTTTTTCTTTATTATTTATTAACAACAATGTGCTCAGCACCATGCAAACCTATAAAGTATCACAGTTCTTGCCCTCAGGAAATTAGGCCATGATCCAGCAAACGGCTTATGCAGGTGCTCAGAGTAGCCCCACAGGGAGACTCACATGGTTAAAGTTAACCACACGCTTAAGTGCTTTGGGGTCCTAAAATCTACAATGCTACAGATACAGATTAAATGGTTCAGACACATCTACAGTAGTACATTGGGTACCCAGATGAATCTGAAGTTGTGTAAGTGTCTTCCAGAGATATTTTTTTCTCTATGGAGAGAGTTAGGAAAAATGATACTCAAATGAAATGCATATTCTAGGGCCTAAAAGTCAACATTGTATACAGAACATGGTTCTCCAAATGTGTATTATTATCTACTTATGGTATCAATCACTATGTGCTAGCACTTTTTAATACTTAAGAAGGATGGTTCCTGTTTCAAGGAGCTCATAATGCAAGGACAGACAAGTATCATTTAAATACATAAAGAATAATTAAAGTTATTTATACTGACTGTGGGAATAAAAAGTTCTAAAACATTTAATCATTATTGTATTTTTGTATACTTCCTTCAAGAGGAAATAAAGTAACTAAGAAACTTTATTTCCTATGAATAATTAATTTTCATTTTATAATTTAATATTTTTATTTAGGACAATAGGTATAAATGACATTTTACAAAAGAAATAAATACAATGGACAAAATTACCAGGTGGTTCTAAGGAAGTGGAGCTAGGCTGAAATTAGTGAAACTATACAGAATTTAGCTCATTTGGTCTGATTCACCTCTCCTGCCTTGCATATTGTGGAGTCATTTGTACAGTAACACGGACTTGTAGTGTTATAGTATACAAGCTAACAAAAACGTATCTAAACAAGAAGATAAAGAGAAGAACCTTATCAGAGAATTACTTGAACATATATGCTTTGTGAGTGTATAAATGCCAAGTAACACACTTTAAACACAAATGATACAGATGCTTTCATTATTTAGTAAGAAATGTTCTATTACTTTTGAAGAGCCAGTGAGCCAAAGTATTGAAAATTTTTTTTTTTTTTTTTTTTACTTTTCCTAATGGTAAATGAATGCAGAATATGCTGCTTCAGGCATTGGAAACAGGGATTCCTGGCCAGTATTGGCCCCTTTGCTCCCCTCCCATGACAGAAAGGCACTGAGGGGAAATGGTGTTGAGAGGAGGGGTGCATGGATTGCTGCTGTACTCCAAATCTGGCAGTCCCCATTTGGTGTACTCATGGACCCTTGAAATCAAAGGTCACATACTCAAAATTATGAAAACTTGAAAATATCAAATTTATTTTAGATGTAAGCAGAATCAGGATGAGCTCTGCCGTGACATCTGGTGGTGAATTGTGGCGAGTGTGGAGGGGAACTTCATGGGCTGGTCTTGTTTGCATGGGTGTGCCCACCCCACCTAGCATGGGCCCACAGCTGCCCAGATGGTCACTTTAGCTGCTGTGGTGTCCCCGGTTTCTCTGTTGTTGGGGAAAGAGGAATGAGGTGTTGTTGCCCTGATTATGTGAATCAAGGACAAGAGAACTGTTTTATGACAGAGGGACTCACCATCAACTAGGTAGTGCTCGCTGGACAGGGGACATGGGTTCCAAAACACAGTGAAGGGAGAGAGGCAGGGGAAAGGTATTTGTATGGTATGGGTCCCTTTTAAGGACCTGAAACACCAATTGCACCTCCTCCTCTCTCCACTGTTGAATAGCAGAGCTAATTTTAATTCTATTAAGGGTCTAGTTATGGCTGCTGTGCTGAATTCACTTTGGGCGAATGGTGCACCAGCCCTGGGGCTCCCCTACTACAAGCAGAAATCACTAAACGCTGAAATCACTAAGTGCTGTGTTGACTAGTGAGGGAGCCTGAAGATATATTGCTAAGCGGCTGGCAGAGCAGAGCAGTTTGTGGGACCGTTGGAGTGGCCCATGGGACGGCGAGTGGAGTGAAGTGGTGCAGAGCAGAGCAGTTCATGGAACGGCGGGAGTGGCTCGTGGTGAAGGCTGCAGCAGGACCCCACGGAAAAGGTTGTTGGACTTTTGGGGGGATTTTGGGGTTGCTGGACTCAAGAGACTCTTGGGATGTTGGACTTTTGGGATTTTGCGGTGATCTTTTGGGTAGTTGTACTTAACCCTGAGGGGAAAAGGACACTGACAAACTAGCTTGGGGGTGGATCTTTTGCTCATGGTCTGTGTTATAGATCCTGTTTGTGGTGTTTCCCCAACATAATGCCACATTGTTTCCGTGCTTTATTAAAAGGATTTTGCTACACTCAGACTCTGTGCTTGCAAAAAGGGGAAGTATTGCCTCCTAAAGGCAACTGTCCAGGTCACTGGGTGAGGGCTTAAGCTGGTTTTGCATTGTGTTATTAAAATGGAACCCCTAGATACTGAACCCGGCCCTTGTTGCTGCCAACTGAGATGGGCAGAAGGGTTATATACATATTATAATTCTTTGATTTTTAAAATTATATACTCTGCAGACAAAAAGAGAATTCTTCTCCATGGTCCAAATTCTGAACACTTTGTTACCCTCTCCTAAGGGTTAAAAGAAAGCCATTCACCTAGAAACTGTGTACCCCCAGAACAGCAGTAAAGCTGACTCCAAGATTGTACATCTGAGTGGAAGGTTGAATGGTAGACTTGTCAGCATTAGGAGAAAAAGGAATAAATGAAGAGAACATGGGAAGCCAAATAAGGAGTTTGGGTTTATTCATATTAAGATGATGGGCTAGTATGTCAGAGGTGGATAAGAAGGGATGGACAATAGGACACAGAGATAGGAGCGAAGATTTGTGATTTTTAAACACAGAACTGATAGTTGGACCATATGAGTAGATAAGGTTACCCAAGAACAAGGTGCAATGGGAGAAAGGACAGAGCCCCATGGGACTTACCCATAGAAAATGAGGAAGAGGAGGCATGCTCTACCAAGCTCTACCCATGGTGCAACATCGGTATGCCTCATCTCAGATGAATTGTAAGGGAGCGGGGGAAGGGAATCATTTTCATTTGCTTTCTCTTTCTTACTTTCAAAAGGATATGGTTCTTCTCTTTAATGAATATCAAGATGCAGTACAGGTGTTCCTTGGGTTTTGGAAATGGACAAGCAATTTATTTATCTAAAGGCTTCACTTCTGTAGAAGAAAGTTTTTAGATATTTTCTTACATGTTGCCAATCACATGTTGCAACCAATGTGAATCTCCCAAATGAGGTTAAGCTGTTAAAGTCTTCAATCTGATTATAGGGGAACAAGAACTTACATTTGGTACAGTTTCAGGCACTTGGGATGCTCTTTATATATATTGCTCATTCAGGCGTGAAATCTCTTTCAAACAAACAAACAAAACAAAAAAAAATCAGTTGTTCTATGTCTCCTCAGCAGACATTTCTGTAGCTCTTAAGCTATGACTGTGCTTTTGAGAACTGATTTTCACTGTTGAAGTCCACTATGCTCTGCCATTTAATACTGCCTGCTTCTGCTTCTCTGTGACCTTTCTCTTGCTCTTGGCTTGTCCTTGAAAGGTCTTTCCCCTCCCCTACATTCTATTCAATTTTGTCCTTTTCTACCTCTTCTAGAGCCTCTTTCAACTCCCAGCCTGTCCTGCAGCCAAAATTTTGTTCATTTTTTATTTGATAAAGATACATGCAACTAACAGTGTGAATTAAAACATTGGATTTAGTTGGCTAGTTGAAGATTTTATACAGGCACCTAACATCAGCTGGTTATGTGCTATATAAAACAACAGTCATATTATTGACTCATTTTTATTGTAGGCATTGCAGAAGAATTGAGGAATTTAAATGAGGGGAAACTAGTGGCTTGACAAACCAGAATAGAAATTATGTCATTTGCACAGGAGTGGCAAGAAAAAAAAAAGGCAAGGAGACGCCTGTGGGAGAAATAGATGAACGGGTCATTGAGGTTGCTGTCATTGGCACAGAGACATTGTGATATAACGCAAAAAAAAGATGAGGTCAGCCAACTAGAGAGTGATGGAGTTACGGCAAGCACTAGAAGTTTAAAGGCTAGATCCTCAGCTGCAGTAGATTGACATAGTTACACTATTCTACATTGGCTCAGGATTTGGCTCTGTGTCTGACACAATCAGAAGGGCTGAAAGGAGTACTGAGAGATCAGATCGGTGGACTAGAAAGATAATTTTAGCAGCTTTGGGTGGACTAGAAGGTGACAAAAGGGTGTCAGGGAAGCCAGAGGTTATGGTAATCAAGATGTGAGGGGAATGCTAAGTATAATATAACCCTTTTGAATCCCATGTATAAATATAATAATTAATTTGTAGTACATGCACGAAGTGTAAAAGTAAATATCAGATATCATGTTGCAAGACAGAACATCTGTAACATTTAGGAGATTCAAATACCAGAGGGCTTTTAAAACATGAAGCAGAATGGTAAACTCTATTAAACTGTAGATAAGGAAATCACTGCTACCCAAGGATCATATATGAGGGCTGATGTATAAAAAAGTGACATGAAATCAATGTTTATTGTTAAACAATGTTTTGTGTTAGCAAGACATTGATTTCTGTGCAGGCTTGAGTTCAATTATTTTAACTGAAGTTCTGCAAGTTTTAAAGAATTTAGAAATTTCTGTTTTCTTGTCATTTATAATAGCAAAGAATGAATCTCAAAAGGTTGGAAGTTTCTGAAAAGTCCAGATACTTATCCAAACCCTAAGAGATTACTCAGCCCCTGCCCTCTCTCTTTCCCTATTCCCTTTTCATACTATTGCTGTTATATTCAGGGCTGGCTCCAGGCACGAGCTTATCAGCAGGTGCTTGGGGCGGCAACTCGAGAGTAGGGTGGCACTTTCAGGGATTCGGCGGCAATTCAGCAGAGGGTCCCTCACTCCCGCTCGGAGCGAAGGACCTCCCGCTGAACTGCCGCAGATCGCAATCGTGGCTTTTTTTTTTTGGCTGCTTGAGGCGGCAAAACCCCTGGAGCCGGCCCTGCTTATATTCCTACTCGCTTTACTCCAGTCAAGTTCCTTCTTTCTTCTCCTCCCAGTTCCACACTAAGCTTCCTAGCACCAGTGGCTTCCTTGTGGTTTTTAACAAGGCCACCTCCCCACACTATTGTCTTGAGTCTCAATACAAATTACATATAGGAACACTAATGGTTCGTGGGGGGAGGGGGATCCCAAAGAAAATATGGAGAATTCTTGCACCCAGAATCAGGACCGGTGCTAGGGTTTTGAGCACCCTAGGCGGACTGCCGGCTGCCACGGCAGCGCCCTGACCAAGGGGACACCCTGGGCTGCCGGCTGCCGCGGCAGCACCCTGACCCAGGGGGCTCCTGGGCTACCAGCTGCCGCGCCAGCGCCCTGACCCAGGGGACACCCTGGGCTGCCAGCTGCCGTGGCGGCGTCCTGACCCAGGGGGCTCCTGGGCTGCCCGCTGCCGCAGTGGCGCCCTGACCCAGGGGACACCCTGGACTGCCGGCTGCCGCGGCGGCGCCCCAACCCTGTCCTAGCAGCAGGGCTGCTCAACCATTTAAAAAAAATTTGGAGGCGCTTTTTGGCGCTCCCAAATCTCGGCACCCTAGGCAACCGCCTAGTTCACCTAAATGGTTGCATCGGCCCTGCCCAGAATTGAGCACAATTCAATTGAGCAAAAAATTGTGGTATTTGTTTTGTGGTATTGTGATTTTGACTTAAGAGCAAAACAAAAACAAAGTTAATTTCTGCATATTTTGGATAAAAAGCTAACTTTCCTTGAAAGTGGGTCCATTTTCTCATTAAAAAAATTTATTAACTTAGCAATATTTACATTGGAAAGGGTCCATTTTTGAATTCACAACAAAATAAGAAAACACATTTTTGAATATTTTGCTATAAACATTTCTCATGATTCTCTTATCATTTCCAGAGGGTTTAAATCCAGCACAGGTAAACAAAAAGCAAAAATGATTAGAAATTATCATTCAATGAACTAATGAGTTGGTGGTGTCAATAGCATTCTTATTGAATAGAGGTCCACACTGTGGAAAACACCATCACTATTGGCATTGATTGACCTCCTTGTTGAAAGTGATGGTAGAAGTCCCAGAGGCTGAATTATCTTCTTGACTGTACAGATGATCCCTCCAGAAGTAGGTTGGGGCACAGTGGCTGTACAGTGTAGGTCTGGTTAAATGGCTGCTGTCCATATTGTACCTGTCCCATAGAGACCATAGCAGATTTCCGTGCTCTCTCACTGGCATTTTTTTCCTAGTTGAAAGCATTGCTAAGAAAATTCAAGCAATCCAATCTAATTATTTGCCAGGATGACATCTCAGAAGCACATTGAGCACTTATTAGTGTCCATTAAGCAATGAACTTTTCCTTTCTCACACTTAGCCTCAGGGCCTTTTATTGAAACCTGATGTAATACCAGCACAAGGAACAACAATGTCAGGTACACTATCTGCTGTTATTCACTCCACAAAATTCAAAACATAACATTTGCTTTGAAGAGAACTTACTAAACTATATTTGCCTCACTATAAATAAATAAGAGCTATGTAGCACTTATGGGTGTGACTTGTGAGTAAGTGTAATGGGAACCTTTTGTTGAATTAAAATACCCATCTGTATGAAACACTGAGAGTTCTGAGTCAAGAAAACTTTTGTTTCTGTCCTCTGTAGGTGTTGGAACTAGGGATCCTGGGGTGCGGCAGCACCTCCTGGTTTGAAGAGGTTTACAGGGTTTACATCATTTATAGAGTTTACAGTTTTGTTTCCTGGCATTCAGCACACCCACTATAAATTGTTCCAGCACCTATGCTGTCCTCTGTCATTCAGGCAATAGGGCAGGAATATCCGTGCTATAATTCGAGTAGAAATATACCAGACCTGGAAAACTCCAATCTGGGAGAGCATAAAACACATTTTTTCACATCCACCTCTAAAGGGAGTTATTCTAGTGACTATTAAATTAGGTGTGCAATTGCTCTAAATACTGTACGTGCTCGTGTCTCTGTGCTAAGAGCTTTAAACTTCCTCAAAAAAATAACTGAAGTTTCTTTTCCAGAGACACAGCATGTGACAAGCCTTTCACTTTTCAGTGAGGCATTCCAGCTGCCACAAGAAACTGCAGAACTTCAGCTCCTAATGCAAGGTGTTATGCCACATATTGATCAGGTATGATATACAACTGAGCTATATGTAATGCGTTTTTGAAACCATTATGATTAAAATGTGAGAATTGGGTGAAGCTAATTGTTCAAATTTAGCTGGGACTTACCATGGCTTCTCTAAAATGGCCACAGAAAGTCTGCTGTTGGAGAAGTCACAGCAATAAAAATGGCTTAAACCTGTTTCAGGGGATTTTTCTGAAACAAAGACAACCCAAAAATTGAGGGGGAATGGCTAAGGAGGTGTGACCAGGCTAGCTGGTGTTGGGGTGATTCAGCTTATTCTCTCAGCCGCACAAAAAGCTAAAGCAACTCCTATCCCAAGGGAAGGGTGTATGTATAATGTGGTAGTCTGCCCCTTAAGGGCAGTACTGTCTACTGATCAGTCCTCCCTTTCATGGCATGGCCCTTTAAGAATTTACTGTGGTCTGATACACAAAGCCTGAGGAGGGAGAGAGAGAGAGGGGGGAAAGGGTTCCCAGGAAGAAGTAGCATTTAGAAGAAATCTTGTTACTATATCTTTAAGGGCATTGCAGAGAAGGTGGGGCACAGTCTCGCCTCTCACCTAGCCAATAAGGGATAAGCTGGGAGAAGGGGCCAATATAAATGCTGTATCCTCCTGCATAGTGGGGTCTGGGGTCAATGCCTGCAGACATTGAAAGGAGTAAGAAGGTTCCTTCAGGTCCCTGAGTTAGCAGGGAGCAGAAGCCAGCAGAAGAGGGCTACTGAACCCTGTGAGCCTGACAACTAAGTGGTGCCAGATGAGGGAGACAGATGTAAGAAAGAAGCAGCAGAGATCCTGTGGCACCTTACTAGCAACAGACTTTTGGAGTGTGAGCTTTCGTGGGTGAATACCCACTTCGTCAGACGCAGGTAGTGGAAATTTCCAGGGTAGGTATATATGCTGAGCAAGCAAGCTAGAGGTAATGAGGTTAGTCAATCAGGGAGGATGGGCCCTGTTCTAGTAGTAGAGGTGTGAAACCAAGGGAGGAGAAACTGGTTCTGTAATTGGCAAGCCATTCACAGTCTTTGTTTAGTCCAGAGCTGATGGTGTCAAATTTGCAGATGAACTGAAGCTCAGCAGTTTCTCTTTGAAGTCTGGAACAACGCTTCCTCAGCTCTCGTCCACTCACGCCCTTCTCTACCTGCGCTACATTGATAAGATCTTCATCATCTGGACCCATGGAAGGAGACTCTAGAAAATTCCACACAGATTTCAACAACTTCCACCCCACCATCAACCTCAGCCTGGACCAATCTACATGGGAGGTCCACTTTCTAGACACACGGTGCAAATAAGTGATGGTCACATTAACACCACCCTAACCGAAAACCTACCGACCGCTAGCCTACCTTCATGCCTCCAGCTTCCATATCGGGCACATCACATGATCCATTGTCTACAGCCAAGCCACTGAGGTACAACCGCATCTGCTCTAACCCCTCAGACAGAGACCAACACCTACAAATCTCCACCAAGCATTCTCAAAACTACAAACCCGCACGAGGAAATTAGGAAACAGATCAACAGAGCCAGACGTGTACCCAGAAGCCTCCTACTGCAAGACAAACCAAGAAAGAAACCAACAGGACTCCACTGGCCATCACATACAGCCCCAGCTAAAACCCCTCCAACGCATCATCAGGGATCTACACCATCCTGGACAATGACCACACTTCCACAGGTCTTGGGTGGCAGGCCAATCCTTGCCCACGAACACATGCCAACCTGAATGTATTCTCACCAGCAACTGCACACCGTACCATAGTAACTTAGCTCAGGAACCAATCCATGCATCAAACCTCGATGCCAACTCTGCCCACATATCTACACCAGCGACAGCATCACGGACCTAACCAGATCAAGCCATCATCACTGGTTCATTCACCTGCACGTCCACCAATGTAAATAACGCCATCATATGCCAGCAATGCCCTCTGCTATGTACATCGGCCAAACTGGACAGTCTTTTCCAGTGGAAAAGGATAAATGGACACAAATCAGATATCAGAATGGAATATACAAAAACCTGTAGGAGAACACTTCAACCTCCTGGCCACACAACAGCAGACCTTAAAGTGGCCATCCTGCAGCAAAAAACTCAGGACCAGACTTCAAAGAGAAACTGCTGAGCTTCAGTTCATTTGCAAATTTACACCATCAGCTCTGACTAAACAAAGATGTGTAATGGCTTGCCAATTACAGAACCAATTCTCCTCCCCTGGTTTTCACACCTCTACTGCTAGAACAGGGCCCCATCCTCCCTGATTGAACTAACCTCGTTATCTCTAGCTTGCTTGCTAGCATATAATACTACCCCTGGAATTTCCACTACCTGCGTCTGACGAAGTGGGTATTCACCCATGAAAGCTCACGCTCCAAAACGTCTGTTAGTCTATAAGGTGCCACAGGATTCTCTGCTGCTTTGACAGATCCAGACTAACATGGCTACCCCTCTGATACTTGACACCATGTTAAGAAGAGGGATAACTGCTGGAGTTACCCAACTCCAGAAGAAAGTCTGGAACTCCTTCCATAAGAAGAAACAAAGACATAAAAAGATCTCTGACAGGACTGGGAGAAAAGCTTAGAGCATGGGTTCTCAAACTGGGGGTTGGGACTCCTCATGGGGTCACGAGGTTATTACATGGGAGGGTCACAAGCTGTCAGCCTCTATCCCAATCCCCACTTTGCCTCCAGCATTTATAATGGTTCTAAATATATTAAAGAGTGTTTTTAATATATGGGGTGGGGGTGTCAAGTCAGAGACTTGCTATGTTAATGGGGTCACCAGTACAAAAGTTTCAGAACTACTGGGTTGGGGAGCAGGCTTCAGAGGACACTGAAATCAAGAAGCCTTTTTTGGTTGTTCGGGACTTCTTTGTATGAGGTTTTGTAATAAACAAGCCCTAAGGAGGGTATTATTAAGTGTAATGTCAAGAGTGCCTGAAGTAAAATTTTTGGCTCCATGAGATGGAAACTGAGGCAGCAAATATATGCAGTGCCACTAACTTGGTAGGAGGTTCTACAGAGCAGGAACACTCTATAACAAAGGCTAATATCACCATCCCTCTATTTATATAATCCATAAGGCTTTAGTGAATCTGGTCCATTATATTTTGGTCAGATGTATGTTTGGAGGACTTTCAAGGTATAATATCGTAATTGTACTGAGTGCTCTACTAGCTTGTAGTGGACCAAAGTCCATCCTTGAAGTAATCCAATGAAAGACACACAATATACTCCAGTTATTTGCCACTTTTTATCTTCTAATGTACATAGCAGGATCTGATATTCTTCTGCTTAACCTCAGAAGTCACAATTGTTACCAAGCAACAGCAAACAAAGAATCTATACACAGCCTAAAGAAGGAAAATGAAGATGACACCACTCACTTAGGACCAGTGATCTCTTTTGCTTACACACTTCAAAAATCCTAGAACTCCATGATGTCAGACTGCTGAATCCAGCAATTGCCTTAGCCTCGGCCACTAGGCAGTTCTTTGAGTATTGAGTAACTCCCCTTGGTCATGCTGGTGCGCAGGGTGTTAAAGAGGATTTTAGAGGTGGGCAAACCAATTCATCTAAATCCAGAAGCTAACCAAATGTTTGACCAGTCCTCTGAGCTGAACCCTAAGAATATTTTGATATTTCTTTTTAAAGGTTAATGTTATCATTTTGAACATGGTACAGTTACTCATCGGTCACATCTGTGTAAATTGAGAATAACACCACTGTAATCAATACATTTGCTCTGGATCTATCCCCCTATCACTATGAAAAGAATTTGGATCTGGATGATTGATCCCTCTCTAATCTAACTAAACCTGAAATGAATATAGGGTTATTGTGGATTTTCATCAATGTTTGGCTCTTGGATTTAAGTATTTATCCAAACTTGTCAAAAATCTCTTTTTTCCAGCAAGTCAGTTGTATTGGGAATAAGACAGATCATGTCAACTCTGTAACTTTCAATGGCAAAAGTGAGATGGACTTTCTGCTCAGTGAATCATCACCCATTCAGCCAAGTTCCATGATTTTGGACTTGTTGCCCTGGAATATTATGTGTATCTTCTTGTTGGATAAATCCCTAAACAAGCTAAATATAGATATTAGTATTTTTAATACTTAGCACACAGTTATGTAGTACTGTACAAGTACTTAATTTTCATTTGAATAATACACTAAAGAATGTCAGAAATAGTACATAAAGAAAAACACAATGCAGAGACTAGTAGCCAGATTGAGGCGATTTTCAATCTTATTTCATAACATTATAAATTCATGAGAAAACTGGGAAAGCTTTCATTATATGCAAATAAGGCCTTCCTCTGTAAATGTGTTTCAAATGGAGAGGCACATAATTTACCTAAGTGGTTGCCTTTTAACTTAGCAATGCTCTGGAAACTAGCAGAAATTAGCTAAAGTCAGAAAACATCTTTGGTTTTGGCACACCTCAGTATAAATTCATTGCTTTCATTTCCTCAGATACTCGAGGGAAAGTTAAAACCCTAAACCAGCTTGCGTTCAATATTTAAGTATTTTTTCTATATGATATCAGAATCCTATGAGTCATGATGGTTAAAAATTATACAAATTTCTGTGCAACGAGAGATACAAATAAATTCCAAAAATGGAGGAAAAAAAAAAAAGACTTGTTCAAGGTTTTGCAGGTATAGATCTCATTTTAGCTCATACTATTCAAGTCAGCAGTGTTTTAAATTACTTCATTTAAATTCATGTTTTACTACTCTGTTAATTACTGAACCATATAAATATAAGTCTACTACATTGTCTATCACTATTACAACAACTGGTTTTTTTCCAGCTTTCTAACTTAACTATTATTATACAAACTAGAGATCCTACACAAAAATGCAAAGATGTAATTCCAGGTTGTATGCATTTAAAAAAAAAGATATCTGCATAAATATGTAGCATTATAACAGCTTAAATTGCACTTTGTTTGGGTCAGTTCATGTAACTATGTAAGGTAGTTGCAGCTTCAGAAAATATAACCACGGATTTTAGAATGTAGTTCATGAACAGGACCAAAACTGCATTTACTCAGTCAGGGAAACAGAAAGGTATTGAGTGAGGTATATTTAAAATGAAGGAATTATCAAATTACAGTTACATTTTGGATTATTACTGTCAATTTGAAGCAGATAAGCACTTGTTCAATAGAAATTTGAAGTTCTTAAGAAGGGCCAACATCTTCTCAAGTAGCATCACTGTACTAAGGCAATGTCAAAACACTGACAAAGCATGCAAAAATAAATCCAGAAATGGAAATCTTGCAAAAAATGTCATGGTTGTGGGAACTGTAATAGGCATTAATAATTTGGGGACAAAACATAATACAAAACTCTGGGCATGGGGTCCTAACCAGTCCTAGGCAGTCCCTAGTCCCAGGAGTGACTACCCTGCTCTGTACTCTCCCATGGAGGTGGAATCCCAACACTCACTGCCATGTATTTTCTATAGAGAGAATTTATAGCATTGCAGGGAAAGAGACTTGAGGTGGGATAAAGGTAACGTATATTTGCATGGAGAATATTGCTGAAAAATTTTCATTTCAGTGACCATGGGTATGATTTTAATATCTAGATCATGTTTTGAACAGAAGTAATGTCATCGATAGTGCCCCTCAGGTGGAAAGAAGAGAGCTCTAAGAGCAGTTTGAACCCCCTGTTAAATTCTCTCTTGATGAGTGGACTCATCTCTTTCATGATACAGTGTAAAAATTTTAATTAGGATCCTAACCAACACTCATCTTCAGCATCTTACATGGTTTGGTTTTGTATCATACTATTTGTTGAATCTGCAAATTCAATACTGAAGTGAAACAAAGGGCTAGGTTTACAAAGGGGAATTAGGCACATAACTGCCATTTGAAGCACCTAATATTTAGACACCACTGGCATTCACAGAATCCTTAGTTGCCACTTAACACATTTGGATTCTACATTCTCACTATCAAAGTCTCCAAGGTACCTACATTTTGATAGCTGGGCATGCAAACACCATCCTCAGCCTTGAAGCTGTTCAGAAGCCTGACTCATGATGGGATTTGCAAACCAGACATTCCTCCGCTTACCTTGCATGTGGGGCGCGATTCAGTAGGTGTTTGCGGAGGAGGTTGCCTAATAGATCAGACCCTACACAAAATGCAGCTGCTACAGAAAGAGAGGTGGTACCTATCTTAAACATTTAGCTTAGTGGTTAAAGCAATCATTACGGTGAGAGACCCAAGTTCAAATCCCTTCTCCACACCAGGCAGAGGAGTCTCTGGTTCTTCCTTACTCTTGATGAGCATTCTAACCATTGAGATAAACATTATAGCAAAGGTGGTGCAGTGACACCACCTCTTCCTTGCTGGTTTTTAAATTGCTGACCTGCTTAGGTGACAAACTCCAGAGAGGGGTGATGGCCTTGTAGCCCAAGCAGAGATAGATGTGTAATTCCCTTTGAGGGATGGGGCTTAGGCTACACCTCTCTCTTCAGCATTTTCTATTGGCTAGTTTAGGCACTGTATAGGGAGCATAGGCACTTACTTATTTTTCCTGTGGGTGCTCCACCTTCACTCTGCCTCTGATGGCCCCCTCTCCATCCTCGACTCAGGTTTGTGAATTCCAATAGGCAGCAGGGCACTGAAGTTAAATGTTGCACTTTTCCTAAGGACCAACAGTATTTTTGAACTAGAAAGTTTTACCCTTAAAAGTAAATAAAGCAAATAACCCCTTCAAATTGGCTCCTTTAACTGTATATCCAGGGTCATGAATCCCTTAAGGAAACTTTGTAATATTGTAGCAGAGCACTACATTTTTCATTGTAGTAGAAGAATGTTAGTGAGATATATTTCAGTATGTTGAAAAGTATATGAGCGATGAAATACATTTTCCAAAACTCCTTCAAGTCCTATATATTAGAAGTCTATTTATGACTGCTGAAGACAAATGTGATTCCTTCCAAATGTGAAGGAAGAAAACCATTAAATTGTATTACAAAATAAAACATATTTCCCTAGATTTATTTTTAATTTTGCATTATAATCAAAACTAGTAAAACTTGGGATTTTTTAAATTAAAAGTTAATAAAATGCTCATGAAAGCAGGGTGGATTCATTTAAATCAAGATGATTTAAATCAGTGACTTATATCATGATTTAAATCACCTAGTAGAAAGTCTTGATTTAAATAATCAATTTTAATCAGCCTTTTCGTTTGTACTAAAGAAAGATGCATTATCATTGATTGATATAACCATTAAAACATGTTGATTTACAACTTAATAGAGCCTTTATCCTAGATTTGGTACCTCTTTTTGCTACCTAGGAAGGCACAAAATAACTATATGCATTTATTTAAGTAAATATGTAGCTTAATATTTCCAGATTCTTATTCATTTACATTTTTAGTATGTTAGAAAATGGTGAATGGTATAGTGCTTATTTACTAGATAATTAACTTTTTGATCATGATTTGTCTCAGGCTGTATTAGGGTGGTAACTGGTATTTAATTAAAAAACTTACGAAACAGTATATAAAATTTATTAAACAAAATGTCCTTATGTTTTGGATACATGAACTTCTCTTATCAAAACATGTTTCACATTTACAACTAAATAATTTACTAAACAGAGGGATTAATTTAGTGAATTAAAGTGCTTAAATCAGGTCAGCCTAGGAAAATTTTCAAACATGCCTAAGTAAAAGTAACTGGTGCTTAAGTTCTTACTTGCCTAAGACTTTTTTGAAAATGAGACAGTTTCCTAAGTTACTTAGGCTGACCTGTTGTGCCATATTTATACAGCTTTATCTCTAAAATAGATCTTTTCTCACTGATTCTTTCTTTACGTAGAAAAGCAGCCATTATCACAAACTTTGAGTTAGAGGCCCATGGATTCAGCGTATTTATTTTTTATTTAAATGTTCTAAGATATTTTAAATAAGATGTTTAGACTTTTTTAATTTAAATCTCAAAATTAAAAACTAGATCTAATTTTTACAAAAAAATTCCCCCCCCCAAAACATCATTTTTTTAAATCGACCTTAGATGATTCCAGATTGACAGCTCTAGCATATGAGGCCTATTTATTAACAGAACAGGAACTACCTGAAGAGTGATATTGCTAACTACCTCACATTAGAGACCACAAGAACTATAAGGGTATTCAAATCTTTATATACATTATATCTTAACTTAGGCCATGGTCCTATAATCATTTAACTTCATTATTGTAAGTAGCCCCAATGATTTCAGGATCAGGGCCATGGTATTTCTATATTTGTTAATGGTTAGTATATCTTTAACTGTACCATTTTTTACTTCTATTCATTCTATCATTAATAGTAGTGTAGAAATCTTAACTTTAATTAATAATACTTTTGGTCTGGGAAATTCCTTGGTGGGTTTTTTGTTTTGTTTTAGCTTTCTTTAAATAGAAATATTCATTTAGAACATAAATTAGGCTTCTACAGGAGTGGTAAGATTTTTGTGAAGTCTTGGAAATGTAGAAATGTAGCACATAAAACTATTAAATGGAAGGTCTCATGTTCGCTGCATTCAGTCTTCAACTTCTATCCCCAACTGTGGGTCCACACTACCTCCCAACTGCTCTAGTTCATGTGATGCTTGAAAATTGAGTGGTCCAAAATTTGTCTTAGAAGCTCATTGGTACAAGTATCTCTGATATTTGTTTCCAAGTTCCACAATTGTCCTTGATGATCTAAGTAGTATCTAATGGGTTGGATAAACTGAAAGAGAACATGGAGTCTTAGCTGTATTTCTCTGACAGGTTATCACATGGTTACATGGGTTCTGCAAATTGGCCACTTTTAGCAAACTTCTTAAGCATGTGTTTAAGTTAAGTCACTGAAGTCAGTAGGAATTAATCACATGCTCAAGTGTTTGTCTGTATAACGATGGGACTACTCATGCTTAATATCTCGTCAACATATCTGGTATATATTGCATATCACAACCATCACAATATATTAAAATAACATTCATCTTGCAAGGTCAAACACACAAAATGTAGGAAATTCCAGAATTAAGGTTGCCCTTGTGTTATTATGGTATATTCTTTACTTACATAATCACCTATTATTTTTTTCTGCAGGACTCCTGCTTCATTTAGTGAACGGGTAGTTATTCACTATTTCTTTTTATCGTCCTCATTGTGTGTGGATGCAGGCCCTATTTAGTGTGCACTATCCAATGCCAAAATTGCCCACTAATTTTGGATACCCAGCTAGGCTCACCTAGAGACTCATGTTTTTCAGAATACATTTTTAAATAGAACTTAATACGCTCAAAGCATGGCCTCAATCAATTTCAGCTGTCGTTGTGAGCACTCAGCACTTCTGCAAATTTGGCCAATGAGGTCTCATGCTGGTTACCTCAAAAAATGAGAAATACACCATTACTGGACAGCGGTGAAAATAGGTATTTAACTGAGTTGCCTAGCATCACATAGGAACTCTGTGGCAGATGCAGTGCTAGAATCCAATTCTATAGAGAAATTCAACTTCTTTAAACAAGATCCTATCCTTTCTCTTCCTTCAAGTGCCTTCCTTATACACCTTTGAAATTCTACGACAAATGAAACAGAGGTCCTACAGATAACAGCTCCCTTTGCTCCACATTTCTAATTCACTCTCAGAGCAGACCCTTCCTGTGCAAACTGAGAATGTGTTCATGTGATTAAAGACTATCATAATGCATATGCACAGAGGGGCTGGGCAATGTTGGAGAAAAACTCAGTTCTCACTTTTTGTTTGGGTGCAGCAAAATCAAATACTTTATTATTTCTCCAGCAATTGCAATAGAGGGAGGGAGTGCCCTAGGACACAGGGTCGCCCCAGTCCCGGACAGGTCTCTCAACAGGTAAACAATTACAGCAAGCATTTATACCTTTGTTACAGACAATAACAAGCAATAATTCAGACAATAATAAGCAACAGCTGCATTAAGTTTATACATAGGCCATCCTGCTATCTTGTTTTTCTCACTTCTAGAAGACGCCAGTCTGCATATTTGGTTATCAGTGCAAGGTCGTGACAACTTCTCACACAGTTCTTTCCTACTCGCCTCACATCATCCTCGCTTCTACAAGCCTTGCATCATTAGGGTTACAGCTGGCCTAACTCTTGTTAACTGCTAGCCTGACTTTTGCTAACAGATTGACATGCATTAAGATCCCCTACAAATCCTTGTCAATTCTTTCCCTACTTCTACAGCAACCAATTTTTGCATTTCCTAACTTTTTTGAGTCCTTGATTTTTCAACCTTAATGTTCTTTTAATATATGGGGGGGGGGATTAATATAATTTCCTAAAGATTCTTAAAAACAAACTGAAATTTCTTCATGTGGAATCGTACTGACAATAGATCCTCAAGCAGGGGTTGGACCTTAGGACCCACAGTCCCTTCCTCACCCTAGTTCCTGTCTCCATCCCCTTCTCCTTCCCCTCTTCCTTAACTCCTTCCCCCTGCACCCCATGCCTCTCCAATCCCACCCTAGCTTCTTCCCATGCTCTGGGTTTTGCAAACCCCATTTCCTCCCCCCACTTCTTCATCCCTCTGCTTCCTCCTTCCATGCTGCCTGGGTGCTAGCATTTGAAACAGAGAAAACAGGAGATATAGTCTCTTCTCTCAGTCTGGTGCTACAGCAGCTCCTGTGTCAGACAGGAAAAGCAATTGCAGGGAAAGTCCTGCTCAGCCCCTGCAGTTCTGCATGTGAGCACGCTCAGCACAGATGAAATTTTAGAGAATTTAGCTGCCAAACTCTAGTATCTGAGCATGTAAAAACTGAGATTTTTCTAGGCTTACAACTTGGCCAGATTTAGGTAGATTTTAACGTAGGCAGCAAAAGGCACATCCTGAATGTTAGGGCAAAACTCTTGCCAAATTTCAAACCACTGTTCCAAAGCCTGAAGGCACCAGAGCTTCTGAAAGAAAAGGTTGTGTGATTACTTTTTTTAATATGGGCAAAACAACTATCCAAAACTCTCCCAAAAGGTTCAGCTTGAGGAAGACATCCAGCAAAGAAAACTTGAGCCTGAAAAATATAACTTTGCCAAAGTTTAAATCTATTATATAGAGGGTTTTATAATGAAAAATGTTGGCCAACCTTAACTGCGAGTAGTAATACCAGCTCTCTTTATAGATATATTATATCGTGCATTTGACAGACTTAGAGAAACACTGTCCATTAGTCCCTCTCCATAAGGGTTGTTTCTAACATTCTACATTTCAGCTTCAAACAGTTACCATTTAAAAAAAAAATCAGTCTACAAAAAATTTCACCATAGAGGAATCTTTTTGCCCCCAACTCATGGAATTTTCCTTACTAAATAGCATTGGCCCAAGTCCTAAGCTGGGCAATATTGAATTCTGCACTGGTAACATGATTCGGGTCTAATATTTCATTGTCCATTAGGGCAAAAAGGGAAGTGTCATACTATTATTGTGGGGGATATTCCCAGCTTTTATATGTGGTACACAGCATTTATTTCTATCCCAGGAAGGTCTTGAGTTACTGGACTTAATTATGATATTTTTCAGTCATTAAAAAGCTATTTTAGGTCTGTGATGGGGTGTTCATCTCACACCAGCCATGAAGGGGTTAAGGTGGCTGAGAAGGGGCCACTTAATCTTCACAGTTGCACCAGAAAGGAGGGATTTACAAACACTAATTGCAGGTGAAGACTAGCTGGGGGAAGAGAAAGATGTGGTTTATAAAAAAGAGGAAGTCTATAGGTGGAGGATCTGTAGTTATTCTCTATAAACAAAAAAACTCTGTGGGAAGGATAAGCCCTGGAAGAATGATCAACCCTACAGGAGTTATGGAGGTAGGATTGGAAGAAGCCTGGGAAACAGCAATAAGAAAGGGAACTGCAAAGATTGTGGCTGCTGGTTATAGAGTCCCTGGGTTAGAACCTAGGGTAGAGTGACGGTGTGGGGTTCTCGGCTAGCCACTGGAAAGTAGTACAGGAGTGTTGGAGGCCCCACCTTGTCCAATGAGATTCTGATACCCCAGAAGGTGGACTATACAATGACCCAGATGGAGGGCTGAATCATGAAGCAAGAGCACTGTGAATTATGGGAAGAGAGACCACCATAGAATGACTATCTGCAGGGGACCCCAAAGGAGAAACAAGATGTTATATCATACCTGGCCAGGAAGAGGCACTCTTGCAGTAAGTGAGCCCTGTTATAAGGTCACTTTTAGAAATGTAATCAGTATATTATTATTTTCCTGTCCTAGAGGTCTATAAAAATGAACTTGTATTAAATAGGCAACTTAGCTTTCCAAGTGGAAAAATGTAAAAATAATCCCAATTTTCTAAATGCCTAAATCATTCTTAAATTAGTTGTGTTAAATAGGGGGAATATACAGAGCAGCTTGATGCAAAAGTTTAACTAGCGCTCATTTGGGTTGATCCACAAAAGTTATTCAGGGCTTTGCCCTAGGCAAGTAATACAGCTATCCCAAACTCTGTGCTTCCTCTTTTGTATAAGTTGGTATGTGTGAATATTACGTACATCATTTATATACACACACATGCATAAACAGAGAGAGATATCTTTTACACTGTGGGTGTGGGACAAATACACATTTTTACTGCTGAGGTAAACTTATTCTCCTGCCCCACCTTTTCTGCTCTAATTATGAGTCTTCTCTCAAGTCTTATGTATAACAATAAATATTGTGATTAGAAGTCCAGAGTATTATGTTTTTTGTGGGTTTTTTTGTGTTTAAATATTAATCTTGTCAGAAGAACCAGTTTGATAACACTATTCTATGTGGAGAAGTTCTGTCAGTACTAAAGCTGGGGAGGCTGTTTATGCTTATCATAAGATAACAGGGGGATATTGTTAAAGACAAAAGGAATGCTGGGGCTAAACTGTGAAACAGGACCTGATCCTCTTGAAATTATCCTGACAAAGCCTAGGCTAAATCTAAAAGTGACACTAAAGAAGGAGGCCAGAGCAAATCCCTTGTTGTGGCTATATTAAATGATGAGGCAATCAATGGGTTTAGATTTTCCTTCATTTTTTTCATAAGGTTATTTCCTCAGGAAAGGTGTAGGTAGTGATTTTCTGTTACTCAATGTTACGATATTGAAAGAAAATCCATTCACCTCAAAGTAATCCAAGCTAAATGTTGAGTACCTTATATAGGGATAAAGAGTTTTTCACTTCCTTTGGCTAAAATGTAACAAATATTTAGTGCACGAGTGAAAATTGCTACTTGCAGTAATATAATTTTTTTCTTCTTTTTTTTGTAAACCCTGCAAGTTTGATTCCATGCCATTTGCATGGCCATATTCACTGGGGCTGATCTTTGATTGATCTAAATCGTGATATTGCTTATCCCTGCTATCCTGTTTTCAGAAACTACTCTCAGTATAAATTCTTACATCAAGAGTTTTCTGCTTCAGTTTGCTACATTAGTGATTTTTAAAAAGCTAGATGTCTCAATTTTCTGTGCTTAAATAAGCGTAAAACTACAGTCATTCTCTTTTTGCATCTCTCATGGTTTCTGCATATACTTATTTGCAGGAAGTCTTTGTTCCAATCTGAGGCAAGACTTCATGTACTTCAGAAAAATCTCATCCCATCTTATCAGCATTCTGAGATTCTAAAAAACTTAGACTTTCCTCTTGCATTAATCAATGCTAAAACATACTGATTAACGTGTTGCTCCTGGCATTGATCACCTCATGTCTCCTTCCTGATTTACCGGCTTTTTTGTTAAGAATGCAGGTGTTATCCTAAGCATGCCTGTACTCACATTCTACACACTACTGCAATGATATTTGTAAAAATTTGTCTTTTGAGATATCGGATGACAGCTAATACCATGCTGGTTATTAATATCCTTGTCAAATGCATGCGTTAACTTTATATGTGAAGTTTTAAATTTTCTCTGTATGATGTTACTAGAATATGTATACCACCAGACAAATTAGCCTAGGTAAAGGTGATACACAAGTTTGTGCTAGATACAAGAATGCGGGTTTATCTCAATTTTTATATAGCAGTAAGCAAAGCTATTGAGCTAAACCAGCTTGGGTTATCCTGTTCTTGCCCTTGAGAGATGAAGAATTAATATGGCTCCCTCATCTAAGAGAGAAGAGATCAAATCCCCAGGAGGCCGTCTTGAATCCCTTTGAGAATATGCAACAAAAAGAAGCTCTATCTTTATTCACCTTAGACAAAACCAAGCAATTTGATCTCTGATAGGTCCTATCCAGGCTGACCAGTAAAAAAGAAAAAAAAAAAAGCATACTGTAAAGGAGAATGGAGGTGAAAGAAACAATCTGTTCAACAGTGTTTATCTGTCTAAATTAAGGTTTAGACTTAAATGCATGTTTTCACTTATTTGCTTGTAACCATCTCTACATCTTTTACAGGATATTGCTTAATCCATGTTTTCATGTTAATAAACATTTTACTTTTACTATAAACAATTCAGTGCTATATTTTGAAGAGCAAAAAGTATTTACCTCAGGTAAAATGAGAAGCTGTGATGTAGTGACTTTTTCACAAACCAGCTATCTTAATATCTGTGATGGGGCTGTGATTTTTTTCAGAGAAACATCTTTGAGAAGCTTGGGGGTTAGAGATAATTGATACCTGCTGGGCAAAATTTGGGCTAGGAGAGCCTTGAGGAGTTTGCTGGTTAGGAAGATATGCTAGAACGGGGCTAAGTGCTAGCAAAACTCATTCTTGCTGAGGCAGAGGGATAACAGTGGCTCATAACTCTGGGTATCTACAACAGGATTGTTTTATTTGTATTACGGTAGTGCTTTGCTGATCCAACTGAGATAAGGCTCCATTGTGCTAGAGTAAGCCATGTGGGACTCTGCCCTGCAGCGCCTCCTGCTGGCTGTCTCAGGGAATTAGCTTTCCAGCCCTCAGAGCACCCTCTGCAGGCTGGTGTCCTGCTGCCGCTTGGCCCTCCCATGTCTCTCCCAGACCCAGTGCCCCATTATCTAGGGTGCAGCCCTGGCTATACACCCCTCAGTGTCAGGGTCTCCCCTCCCCAGGGAACCCGCACCTCCACTCTGTGCCCTGGAGCAGACTGCAGTGTCAGCCACTCATCATAGGCAAGGTTAGGTCTGGACCTGCTGTCTTTCTCAGCAACCCAGTGCCTCTATGGGGCCGTAGACAAGGCTCTGCAGCCTGAGGAGTTACCAGCCTGGAGCCCCAAACACCCTCTCTGGCCTTTCCACAGGCATGCCTCACTCTAGCCACCCTGAGCTTCCCAGCAGCCAGGCCCATCTCTCTCTGAAGGCAGAGAGAGTCTGTCTCTGCTCCTGGCTTCCCTGGTCTTTATAGTGCCAGCTGGGTCTGTTTGGGGCATGGCCACAGCACAGACTGTTTCCCCAATCAGCCCAGCTTTTCCCCCTGCCCCAGCCGTCTCCAGGGCTGTTTTAAGCCCTTCCAGGCAGAAGTGGATGACCACCCCACTACAGCTAGGCACTGAACAGACACAGAAAAATAGTGCCTGTGCCAAAATTTCTTGCAAGCTAAATAGACCAGATTTAGCAGCAGAAACAGCAGTATAAAGAGGTGATGTGCCCAAGGTCACACAGCAGGTGAGTAGTAAAACTAAGTGTAGAACTCAAGTGTCCTGACTCACAGACAAATAGTTTATCCCCTGGACTATACCACCACCTGATAGTGCTCTGTGTAGCCTATCACTGAGAGGCTATGCTGGAGCTCAAGCAGTAGAGCAATGTGGACATATAAATAAAACTAAAAATATATGGCAAACTAAGTATCCTTCTTCACTAATGCACCTCAGTTCATACTGCCAAAGTTTTAAAAAAAATTAAATGATCTTGGCCAGAGTCTGAACTTAAAGTTCAAAGATAAGGTATCTCTTTAGATTATACCATAAGGATCCTCTCTCCTTTTTATTTTGTTTTCCTGGGTTCACATTCTCTATATAATTTATATCATAGGCTGTTTTGAGGGGAAGGAGGAGTGCTATCATGTTTATCCAAGGAAATCCTGCTGCTCTACTAGTCCTCATAAATAATTAACCCTGTGGTAGTCAGGTCGTCACATGTATCCGTGCTTTTGCCATTCTACGAGATTTGTGGGTCTCTCTCTCTCTCTCTCTCGTTTTGTCTCGTTCTCTGAATCAGCAAGACGAAATCACAACATTACTTTATGCAGAGTGGACAGGGCTGGCGCTTCCATTTAGGCAGCCTAGGCAATTGCCTAGGGTGCCAGGATTATTGGTGGGCGGCATTTTGCCGGAGGGGGCGGCAGGTGGCTCCGATGGAGCTGCCGCAGTCGTGCCTGTGGAGGGTCCGCTGGTCCGCGGCTCTGGTGGAGCTGCCGCAGTCGTGCCTGTGAAAAATCGGCTACTCGCGTGGCTCCGGTGGACTGCTTGCAGGCACGACTGCGGCAGCTCCACTGGAGCCTCAGGACCAGCGCACGGGGCGGCAAAATTGCTGTGCGTCTAGGGCAATAAAATCCCTAGCACCGATCCTGAGAGTGGAGATGTGTAGGAGGTAGGTAGGAGATGTGCTGATCATGTGTACTCCACCACAGTTCCACGGGTTTCTTGTATGCTGTACTCACAGGCTCTAGCAGCAGAGGATGCAGATGAATGGTGAAGATTCTCCAGGTCTCTCCCACCCCAAGATGGAAGTGCTGAGATCAAAGTCTGCTCCAGACTTTCCATGGACCAAGTCCTTAGCCCAGAGTTCCACAGTGTCCAACTGAAGTATTTAGACTGGACAATAGTCACAAGATTTATTTTTTGTGTGAAGATGCATTTAATTATCTCTGGGTACTATGCTTGTGTTTCTAGGAAGCATTGCAGTCTCTCCCTTGCCTGTAACTATTGTATGTAACTCATCTGTTATGTTAATTTGTAGCCAAAGAGGAATATTGTGGTTTTTATTTTGTTTTTTTTATTTATTGGAATTCTATTTAGTGAGTAGGCATAGTGCTAGATTGCAGTAGTCACTGTTTAAAAGTCAACAGTTATTTCAGATTATTCAGTACATGAGGGCAGCACAGAACTTTATAGACAAGTAATGAGAGGTCTCAAGGAACCTACAGTTCAAGGCCCTGATCCTGCAAAAACTAATGGATATGCCATGATTAGGCCCATTGACTTCAGTGAAGTTACTTCTGATTTAAAGCAATAGAAACTGGAAGAGAATGGCTGCACATGACTTTTAACTGGGCAGTGACTCTTTAAATAGATTGTTAAATGAATATGCTCCTTAATAAAATATAGCACCTACACAGAGCTGGAGATGTATCAGGAAAGAATTCCCACACCCATTAGAGGCTTCAGTGCAAACTAATCAGCTTAATGCATTGGAAACAATTTCCAGGCATTGACAATAACCACCCCCGTTTCAAACCTTAGCTGTTTCTTAATTGGGTTATGAAGAGATGGGGGCATTTCATGCTTTTACAAAGGGGAAAATATTTGGTTCTACTTCATATCCTTTTTCTTCTTAGAGCAACTAGCTCCAGAGCTCAAGTAAGAGAGTAATTTGCCTCTCTATTTTAAAAAATAAAAATGAAAAATCAGTAATCAATCTTCCACGCACATAGCTTAAAATGCCACACACATTACTGATTCAATTCAAAAGCAATTGCAAAAATCAAATCCAGCCTAGATTCTTTGTATATCACACCTTATACATTATAAATAGTATGGAATAGCAAGTTGCAAGTCTCTATTTCTAGAGAGCCACATAATCACATGCAAATAGGGGCAGAGTGCTTCAATGGTATAAAATACGTAGCTGTTGAAGTTACATTAGCTGATTTATTGAAGTCAATGGAACTGTCAGTTTATACTAGGTGAAGATCTGTCCCCTTGGGTTTGCATTTGATTATTTGCATGTGTAGTGAAAACTGTGGTGCTTTTATCTTTCTGTAAAATAGGAAAACTGTGCCCTAAGGCAGCCTATTGGTCATGACCCAAAACTGGGTCACCAGAATGTGTCAGTGTCACATGGAGTCTGGTATGTGGTAGGGAGGGTCAGGTCTTGCCCCCAGAGATAGGGAGAGAGACCTTGCATGGAGGTGGCAGAGCCTGCCTTGCACTAACTCCACAGTGCTCCAGTCCTGCTGGCTTGGCTTCCCACTTCAGGCGTTCTGACCTGGTGCATGGGGTTGCATGGCTGCTTGGGTTTCGTCCAGCCATCCTTCCTTCATGAGGTCACAACATCAGTGCAGGGAGTCCCGCCTGCCTTGTGGGACAGGAACCACCACTCTGATATGCATGTCATACCTACATTATACACATTAACATAATAAGTAAGAAATATATAGTAAGACTGTTTTGCACGAAAGCTATTTACTGGGTTACAACAGGCCATCAAGGTTTACAAATGACCCCAAAAGACTAATTACTGGACTAATGTTCTCTTCCAAGAATTCAGTCTTACAAACTCAGTGAACCCAAAAACTACTTAGAGAGGCTACAAACCCCTTAAATGTTAGGACACTTGTCATTCCTCCCAACAAAAATGCAGGTATCTATCACTTAAGTTATAGAAGTGCACTCGTTAATCATCATGAGTAATAATTATTATTACTCATGATAATGAATCAAAATAATCTTGGATTCTGAACCTTCTCGAAATTTGAGGTTGTTAACTCTGAGTTTTGGTTCATGCTCATCCATCCTGGTATAAGGACTTCATTTCAGGTTGGTAACTCACTTACCAACTGGCGTTTTAAACAGGGGGGAACCCTAAAATTCTGGGGTGAAATACTGGCCCCTTTGATGTCAATGTGAATTTTTTCATTGATTTCAGTGGGGCCAGGATTTCACTGCACATTGGCTACAATACGGGGCAGTGATCTACAAACATGCAAATCCTTACAAACCAATGTGGGAAAAACACATACAGATACTATACTATTTTCTCAGCTAGAACAAATTACTATTTACTACCCTATGGAGCTTGGCTAATGGAGATGATATAATATTTGCATAGTCCAGCAGGAACAGTAACTGTTTTAGATATAAAATGTTGACATAAAACAGGTGCTGAGGAGAGTTATTGCTAGTATTACATATGTTTTCTAACAATCCAGGGGGATTCTTTGTGGGGTTTTTTTGTTGTTGTCGTCCCCTCTGCCCGCCGCCTCAGTGGCTCCTGCACTCCATTATAACCTTTCAAAGAGACAGTATCTTGTCCTTGTGATTTCACATTTTCTCTTCTCTCCTCTCCTCTCCATATTTGCATTCAAAGCATGAGAACTGCTCTATTTCCCAAACCATGACTTTTTGCCTATCCTATGAGAACTAGGAGCAAAACGTTCAGCTTTCATTTTTAAGTGCTTTTCTTATTAGATAGAACCCTGAATCTTCGAAACCTTTATAAATGTTACATGACCATATTGTATTTGTTTTCAAGGTGAAGCTATCCAAATTTTGGATGAAGAGTACTTGAATTCTGTAGATAGTGGCTTGTCCACTATCTTAGTAATACTTTAAAAAGGGAATTAAAATGTGATTCAAGCATTTTAGTTCAGCAAAGTAAGGAACCAATATTTCACTTTGTTTTTTGCTGCTTTAATCACAAAGATTGAGGACAACACCAAGTTGTTCTGATACTGTACTTTCACCACTACTTTGATGTGCAATGAGCCAAAGTAATTGAAAACATCAGATTTCACAAGTCTAGCTGTCAGCAAAGTGACTTGTTGCATTAATCTTTCTCTTGAAGACAAAGGGTCAGTTTTGTTTCACGTTCTTTATAATTTCAGTTTTAGACTGATTTCATTTTTCCTCCATTTATGTCACTTGTGGGGTTCCTTCTCTGAAGCAGTCCAAATTAGAGCCAGGTGTAGGCAGGATATGGGATTCTGTGGTCATAGATCTGATATGCATATCTGTGGGGAAAAATTTCTAATGTGGCCACAGACTTCGATTGCTTCAAAATCTGAGTTCCACCTTGTGACATCTGAGGCCTGACCCTTTTTTAATTGAGAACTGTAGCACTAAGTACTGTTAATGAGCATAACTGGATATCAGATCTAAAGTTGAGCTCACCAAAAATGAGGCAACCAAAACCTGTGGCCACTTTAACACTTGTCCGCAGTGCTTGTTACAGCAGATCACACGTTTGGTCCATGGAGTCTGGTGAAAATTATTTGACAATTTAGTTTATATGCCTACACAGGTATAGTGCAGGTATAATTCAATTGTTTGAACAAACATAAAATGTGTTCTTATCCTCTTTAGATGTAGATAAAATTGTTTGATTGAAGAGGCTACTCTTTGGTCATGATGTATTACCAAAAACAAACAATATAAGAAAAGTTTTAAAAGTGTATATTAAACATAACCTCATAGACCCAGATTGTGAATCTTTTACTGATGTTGCCAAACACTCACATTTGTTTCTTTTGGACTACTTGTGTGTGCAATTGATCACATGCATGATTAAGAGGTTCTTAGTCAGGCCCTAATAGTGAGTACATAGTCCAACAGTTATAGACCTTCTTGCTTCTTCAGCTAAGTAAACCAGATAAAATCAAGACCCATATTTCAATCTATTAAAAGTCTGAGGAATTTAAACAGTCAGCACCAGCCAAGTTAAGGAGCATATCACACTGTTGCCTTAGAGGGCTAAATCCTCCTGTCACATTTGTTTAGAAAGCAAAAACTTACTTTCACTTCTCTCCATACTCTTCTAACATATGAAAAACAAAGCCTCTTAGCTACTAGCTGGGAGGGTTCTATTTTTCAGTGTACTTGGAGCATGGTATGAATGACCCTTCAACTACATGAAAGACTGACTCAACTTCTTGTTCCATGAAATGAACCTGTAATTGCAGAGTACGCTGACCTGTGAAATGTTTTGATGACTGATTCAGTACATTTGAATGCTGCTGAATATAATTCTGAAATAATTGTTCTGTGGGCTATTTAAACAAATTAAATCAGTAAATCATTTCATTTAAATTACAGTTAAATGAGGTGTTTGCAAGAGTAGCTTGAGGGGTTTTTTTGTTGTTTTTTTTTAATGGAAAGGCATATTGAAGAAAGTTTTTTTAATCTTTTTTCATTAGTCATCAATGAAAAATAAACTTGCTTATAATAAGTCTTGAATCTATATTTTTGTATTACAAACCTTAGGACTAGATTGTGGGTGTAGAGGGAGGGCAGGTCCTAAACAAGAACCAGCCATTGGCCTGTTCCATGTCTGCTCCACAGCAGCTGGAAGAGTTGGCAGGCTGTGGAATGGGGAGCTTGCGAAAGTGTATTATGAGATGGTGGAGCTTGCATACTGTGCTTGTTCTTCCTGAAGCATATCCCCTTCCTGCGCTCCCTCCAGGACACCTGTCCACTACAACACCATAGCTAGTGCTCTGTGTAAACCACCATGCCTGTCCCATAATGGGTAAACATGTCAGAGACCCTAAATCTATAATAGTTCATATTCATAAATGTTACAGGGATTTTACCACTATGGTAAATTGCCATAATGTTTCTCGGAGCATGTATTTGTGCCAAAGAACATAGATTCTAATTTTCATTATGAATGGACTTACATCTTCAGTAATCTGGTAAAATAAAATAGCCATAGTTTAGCACAATCGTACCAACCTGTCAATTTTTAGCTATTTGGAAAAGCCATTTGGAATAGAGAAGAGATGCATAGTCACTATAAGCTTGCTCTTGGACTGTTGAGGTCAATAACAGGCTTGTCATTGACTTGAGTGGGACAAAGACAAAGTCCCTAAGAGAGCAGATAGTGGTAAATAGCACTGAAAAATGTCAGTTTTTATCTAAGATAGAGAATGGTTCCCTCAATAGATGTAATACTTTCTCATTCTCTATAGTTCCTATTAGAAATTCCTTTGAAAACTGCAAATACAGAACTAAAAAGAAATTTAAGATTTGCAGGTAATCTGAGAAAATTGGGAAGTTTTAAAGTACCACCATGCTATCATGCTTATAACTGTTATGAATCATCTAGTGTATTAGGGCTTGTTGTTTTCTTTGGCAAGATTGACTTAGTAACCATCAGCCCAGAGAACTTCACTGTCTAATTATTTGACAAGGTATTTTGCAAGTTACGGTGATCTTAGTGAGACAGATTCCCTTTTATTTCCTTTTTACATCAAACTTTTATTTAGCAAGTATTGGCAGAAAGACCTGATCCCACTCTTTGGCTGCCTACCTGCTCCATCTGGTGCCCAGACTTGTCTGATGGCTGTGCAAATAATGTTTGGTTGTTGCCATCCTTCTGCTAGTATTTCATAACCTGTCCAGCAGCATGCCACTAGTGTTGGCCTTCTTTAATTTAAATACTCAGTAGTTTATTAAAATAGATGCTACACTCGCTGGAACTGTATCACCATCTACACAGATCTATCTATTTGACAAGGGCCAGATGCTCACTCTTTAACAATGTGGTGAAGCTGTTTGAATGATAAAGCATTCAGATATAATGATGGGTGCAGTATAAGAGCCAGAATAGATAAAGGTAGAATGGATAAAAAACATTAGTCTTGCTTACTTGCTCATGAATTTAAAATATAATTCAGTATCATTATTTCAAACACCGTACACAGTGTTGCTCACCTGTGTTCCTCTATTAGAGTCTGTCCCTTTAACCAACGTACTAATGTATTTTTACATGCAGTGTTGTTGAAGCCATGTTGATCCCAGGATATTAGGGAGTCCAGATGGCAGATGTAATATCACTCTAATTGGACCAACTTCTGTTGGTGAGAGAGACCAGCTCTGGAGATTACACAGAGCTCTTCTTCAGGTCTGGGAAACGTACTCTGCATGAGAGATAAATACAGCTTGGAAAAGATTGAGCATAAATAGTATGTATCTCAAAGGACTACTCAAGGTGAAGTGACCCATTACCACCTCTCCAATCATGGGGAGTGGAAATCCTTGCGGGGGGTGAGGGTGGATTTAAGTGGATAATAAGCTATAAGTCCACTGTCTCTATTCAGTCTATGACTTTTGGTATCTAGCAAAGTTATGAATTTCAGCTCCCAGGCCTATCTTTTGAAGGTGTTTGGGTTTTCTTTGAGGTTGAGGACTGAAGTGTCAAATAGAGTGATCATTTTGTGAAAAGTGTGCATCCGCACTACTTCAGTGCAGAAATAAACCCCCTTCTGACCTCACACGTCTAGCTGTCACCTGCCAACCCACATTAGAACCTATGTACAGTATCATCAAACAGTTACGACCCATACACAACCACATCCTGAAAGCAATCTTTCCTGAAACCCCTCTCCACGCTCATCAGAAGCAAGTGCTGCATAGATCCAGATACACCAACTTAAAGAGGCACCAGACCTTGTCAGAACAACAGATGCAAAACCTGAAAATATCTTTCCACTATTACTATGATCAGTATTCACCATAATACACCTTTCAAGATCCATGCGTCCTACACGTGCCTATTACAATTGTGGTATACCTCATCCACTGCACAAAATGCCCCAGTAACAACTAACTGAGTGAAACTAGACAATCAGTACACACTCAACTAACTCAGAGAAATGATGAAAGACAATAACACCCTATCACCTGTGGATGAACACTTTTCACAAAGCGATATTTTTATATCTGACCTCTCAATCATCATCCTCAAAGGGAAATTGCAAAATATTTTCAAAAGATGTGTCTGGAAGCTTAAATTCATAACTTTGCTAGATATTTAAAAAACATGGTGGACTGAACAGAGACACTGGATTTATGGCTTATTATGTCTATCTATGAACCACTTAAGTCTCCACAACCCTGCTGCTTTCCCCTGCCCCCAACCCCTTCAATGAATGGAGAGTTGTTAACAAGTCACTTCACCTTGAAAGGTCTCTTGAAATATACTAACTCCTTATTCTAAATAAGCTGTTCCATGCTGTTTATTTGTGACACTCTTGAGTACATTTCCCAGACTTGAAGAAGAGCTCTGTGTAAGCTTCAGATCTTATCCAATGAAAGCTATTACCTCATCCACCTTGTCTCTGTTTTTATGGAAGCTTTCTGTTTTGTTTCTTTTTCTGGCTTCCTTCCTACAGAGCCAGTCTGTCTCCCTCTGAACTTACAAAGGTGAGACATCCAGCAAACTTAGCATTTGTGAATCTGAGCTAGATAACTCTACTCTTTCAGCACTTTATCTGAACATTTTGGACTGGTGACAAACTCATCCTATGTCTGTCAGTTTTGTTTCAAGTGCAATCAGTCTTTCTATATTATGTGTTTTCTTCCCTTCCTGATAAGCTTTCAGTGACCAAACTGCTTTCTTCTGTCCATCAAAAATAACACCACCAAAATTCCCTTCCTCTTCAGAGCATGTTTTCTGTGTTCTGCAGCTGTCCACTCTGAAAATCATGAGATGCTAATACCATAGATATGGTGACGTACATTTTTATTCATCTAAACAAATATTAAAGCATCTTCACATAACATGGGTGGGGAAGTTCTTCCACCAAATATCTTTCCATATGAAACTGATCTCTTACCATTCATGCTTGTAAAGGGGTCTCTCACAGTCATTCTGAGTATGGTGGAAAAAGCAGAGTTGGAGATACCTCATGTTGAAAGAAAAGTGATCCTTATGATGGCTTAGACTTTCATGAGGAGTAGAACTCATGCAAGTTAATGCCCAATTCTGCTAGAAGCAGGGGTGCTGGAACAGGGAGGGCCAGGGGGTCATGGACTCATCATTTTTTAAAGTATGCCCTGTAATAAGTCTCTGTCCCAAATCTGGACCTTAGCGTCCAAAATCTGGGAGCTTAGCATGAAACTCCTCCAAGCTTATTACCAGCTTAGATCTGATATCGCTGTCACCAATCAGGATTCAGAGCTCCTGATAGCTCCCAGGTCTCCCCAAACCTTTTCCTGGGGGACCCCCAAGACCCAGAAACCCTGAGTCTCCCAGCAAAGGGAAAACAACTTTCTCCCCTTGTCTCCTCTTTTCTCATCCCCAGCTTTCCCTCCCTGGGTTATCCTGGGCGATACTGTACTTAAACTCCTTGAATACAAACCGGAGAGGGCAATTTACCTTCCCCCCTGAGGCTATGCATTCAAACCTAGTCAAGCTAACACAAAGAGATGTTCCCCCTCCTTTGTCCTGTTAGCTTTAACCGAAGAAAACCTCAACCAGGTTTTTAAAAGAAAACTTTTATATGAAAAGAAAGAAACACATAGAATATAAACTCTGCATTCAAGATCAAAATCAGGGCTAATTGCTTATAAAGAAAATAGGTATAAACAGTCTGATTAAAAGATGCCAATTTCAACCA
Organism: Chelonoidis abingdonii; assembly: GCF_003597395.2. NCBI lineage: Eukaryota > Metazoa > Chordata > Testudines > Testudinidae > Chelonoidis > Chelonoidis abingdonii. The sequence continues at coordinate 88,837,744 of NC_133774.1, read as the reverse complement.
GCTCCAGCAAAGTACACACATGTAAATCACAACTACATAATCACCTATTGCTTTTCTTTTTTATTCACAACTTGTAACAGCAGGATAGGAAAGAAGCTTGGAGATAGAAGAAAGCTGTTCTCTCAAGCCCGAAGAAAGAAAAGAGCAGGGTACAAAGCCAAAAACCTCCAGAGGTTCCCTCCCCTGCTTTTAAAAATCCGGTTTCCTGATTGGTCCTCTGGTCAGGTGTTTGGTTCCCTTTCCAGGTAAAAGAAACATTAACCCTTAGCTATCTATTTATGACATGCCCTCTCACTTTTTGCCAGTTGTATGGGACAGGGAAAGGGGTGGAGAAGAGTGAAGGGGGAGGAGTGTTACAGAGGGAGAGGGAGGAGAGGAGCATGCTGAAGCATGGCCTCGGGGAGGAAGAGGCAGTGCGGGGCCAAGTTTGGGCACCAGTGTCCTCCTGCACACTCTCTTAGGGAGCGTTTGCTGCTGGCTAGAAGGATTTGTAGCTGACACAATTGATAGTCTGGATTAATCTCGTTTTGGTGCTTTTCACTATGTGCTTTTATGCCGACATAGTTTGTATTAAAATGACTTTTAAATCAGCTGTTGATAATGAAAGATTCCCTCCTAATGAATATGCAAAAAAAAAAAAAGATTAAAGTTACTGTGGGAACTTCTACTTTTGAATTTTCTAGGTTATGTAGTTTTAAAAAGAAGTTGTTATATTTTAACATTGGATCATTTCTGAATATGTTCTGAGATGTAGGCCAGGTCTACACTACGAGATTAAATCAATTTTAGATACGCAATTTCAGCTACGAGAATAGCGTAGCTGAAATCAAATATCTAAAATCGATTTACTCACCCGTCTTCACCGCGTGGGATCGATCCGCACGGCTCACTGTGTCGAATCCAGAAGTCCGGTCGTCTAGTTGGAGTTCCAGAATCGATCTAAGCACGCTCTGGGATTGAGATATCGCGTCCAGACCAGAAGCGATATTTCGATCCCTGAGCAATCGATTTTAACGCGCCGATCCGGCGCGTAGTCTAGACGTGGCCGTAGTTTGAGAAATGTTGTTTCAAGCCTTTGGTTAATTATCATCTTTTGTTTCTGCACACATGGCAAAATACTGGCAATGCTTTAATAGTCCAACACAGGAATGATCGCAACACTCATTAAAATCTCAAGACTTGCTTGAACAGTCATTGGGGGGCAGGAAAGAATCAAAGTGAACAACAAGCCAGTTAGGTCAACACATTGGTACTTTCTTGACAGAGATTTTCTTTGTAAAAGCAAATAGGTGAAAATACAAGTAAGTAGATAAAATGTATTGATCTTCATATGCATCCAGAAAGATAACAGTAGCCAAAATTGGACAAGGCAAAATTAGTACCTTAATTTCAATACAGTGTTTAAGTGTCTTATAATTATTTAAAACTGAAAACCGATCAATCCCATTCCTGCCAGCTAGTTCCTGGAGGATAATCCCCTCATCTCTGCAGAGATGCGTCAACTTCAGTGGGGCTTTGTATAGATGCAGGAGAATGCATCTTGCAGGACCAATGACAGGTATGTAATCATACTTTTGCTATATTGCAAATAGCTTTTATACTTGCTGATAATCACAAAACAGGGTACATTTTCAAAATGTGAATTTTAACCACATAATATGCATTGATGTCAAAAATCACTGAGAATAGATTATTAATTGTACATATTCTTGGTGACAAACGAGTTGATTAGGAATATTTTGACTCATTTTTTGTCAGAAAGGGTAGATTTGTCAAGAACTAACCTTTTTGGAGGAAAAGGTCAGTTTCAACTAACTTTTCAACTAAAAACATTGAAGAAAAAAATTCAAAACTGTCTGTCTTGCTTTGACATTTTCTAATTCTGTTTTTTTCATTTTAATGACTTCTTTTGTTTGGAATTTAAGCTAAGTACAGTTCAAATATTAATGATTAAAATCAAAACAAATTTCAGAATTATTGAAACAAAATGTTTTGATGGACTTGTGACAGATATAGCAATTTCCTGTAATACCTTTTGAAAGGCCTTAACGAATTAAGTTTAAGTATCTTTGGATATTGATGTATTAAATGCAAAGATTATGTATTATTGTATTATTCAAAAGACTATTGAATCATGTTGCTGACAAGAATGATCTTGGGACAATAGGTGTGATGAGGAATTGCTAAGAAATATGAAGAGGGAGATGAATGAAAATCCCTCCACCCTGTAGTTATGCAAAATCCCAGTCTTTTGAAGATATGCCTTGAGGAAGGGACCATTGTCTGCTGATTACCTGTTACCAGAATCTGAATATCAAAGCACAAGCTGTATAAAGAACCATGCTGATCTGTCTAGTCCAGTTGCCTGTTCTGCTGAGGATTAGAACCACAGGAAAAAAACCTTGGTGGGTTTGAAGCACTGACTGATATCAGATCCCCTGCTGGGGGCTGTGGGGGTGGGAGGAGGGCAGAGCGCTGATAAACTTATTAGTATGCATGTACATTCTTTTGTTAAAGTTTTCTCTATAATGCTTTCGCTTTAAGAATAAATTGTTTAGGAAGAGCTCTGTGGTGTCTCATAATTGTGGTCAACTACCTGGTCATAGCCTTCAAAGAGAAAGCAAAATGCAGACACTGCCCTGTCTGGCTTGCAGGGAATATTATAGTGTGGTCAGAGAATTGCAGCCAGGAAAAACCCCATCTGGAGGGAGAAGGATGCAGGTTTCTGCCTGAAAAAGGTGACTGCTAGGAACAGGTGCCCTTGCTGGACCACAAAGAGGAAATACAGGGCCTAAATATAAACTAGGAATTATTTTGGGGAAGTTCTACGGCTTGTGTTCTACAGGAGGTCAGATTAGATCACAGTGGTCCCTTCTGGCTTTGTAATCTATGAACCTATGAGTTATCCTGAGCTGTGACGGGACCCAAACTGAAAATTAGAGAGGATTTTTGGTTTGAAATTTTTATTTTATTTTTTACTTTTCATCATGATTGGAGGGAGAAAATATTTTTTCAACATTTCAAAAAAGAAAAAAATATTGTGCAAAAGGAAACTATTTCCTACCAGGTCTAATACAAGCAAAACTGATTGAAAATGGTATTACGTGAAAAGAATATGAGGATACTTAATACCACAATACCTTGTTGGCATCCTCATCACCTGCATGTGAGTGGTCTAGGCATCCACTGAATCCTTGGTTGAGGGTATTATTTAGACAGAAGACGGGAGTGGATGACAAGGGAAGGGTAACTCGATGATTGCCTGTTCTGTTCATTCCCTCTGAAGCATCTGGCATTGGCCACTGTTAGAAGACAGGATACTGTGCTAGGTGGACCATAGGTCTGACTTAGTATGGCCATTTTTATGTTCTTAAACTCTCTCAGGCAGGGACTCACATTTTGTTCTGTGCTGTATAGCACAATGGTGCCCTAGCCTAAGTTCTCAGTAAGCTGTGTGGCCATACAGCAGCCTATTCAGCACCGCACAGGTGCTTAGGGAACCTGCCGAGGGACCTGCCATGGCTGGGGGAGGGGTGCCCCTCGCCCCAACCCCAACTTACCTTGTGGCCTGGACCTGCTGTGGCTAGAGCAGCCTGGACCCAGCCACGATGGGATTGGTCCCAGGCGGCTCTCCCCCAGCCTGGACCTGCTGGGGCCAGGGAAGGGTGCCTATCCTGAAGCTCCAGCCCCAGAGCTCCTGCAATGGGGAAAGGCTCCTCTTCTCCCACAGCTCGGGTACTGCTGTGGGGAGAGAGCGCTGGGGGAGTCCTCTTTCCCCACAGTAGCCCTGGAACATCCTCCTGCATCCTAAGCCCCTCATTCCCAGCCTCACCCCCTGCACCCTGAGCCCCCTCCCACAAGAACTCTCGGCACCACCCTCACCACATGAATTCTGTTATGTGCACAATATGAAGGTTATGTGTCACATATTTCCTCCATATTGATGTGCATAACAAAATTCATTCTGCACATGGGTGGGAAAAATTAGAGGGAACACTGGTCTGGGCCCATGACTCTGTCTTCTAGGAACAGTGCTAATACAAATTCCTAATAATTATTAGGAGTTAATGCTGCTTGATGGCTAAAAGGTGTGTGCTGGAGTGTGGTAATTTTGAGATGACTTTAATAAAGTTGCAGCCTGCTGTGTTAAATCCATTCATGTTCAGTGTAACTTATTACATGTGTGTCTAGATGAAAATAGCTCTTATCTGACAGGTTTAATCTTAAATGATTCAGATCTATCTAAGATACTTACATTGCCTGTCACCATAGTATCTGAGCCCCTTAATATCTTTTATGTTTTTATCTGCACAATACTTTTGTGAGGTTGAAATGATCTCCCACTTTACAATTGGAGAATTGAGGTACATAGAGACTAATGACTTGCATGTGCATGTTTGTATGCAGATAACAGATGGATTATCAGACTATGGGCTCAGTTCTACATGTCATTCAGGCAAAAGAGCAACTGAATTCAGTGAGATTTTTACCTGAATGTGAAATCAGGTTTTAAGCAGTTACATTATAAAATCTCATCAGTTTTATGAGACATACAGTAAAGAAAGTCCTGACCCCAATGAGTTGCACCTAGAAGATTTGACTGAATTTTTAGTTGTATTTAATTTGACATACAAGGAAAGAAAGTGGAATATATTTCATCTTGATAAATCACTAACCATAATTCAAGGAATTGGTTTAAAGGTACATAAAATATATAGAAAAGTATGTCAAAGTGAATCAACCAGGTGTATTAATTTTCTCATAATCATACAGATGGCAATGTGTTCTATTGCAGGAATTTTTCAAAACATGAAATAGTATGATGGGGGAGGGAACCACATCCTTATGATTTATTATCTTTTCTGTCATGTCAAGATTCATATATGAGATATCCTGTTTAAAGGTATTTCCATTATTTCAGTGAATGCAGATATGATATAAGTGTGTGTTAGGGCCATTTCACTTTATTGGAGACCACAGATATTCCAGGGATTTAAAAGTATGGATATCTCATTAGGAATCTTTTGTAGCCTTCTAAATGTCAGTTTAGGTATTTAACAGCTTTTACAACTATAATTGGCAATAGACCATGTTAAAAGTAATAAATGTGCACTGAACTCCATAAACAGAAATTGCAACAAAATGTTAACAACCTCTTTGTCCACATGATTTCTCCAGCTACATAAAGAGCTGGAGAGGATGTTGTAAAACAGATGTTGACCTATTTAAGGTGCAAATGAGCAAACAACTGAACTTCAACCAGATAGGTCAGTTAGATCCCATAGTCTTGGTATGTTATTCTTTGGCACCACTCATACCATAGTTGTCTATCTTCAAAATAGATCAGACTAGCTCTGTTTTATATAAATACATCTGAAAATGTGGAAACTATTTCAATAACAATTCGCATATATTCAGTGACTCAGCAGTACTAGTGTTACAGTTTAAGAATTAAAATTTACACGCATACTTAATTACAACTTTTTCACTTGTTTTTCGGTATAAATGTTAGATAGAATAGATCAAAGACCTCATAGTTTCTTCAGTTCCTTCTCCAAAGAAAGTGAATCCTCCCACTGCAGCTTACTCGAAGGAAAGTAATAGTAAGTTTTCAAGACTACTAGACAAAGTTAACATTCTCTTGTAAGCACTACACAAGCATGCAAAGACGTGAGAAGATTCCCATGAATAATAATGGGTATCTAATAAGTCAAACACCTTAGTCAGTTTTGTAGGGTATTAATCGGTATATACTGATCGGAGGAAGCAACTGGCAAAGTGCTCATACTGACGGTGACATTCTATTTGGAGCTCACTTCCTTTCCTTTAGTTATCTTCTAGGCACAATTCAAAGTTAACCTGTTTCCCCAGGTGTCTTCTGAGGATTGGAGGAAACAATGGAAGAAAAATGGGAGGCTGATTGAGGGAGTGGATTATGGAAGGATTAGAAATATTGGGAGTTCAGATATCAAGGAAAACCCTTTTTATTCAACACTAATAATCTGTGAAAGAGGTCTGGCAATAGGGGTTTTGCATTTACAAGTAGAAATGATGTCTAGAAAAGCCATAAATATGTATTTTATAGTTAGCGTATCACTAGCTCTTTCATCAAAAAAATGTCATTACTTTTATAGTAGCTGTCATAGGCTTCCTTTCTATCTGTCTTATGTATGACTAACACATCTGTCACTGTAGTATCTAGTTGTTGCTATCTAGGTCTCCTCTTTTCCAAATTATTTTTTACTTACCTTATCATTAATTCACTTCTTACATACAAACTAAACTAGATGGGATATAAAAACTACATAATGGAAAATTTATTTTTTGAACATAATTTACCATGATTACTGAATGTTTGAGGATTTTTGGACCATGTAAATTAGTAAATATATTGATAATAGCTTGTGATTGTGGAAAGTCTATAACTTTTTACAAACAATGGAGTTTTATACAGGACTTGAACAGCAACCTCAAAAATAATACAGGAATAGGCTTACTTACTGAGTAACACTTTTGGCATCTTATTAAAATTTATACATCTGCCATGGAACACGGTAAAAGAAGTTGGGAATTGTGCTGCCTTGCCTCACTAATCCAACTTTGTTGCTTCTACCATACACAAGTGATCCCAATTTTCTTTCTCTCTCTCTCTCTGTCAAATTATAGGATCCATACTGTTTCTTTGGATGCCAGTCTTCAGACTAAGGCCTTGGCTACACTGGAGAGTTGTAGTGCTGGTAGTGGCTTTACAGCGCTGCAACTTACTCCCCGTCCACACTGGCAAGGCACATACAACGCTGTATCTCCCTGGCTACAGCGCTGGTTGTACTCCACATGGACGAGAGGAATAAAGAGAACAGCGCTGATGTTGCAGCACTGGAGTGCCAGTGTAAACAGTGATTAATCTTACTATGCTGTAACTGACCTCTGGAATTTTCCCATAATGTTTTTAACTAAAGAACTCTCTTTGTTTTGTTGTGAACTCAGGGTTCCCGGAGCTGCTTATCTAAAAAATAAACACAGCAATTGTTTGCTGGAGCAGAGGCAGGCAGGGAATGTCCACAGCTAGTGTTTGCTTGAGAAGAGAAACAGCACGGCGGGAGTGGGGGGGAGGGAGTCCGTCGGAGCAGCTGCTTGTCTGGTCTGAAGGCTATTTGCATTTAAGATTGAATGAGAGAGGAGTGGGGGAAGTGGTCATAGTTTGCAAGGCAGGGAGCTGGCACAGTGTCAACTCCAAAAATCCACTCTCTCTCTCCCCCACGCTCCCTGTCACACTCCACCCCACCCTTCTCTTTTAAAAAGCACATTGCAGCCACTTGAACGCTGGGATAGCTGCCCATAATGGTCCACTCCCAACACCGCTGCAAATGCTGCAAATGTGGCCATACTGCAGCGCTGGTAGCTGTCAGTGTAGCCACACTACAGCACTTTCTCTACACAGCTGTACGAAGACAGCTTTAACTCCCAGCGCAGTACAGCTGCAAGTGTAGCCAAACCCTAAACCTAAGTAGAAACAGATGATCAGTTCTAGTATTAAAGCAAAGGTACTTGTTGTCCTGAATACCCAGAGATAGTGCTGTTAGCATAAAAGTTTTCCCATGTGGTATTTCACATCCCTATGTTCTAATTAGGTGTGGTCACTGTGACAAACACCACACTTGGCAATAGAGACATTAATTTTTTCTTTTAAATCCACATTTTTTTTTCTGTCTCAGTTCTTGGATTATTCTGATGTATGATATACCTGCCCTTACATAATAAACAAGGAATTATACAAATGTTGGCTGAAATTCAAGTCTTGAATATTCATTTTAATAAATTCTGTTTAGCTCATTGGTGCTATTATGACACATTGTCAATGGGGCTAAAAATTTAAATCCTACTCAGTTCAATGTCCCTAAGGTCAAGAGATGTTTTTACCTCTCGTTTCTGGAGAATCTCATTAATCTTGACTCAGCCAATGTGTTCCATTATTCAACCTCCTGACTGAAGAACTACCGTAAATCGTTAGAATAGTCATTAGAATATTCCCTTTTATTGTGTCACGTAAATTTCCTATATATAAAATAATGTATTCTACTTTTTGACTGAGCTTTTGTCTATTACTACACTAATGTCATATTAATTTAGGCCTGAATCCTGCAATCACTTGAACATATACATAGTTTTACTCATATAGGACATTTTTAACTATATACTTAAGTGTTTTTAGAATAAGGAACTTAGACCAGATCCAAATCCATCAATTGCTTTGACTGGGCCTTATTCAAAGCCTATGTGCCAGGTTCTGATATTCTTACTCACACTGAGTATTAACCCTGGAGCAGTTCCATTGATTTTAATGGGACTGCTCCAGGAGTGAGGTACCACTTGATGTTTGTAAGTATAGCAGAAACTGGCCCACAGTAAATGACATGCCACTCTTCTAACATATAAAAAGAATTTTGGAATACGTGTTGAAAGAATGAATTTTTTTTTATTATTATCCAGTTAGCACATCCATAACCCTTTAATTTAGTTCATTCATTCATTAATAAATTGGATGCCACATTTCCAAACTCAGTGAGATTTGCCAACTTTCAAAGTTGCTGTGGAGAGGGAGAGGCAGAGAGTGAGCTTGCATTAATTTCAGTAACTCAGAAAATTGCATACATGTTGATAACACTGGATTGCTTAATTTTGTATTTCTATTTTTCAGTTTGATCTACCCTGAATAATTGTCTCATCAATTTATAGTTAAGTAAATCTGATTACTGATGATACATATACGGTATGTTCTGTACAACTTATCAAGGAGATACCACTTTCCTGGTGTGGTTGTGATCCTTCCTCCAGAATATCTACAAATTTTCTTAATATATTAAAGACATGAGTTATTTACATGGGGAGGTGACCTTGAAATGCTGCATGGCATAATGATGATACTGCTACTATATTATCTATTAATAACTGTATAGATAATGTCTTCATTAGAGATGAATGAAACACTTTAAATACAATAAGAATCACCATTCTCTCTCATTCATACCCATACACAGCCATACTCACACTCCTCTCTCTGCCCACTTTTTAAATCTCATTTTCAAAGTTCTGAACTGTTAGGATGAGGTTTTGGCGTGTTTAGTTTCTGACTGGATAGAAACTGGGAGTGATGAAATACCAAAAATAATCCACATACCCCAAAATTCAAATGGATAAGGTTCAAACTTTCCTTCCTTTTCCCCCTTCCCCCACCTGCCAAACAATAGTGAAGTGTGTCAAGTGTGCAGTTTTTAAAGAATTGGATTATCAAATGTTTCTGAAGTGAAGAGTAAACATTTTGGAAGGAAAAAGAAGGATGTAAGAGATACTGTTACAAATTAGGGTGATCTTAGACTGAAAGAAGAAAGCAAATTCCTTTCAACTAGCCAAGGAAAAACCAGGAGGAGAAGACATTATCTGGAAGGAGGGAAAAAAGGTAAATTACCAAGAGCTTTGGAAACGAGGACTGAGTAGAAATTAGCAGCCATGTAGAATATCTGAAGCTATTTCCTTGTTTCTGTATATGAAGTGTGCTGATTACAGTTCTTTTGTATTTTGTATGTAATTTGATTTTTAAGTATCTTTTGTGTTTCCAGAAGGTTAGGTACCATTGGTTTCTTGGTTTGTATATATTTACTTCGTGTTTTCATTAGCAGTTACACACCGAGATTCAGCTTTCTTTAATATATAATTATCACTTGAAGATGTGAATTGCATTGTGGCATTGCCTACAATTTGACAAAATGAGTTGTTCTGATAAGTTCCATGATTACTCATAGATACATACAGTAACTCAACAGCTGTACTTAAAAAATAAATAAATAAATAAATAAAAAGTTACTGGTTCATCAAGTCATCCACCACCTCAATGATCCATGATAGAATTTCAGACGAAAGCAGATGATTTGAGTCAGCAAACTATAAATGAGTTTTCCTTCTCTCTTTCCAGAGTCACATAATTCTTTCCTCCTGTGCATCTGAGGATTTGGTATGTAATCATCAAGAAAAGCATGGTGCATTTAACAGCTAAGAGCAGAAGTATTTGTTACTTTGAAAAATAAACAATTACATAGAAACGTTTAAAAATCATGTTCCCTTATGGGAAAAGTCTTAAGAAATTTGATAGCAAATGATAACCTTGGTATAGAATTTTTAAATTAATGTATGGGATGCTATACTGGTTATGTCTAAATTATTGGTTATGATTTGTTAAATCCTATAGGATAGTTAAACATTCTGAAGGAGATCATTTTCTATTACAGCCTATAGTTTTTTGTGAATAATTTCAATAGAATCCTGGTTAATTTATACGCAAACCTATTAATTTCATCTCTATTAAATTCTGCAAACCTTTTTATTACGGATTGAGATTGGTTTTTTTTCCCAATTTTGAATTTATTTCAGAAACTTCATTTTAACAAAGAGTAACAAATACCAAGCCATGCTAAATCCCCTTATATAAGGGGGCAAAGGCCTAGGTACACGGCCCAGACACAGTATATTTACACTAGCTGGGCATTTTCAGCTACACTATGGCCCCTTTATGCCAGCTGAGTGGTGCAAAGGGGTCATAACTATGTAGAGATTCTGGCCTTATGCAATGATATCATAACATTTCCAGAGAGTAGAAGACCAAAAGGATTCAAGTGGAGGAAGTCTGGTAACAAACTCCTAACTTTATTTGCAGTTCAATGCATCTTTTTTAAAGACTTGTATTATCTAAAGTTCATTGCAAGGTTGATAATACACTCTTTTCATGCATATTTCTGATGTCAGATGAATGTTTTCTCAGCATGTATAGAAACAGAATTGTAAGCATCAGCATATAGAAACTTATACAGTATTTCATAAAAATCAATCTTTCGCAAAGAAAATTTCTTAATTAACAGCATTTTTAGATAAACGGTATTTTTATGTTCTAAACACATTAAACCAATGGAGTGTGTCATAATGACTTCAGTGCATAAAGTACAGCACTAAAAGTAAGTCTTGGAGAAATTGGTGACCTTAAACTCTAGCAATTGCTGTTGCTAGTTCCTAGCACTAGGTGCTAATGTATTTGGAGTCAAAGGGTTAAAAATTGAGCAGATATATCTCTCAGCTGAGTTGCCCAGAGGACTAAAGTCATTTTCACAGACAGGAAAAGAGCATAAAAAGCTAAATATTGATACTTTGCTACCCAAATTGTGCATGCACAAAATTGGTAATTGGTCATAGGCATTGAGGATTGAGAATTTAGCCTGAGATATACATTCACTAATCTTAGGAAAGATTTACTAACTTTGCCTTGTACTTCATTTTCCACTACAGGAACTCAAGGGGTCTTGTTAGGATATAGATGTTCAGGCCTGTCTGTAAAGGTCTATACTTTAAGAACTTTGGTGTATTGTTATCATTTAGCTCGTTATAGAGGTATAAAACAAAGAATCAAAATCAGTCTGCCTGTGTATGAGCCTTCTTTCACTAGGATAGTCTGAGGCCTGGTTCTTAGGCTAAAGCCTTTGGCTAAGCAGCAGAGGCAGCCATAAGCTGGGAAGCATATGGTTACATCCTCACATTCCAAGCTAGTCACATTGAAATAAGGTGGTATTGGGCTGTTAGGAGTCCAATCCTGTCCTGATAATGCCTATCACCACCAGATAATGGTTAAAGAAAACTTAGTTTGATAGCATCCTATCTGGCAAAAAATCATTTCTCAATAGTTGTGGTTGTGAAACCCTCATTTCTGTATGTTTTATCTTTATGGCTGCTCACTTTTTCTATAGTTAATCTGCCCGGTTGTCTAATTGTTTCTGTCTGCTGTATAACTAATTTTGCTGCGTGTAAACTAATTAAGGTGGTGGGATATAATTGGTTAGCTAATCATGTTATAATGTTAGGATTGGTTAGGTAAACTTCAGTAAAATGATTGGTTAAGGTATAGCTAAGGCTATTACTATATAAATTAGGAGCAAACAGGAAGTAAATTGGGATTCGAAAATAAGGAAAAAGGAACTTGGATTTAAGCTTGCTGGAAGTTCAGCCCAATAAACATCAAAATGTTTGCACCTTTGGACTTTGGGTATTGTTGCTCTCTGACATGAGAAGGACCAGGGAAGTGGGAGGGTGAAGAAATAAGCACTCTTAACAGGTTTTAGCATCCTTTAAAACAATAATATATATTTATAAATAGTGTCAGGATCTTGGCATAGACTTATGTCTTGTACTGCCTAAATTATGTATAAGAAAAAGGAAGAAGAAAAATTCTGTTCTAGTTATATAGCACAAGTCATCTATGTGGAAAATCCACCTATTATAAATGTTGTTTTGCCTGATCAGGTATGTATAACGACATGGCTAGAAATAAGCATGTGTGCTTAAGCCTAATCTGTATTAAATACAAAGCACCTTCCATTCAATAAACTCTAAGAATTGTACAAATATTAACGAGCAAATCCCTATGATATAAATACATGCTTTTATTCCCATTTTACAGAACAGAAACTGAATGATTTTACCCAAGAGCACACAGGAAGTATCTGACACAGCTGGGACTAATGCCCATGTCTTTTAATTACTAGGCCTGTGTCTTAACTGCAAGACTATCCTTCCCTTCTTGTATTTTTCCCCTAGTAGTTACCAGAATGTGCTAGGTGGTATACAAGCATATAAGAAGTAACAGTCATTGCCTTAAAAAACTTGCAATAATTGAGACATAATGTTATTTAATGCCAGATATAGCACAAGATTTGTCAATGTGAACACTCTCTGCTAAGGTGTATGATAACAATTTAAGGATAGACACTTGCATATCACATGCCATCTTTACACGTGCATCAATGACATGCACTCTTGTATATGATCTTTTAAAAATATGTTCCCGAGCCCGAGGTTGTGATGAGCTGGTGACTGGATAGGCTCTGAGGCCATCTCTGGAAGTCCAGTTGATATGGGTAGATTTAGTTCACATCGCTCTGCCTCCAGCCTGCAAGAAGCCCTGTCAGTGCACTCTCATCTAAAATCTTGTGATTTCCCTTCACTGAAAAGCCTCCTGAGATTGAGTAGATCAGAATATCCTTTGAGTTCTGGATATCTGCTCATCCATTTTCTGTCCTTGGGTGGTGCTCTGGCTCCCAGTCCTCAGTCTTCAGAGTAGGCAGGATCTCTGTCTCTCCTGGAACGTATCAGACACTGATCATTCTTAATTACAGTTGGCTGATAGACTGTAATTACAGCCCCAGAAGAGTATCTCCAGAAGACACCACTTACCTGAGAAGGATGTAGGAAGGTGTTGAGCAGGCAACCAGATTGCTCCAAGAAGGAAACAATGGTAAGTAGCTGTGTCTGTGAAGCTTTGGGGGTAAAACTGTTGCTGGAAGCAATTGTCCAATGGGAATGTGAATGGGGAAGGTGTTCTGCGGAAACAAACTGGTTAATTAAAACTGAAAGAAAACTACTAAAATTGAAAAAGTAGAGAGCATATTTCTTAACTTCCAAGAAATATGTGGATTTTATGTGATATTTTACATACTGATCAGTGGGTCACTTCATTTTTTTTATGTCAAGATCTTTCAATGTTCATCAGTGCTGACACCCTCAGAAGATCCTCCCTAGGATGAACATATTATGTGCCTCCAGCAGAGTGAACATGAGTAATGATAAAGCTAAGGACCACGTTACTTGGAAATTATGCAATGAATTTTTTAGTGGGGAAGGTAATGTTCACTGAAACTATTGCTTCCTAACTAAGATTTAAATATTAATTTTCAAAAGGAGGTGGTTTCGTCACTTTTTAACAAGAAATGAAGCAAACTCAGCACACTCTTGGATACTTTATCATTTAAAATGAATAGTACATAGCACCTATAGAGCTATAATGATACATACATCAGCTCATTAATTCACATACTTACTCTGTAGATAAGTAAGTATTGGATCTGATTGAAAGCCCATTGAAATTGATGAATATTTTTGTTGGCTTCAGTAGATTTGAGTCAGGCCCTCAAAAACCTGGGACTGGAAGCTGGGTGTTCCTAGCTCCCCGTCCTGTTCATAGCCCACTGGATCTTTCCTGGAGAGAAAGGGCTTACAGAAACAGAAGGCAATGATAACCCTTGCTCAAAGCTTGAAGCCAGCCACAGGGAATCCCAAAACTGGCTGGGAATGTGCTGACTGAGGAAATCCGCAGTGTGCAGCCTCCACAATGGTGCTTCTCTGCAACCCTGACCATAGTTCATAGCTGCATTCCCCTGAGGAGAACAAAGGTACAAATACTGCCTCGCCTTCCCTAATGGAAAACTCCTATAGAATGTAATAGGCATCAAACCAATAAGATGCTCTTGAACATAAATGGAAGTTTATAAACTATACAAATGCTTGTGCTGCTGTCTGAATGTGCACCATGGACAATAAGAGAGTGCAGATCCCAGTGCTGATTGAACCTGGTGCTATTCTAAACAAAAAGGAATCTCAGCCATGCCTGTAGCTATTTCCTTTGCTTCACACTGACTCAGACATTCGAGGCTTCAGAGTGACACAGACAGTGACAATCCTAAAATCTTACTATATAGATTAAGTCCCCGATGTAGAATTCTTCTTCATTATTTATATTATTAGAGCACCTAGCAGCCCCCAGTCATGTAGCACAACAAGGTCCTGGTCCGTATTGTACAATCACAGAACAAAAAGTCTCTGCTCTAAATCTAAGGATAGATGAAGCAAAAGATGGATGCAGACAGACTACTAGAGGAGAGCAAGGTAACAAGGAGACCATCAGGTCAGTATGACAAGCTGCAATCTAAGCATACCAGCAACTTAGCCATTGTCAATATTTTTATGTTGGAATCCTGTCAAAAGAGTTTCGAGGAGGGATTTGAAGTAGAATAATTAGTTTTGGGATATTTATGAGGAGCATCTCCAAAGTGTGAGGAGCAGCATGGGACAAAGCTCAAAGGTGCTTAACAAGTAAGTGAGGAAGCTGGTATCATGGTCCAAAGGGAGGCGGCTCAACATTTTGATAATGAGTATAGCTAGGATGGGGATAGGTCATAAAGGGCTTTGAAATTAAAAACCAGCAGTTTACATGTGATGCAGAAGAGGTAACCGATGGAATGATGCAATGAGAGGTTAGGTTAAGTATCTATAGATAGGCTATCATACTCTATTGAATTCTATAGCACACTTCTGTGTAAAACACCATTCCAGGTGCAATTTAACTAGAACAAATACTATAGAGTTGGTCTATTCCTTTCTGTTCTGTGAGGTGTTGCCTTCATACAATCTAAACATTCATTGGGCATTTTTGCAAGTATGTTTGATTTGAGATTCACTCTCACCCCTACATGTCTTCCAGCTTTACTGTTTCCCAGATCTCTTGCTCCTATTGAGTATGTGCTTTGGATTATTTCCTGTGCCTCAGGTTACAAAGTGTTCGGGGGCAGGGACCAGGCTGTTTTTGTGTTTGGAAGAGATCCAAGAACATTGTGGGTGTTACCACAATCTAAATGATAATATAACTTCTTAAACTGATAGATATAAATGTCTAAATTAGGAGTAGAGGACAAAGTTGCAAGGATCTATAGCCAAGAGAGAGGGAGGAAAAAAGGATTAAGATGACAACACAAGAAATGGTACTTTTAGCTTTGTAAAAGACATCTGAAATGAGCTTCCATCCCATGGCAATAAATATGATGATAAAATTGGAATGGAAAGGTTAATGGTGTCTTTTGAAACTACTCAAGTAAAGTCTCATGAAGTCAAATAAATCTAAGTTTCACATTTTAAGTGTGAAACTATGTTCGGTGCTGAGTTCATACAGTGAGCACTCAATTTTTGTAAGATCACTCAAGTAGCCAAGAAGTGCCTGTTTCTTCTAAATGATAAACATCTCCTGGATATTAACAACTTTCTTAATAGAATGTGAATAACCATCTTTTATACCATATTTAATTTAATTAAACAATTTTTTTTGTTTTTCCCCACATCTGTGCTGCTGCAATTTAACTACATTACTGTTAATGAAATCATGATGATTAATCTACATAGTAATAATCTATTCAGTTAAAAGCTGAATAACTTTTATACTTGTTATTCAGGAAGGCTTTATTTGCAGAGGACAGAAACTGGTATTCTATGCATGTAAAAAAGAAAAAGCAATTTTCAGAATGGAGATTTCCCCTCCCCCGCATTTGCCTTGCCCTGATGACTTAATAGATAGTGGCATGGTGGGGCCATATACTGCTTTCAGTTCATGCAGGCAACTCCCATTGAAATCAATAGCATTTCATTATTTCATTCTTGGTCAAGGGTAGCACATGACCCCTGATGTCTCATACCTCATCATTCTGATGGAGACATAAAGCAAACAGAACTGCTTGAAAAAATCAGGTTTCAGACCTTTGTTTTTTCTCACAATCTAACACTTAGATTTACAATAGCAGATCAAGTATATACTATGATTCTGATACTGATTATAAACCTTTCAAATTATTCTGATCTGACAAATAAGAAGGTCATAAAATAATAGAAGCATCAGCCCCTTCAGTACCGAAGAATTAGATATGAAACCCATGTCTTAAATTCCCACCAACCTGCCAGCTGTATACTGGTGATCTGTTGTCTGAATTTATTGCCACTTACCTTCTCTTGTGACTTCTGTTAAAAAGTAGTGGCAGCAAAATCTAGCTGAAGTACTTTCTACTTTTCTTCACACAACAGGGGAAAAAGACATTTTCTTTGCCTATGAAATAAATTTACAATTAGACCAAGCTAATCCATAATAAAACAAAAGTGAGATTAACAGGCTAGTGAATCTGAATGCTACATTACTTTTCAGCTCTTCAAGAGACCGGAACACAGGGATCAGGATAACACTATTAACCAGTTCTGAAAATGTACATTTATTAGCATATACCTTTAATCCATGGAATTATAATGAATCCCTATTTTTTCTTTATGGGATGGTCTTCCCTTTAAGTTATCATTCAGCAGGGTTTTACTTATGCCATTCCAATCCTGTGAAAGAAGAGAGCTTTTGGGGCATTTCACATCCTTTACTAGGTAGCACGAATTTGGCAGCGCTCTTTACTACACTGTCTCTCTTGTTCCAGGGGAGTTCTGACACCCATCACTTTATGGGTGTGCCTCAGTTCCCCTTTCCATGTGGTGTTTTGAATTATAGCATCTGTTAGCTATGCCTAGTTTTCCTGGTCCTAGTGGAATTATGGTACTTCCTAGCTGTATTTGTGCCTAACTGCTCCTGGCAGACTGTGGGCCACAAACACACTCACCTCTGATTCAGTTTCTTGAGGGAGGATAGACAGAAAGTTCATTCCCTTGGCCACTGAGTCTGGCCATGGTGGGCTTGCACTTAAGCCCTCTGGGTTTAAACCTGTTATAGCATTACAAAAGATAACACTTCAAGAAAATTAACTTTCCATAAGCAGAGTTCCAGCACCTTCTGTGGTGTCTATATTGACTCAGGCTGCTGGCAGGGCAGTGAGATTTCTCATATCCATATATGTTTGCTCACTAGTGCCTGCTCAGGCAGACCCTTATGTCCTTCCTCCAGGGTCCTCCTGTTCAAGTCATCTGCATTTTTCCTAGTCAGCAAGCTTTTGTCAAACCAGCTCTGCTTTGATGCTTGGCCTCTGGCTCTATCTGTCTTTCTTCCGCAAGTAGCATTTTCCACTGCAGCCTTCACAGCTCTGGATTTCTCGCTAACACAACTACCTCTTCTGGGTGATCTATCGCCACATCCGGTCAGTCACTGCATGCTCTGCAAGAGAAAATGGGACATTCCCTTCCTCCACCCCCTCCGCATGTTTGGAGCAGGTGCCCCATCCTGCCTCACAACATATGAGCACAGCATGGCCATCAGTTCCAATTTCTGCTGATCAGTAGCAGACAGACTTTGCTGCTTTCTCATGAGCTATTTGTAATTTGTGCTTGCTAACAAGCTTTTATCCAAGATAAACTGTCTATAAAGCCCATGGCAGCAAGTTTTCCAGCCTGGGTCAACTAGGGTGACCAGACAGCAAGTGTGAAAAATTGTGATGGGGGGTGCGGAGTAATAGGTGCATATATAAGACACTGCCCTGAATATTAGAACTCTCCCTCCAAAGTTGGGACATCTGGTCACCCTTAGGTTGACAGTTTCAGGCTAGTGCTCTTAAAACAGCTATATAGCCAGTGCTTTGAAGTTGGAACTTGAGCTACAGTTCAGGGTCTGAAGTTCCCGCATGTTTTTAAATTGTTTTTAAGCTGTTTTTAAATTGCCACCCTGAGCCCCACTCGCCCAAGTCTGTCAACCTGGGATGCTCGCTGCTAGGGGCTGTGCAGACGTACCGTAACAGATATGGTCTTGGTTTTCAGTTTAAAGAGCGAAAGTGTAAGCTCTTACAATAATGTTTTAAAAAGCTTCACGTGCTGCCAAGTAGATCCCAAACACTGCCACCATTTTGTCACATACACATTCTGTGTCAACTTTCTTTTGGTAGTTAACATTTGCTTCCTCTCTAACCTTATTATGAATTAAAATTGGTTAGATAGGGACTGAAGTTAACTCAACCTCCAGTTGGGCAGTTTTACGAAGACAACACTTAACAATTTCTTTTATTTTCCATAATAAATGCTCATAACTCCCACTAGGTGCTGTGTATCCACATGGAGAAAATAAAATTTACTTATGGCTTTGTGCAGCCATTGCACGTACAAATTTAGCTAAGCCAATAATCAGCTAAGTGTGAAGTCATGACAGGGCTAAATAATGGAATATGTAAACTAAAGAATTTACTAGATTGGATGCAGTACAGGGATCAGCTAATTTCCATTGTCTTACAAGCCTTACACAATCATTTAAGCTGCTTCTTGCACTTCTATAACTGAACTATAGTACATCAGTATGAACTGCTCATACTTCCCCAGTCACCAAAACACTCCAGGTTTTTCTATTATTATTGTCTAGTCAAATAGACCCTATATATTCATTAAATATTGCAAAATTACAGTGGGATGGGGAAGTCCTTATGCCGGATATGACTACCCGAAGTGTACTGTCAATGGAAAGTGGAAACCGGAATGATCATGGGCAAAATGGACTATTATATCGTAAAAGGGTGATAAAAAACAAATGCTGAACCTCCTTAAACGGTGCATTTGTTGCAGTATAAAGCCCTTTAATCTGTAGGGACAAGCTTTATTTTGTGAAAGCATGTTTGATATTATTTTTAGTTTTATTTAGGAGGACTTTCTCTCCACACTTTCATTTTGCATCATTTACATGTTTTATGTGTGTTTCTTATCCCTTATTTTAAAGCAACCATGATGACTTTTCATTGTTAGAAAAATTTCACACACTTGTAACCTAACGTTTTGTAAGCTAAAATATTTTGCACGAAAGGCAGAAAGGGTTTGTTCTTACAGTTAAAGTGGTTTTACATAGAAGAAACTGATTTTCCTGTAGTAGATATTCTCTGGGGAAAAACCATCCTGTAATATCTTGGTATGTAATCTAAAAGGATTTTAATAACATGCTTCAGTTGCTCATATCTGCTTTGCAAGCTTATACCAGTTGTACACTTCTCTTAACTTTGTCTTGACCAAAATAGGGTGTACCTATCACTGAAGTAAAATATTTTATTGTCCCAATAATTGACGCAAATTTTTTATCTTGTCTATTGAAAACTTATAATGCAATGCAAATGTAGTCAACAGGAAATTTCAACATATACGTGTTGACTGTTTCATGTTTAGAAGAATTTTAAAAGTCAATTTTATGCTCCATGAAAGTTGCTAGGCTGACAGCCCTAGAGAATGAAGATTTCTCTTTACCTTAAAAGTGGCACAGCAAAATAAGTGGTAGTGCAAGTTTTGGTGCATTGTCAGAGATCTAACAAGCTGAGATTGTTGGTAGTTTCTAGGCCATTTCTTGGTGCCTCTGGGCATATCTACATAGCAGTGGTAACTCATGGCAGCAAACCTCCAAGCCCAGGTTGACAGACTTGGGCTCACTGGGCTTGTGCTACCATGCTTAAAACAATTGTATAGACAGATCTTTTAAGTTGTAGCTCAGGCTAGAGCTAAGACTCTGAAGGCCACCCCCAGCCTGGCCTTAAGCTTCAGAGCCTGAACTCCAGCACAGGCTGAAATGTCTATGCAACTATTTTTAGCACCATAGTGTGAGTCCCCTGAGCCTGAGTCCGTTGACCCAGGGTCATAGGCTCGCTGCTGTGGGCTGTAGATGTATCCTTCCATGTTCTTTGGCAAGTGTTTTTGTGATATGGATACCTATCAACTGAAAACTAAACTGACACCAAATATCTGCTTATTAAAGATACATTAGAACCAACATGACAGGTGCTGCTTTCCACCAACATTTATTTTCCCCTCATACAGACATGATGAAGTTATTCTGTTTATTGGGCAGAAAGATATTGCATTCACATGCAAGATTAGGTTCATTAACAGCATCAGAACTGGAGACCCTGAGAAGCGGATGCGCTTAGTATTAAGGGGAATCAGAATGTCTGAAAAATCCAGAACTTTGTAACAACTAAGGATCAGGCTACATTATGAAACCTGCCTTTTACAGTTTTGTGACGTTTTGACAGGAAATAAGTGTTGTATATGCCCAGAAATCTAGCAGACAGACCACAGCTGATGAGCCACAGGTTCCTAAATTCTGTTCTAATCTCTGGTTTACCAACCTGAAGAGAATAAAAATGTGATTGTGAAAATGATCATCCAGTAAGAATAAATTCTGTCCTTGGGAGGGTTACATTTAAACAACTCTTTGTGATGATAAAGAGAAACGTTTTTGCCATTTGGGCATTCATCAAGTTTCTACTGTCTTTGTTTCCCCTTAAAACATCATTAGTGCATACACTAGAATAAAAATTTCAGCAAAGCTGCATCAAGATATACTTGTGTAATTATAGACCACAAATGAGATACCTATGCTTTAATCGTAATTTTAGACAAAGATAGAAAGATCTTGATCAGCAGGTCCACTTGCCAGCCAATTTGTCCCCTATAGCACATTGTCTCTCTCTCTCTCTCTTTTATTTTTTTTTCCCAAATCTAATTTTATGGCAAACTAAATACTTAGCATTGAATTCAGTGTTGAATACTTCCAGTAATCAGCGTGTGCAGAGAAATACATTTAATCAGTTTTAAAAAGTAGTAGTAGTTGTTGTTCCTCCTTGTGAAATCCTCTTAGTACTTTCACTTCACTGAAGATACCTCAGAATGCCACAACACACACACCAGAATTCATCGAGTCCACTGTATTTTGATACCACAGAATGATGTGTGTTACCTTTAATGTAACAAGAATTACTATGCGAATGTTATCCAGGAGGGAAATACATGTTTTAAATAATTTTTTAAAACTTATACTTATGTTGACTATCTCCCAGCGCCTGGTTAATGGGGACGTGCTAAACCTACAAACATATCCTGTCCTGCAATGAGTACTGGTCAGGTGAGTTCTAGTCTAAACAGAGCACCACCAACATAAACTGGGCTCCATATACATGCAGAGTTCCACCAGCACAGAACAAACTGCAGGATCAGGCCCTTAAAGTGGAACAAAAACCAAAAAGGGAGCAGTAAAAAACAAATAATTAAGTCTTTGTGCAAAAGACCTAACAGGACTTTTCCTTTAATGGTTTGAAAAACTGCCTATAGAGTGTACATATCTACTTGATATAATTAAAAATATTGCCTAATTACATTAATTATATAAATATAGCACAGTTAAAAAAATCAATCTTAATTAGTGTATATCTTTGCCTGAGAGACTGTATTGCTCCAGTTTAGTCTCAAGGGTAAAGTATAGATGCGTTTAAAAAATATCAAGCCTAATTATATCTTTACTGGAGGTTATGTCTGGTTGTTTACAAAGAAAAATATACTTTTTATAAAAATTTAAATACATATTTATCCAAGAAAATCACAGTCCTTTAGAAAACCATAATTTATTTTTAAAAATATTGAATTAAAATTTTGAAAGTATTTTATTTTCATCCTTGTAGCTCTGGTGGCTGCAAAAGTGCAGTTCTTAAATCAGATAAAAATTGCTTTTAGAAAAACCTAATCAGGTCTTAATTGTGCTGCTTTCTGGAGGAAATATTCATGAATGTTTGGGCCATGTAAGTCTTACAATTATTTTTTAAAAAATATGACAGATTATGGTTCTGTAGGAAGTAACTTATTGCATGGAGATAGTAAAACAAAATAAAACTAACAATTCCTGATTAAAGATGCAAAAGAGAGATCAGGTCATGCAAACCTTAACGTATATAAGTAGTCCCATTGAAATTAATGCAACCACTTGCTTGAGTAAAAGTTTGTAGAAATGGGTCTTCCTGCATGAGTATGTGGATATTTTATATAAATGAGCTTGCCTCTTTTCTTGGATTAAACAGCCCTATAGTTCACTTTAACAGTGAGGTAAATTAAGATTAAATGAGTTAATGCAGTGCTAGAATGGAGTAAAAATCTCCTCTGTAACCACAGAGGTGATGCGATACACCCTGACCCATCTTTGGATAAGTCATTTTGGAAAAAAAATAAGAGTTCTTGGGAGTGCTTAATGTAATCACCATGTTTAGTGTAAAGATATGAATAGCAGTCATCAAAATGGCGAGGTATCCAAAAGTTTCCTTAACTATGGAAGGTTGGTAAGGGTTCCTTCAGGTGCTCTCAAGAATTTTCATAATAGCTAGGGAGACTTGTTTAATATAACCACTCACTTTGGCAATGCCTCCTGATCAGTAATGGAGGAAGTATAAGCAAATAATGGTATAATTAATTCCCTGCAGTTGACCTGATAATGAGCACAGTTTCTTAAAAGCTCTTCCTGATGATTACTGTGTGATAAGCAGAACTGAAAGAAATCTATAAAGTTTTATTTTTATTTAATGCAAATGGAATGTCAAATTTTGCAAAAATCAGTTGTCTTAAATGATTATTACATACCTCACCAGGATATCCAACATGAGATAAATTAACCATAGTCCAAGTTTTAAGTCTCTGTCTTCTGAATTGATCCAGCACTATTTGGGGAAGAACCTTCAGATGATGATGTTACTAAAAATAAATGTATAGTGTGGTTGCTGAAGTGTAGATGATCAAAAAATATGACAACCAAACTACTAGATAACAGAAATATAATTAATTTAACAGGTAATATCTTAATTTATGCATATTCTGTGGAGTATTAGCCACTTACACACATTCCACATATAACACTGTGGTACATAATATGACTCAATAATAATGAGATGGCATTGAGTGAAGAGAGTTTGAATGGCTCAGAGGAGAATACATTGTCTATAGCCAACCATACAACCATATTTAGTCCAACATATGTACAACTGTATGTACAACTGTATTTGCACCAAACACCTACAAGATGTTTATCAAGCATTCTTAAAACTACAATACCCACCTGGAGAAGTGCGGAAACAGATTGACAGAGTAAGATGGGTACCGAGAAGTCACCTACTACAAGACAAGCCCAACTAGGAAAATAACAGAACATTACTGGCCGTCACGTACAGCCCCCAGCTGAAACCTCTCCAGCACATCATCAACGATCTACAACCTATCCTGGAAAACAATCCCCCACTCTCACACACCTTGGGAGGTAGGCCAGTCCTTGCTTACAGATGGCCCCCCAACCTGAAGCAAATACTCACCAGCAACTACAGACCACACCTATATTTAGGTTGTAAGCTCTTTGATACAGCGAATGTCCTTTTGTTCTGTGGTTGTACAGTACCTATCATAATAGGTTCCAGATCCTTGAATAGGTGTCTTATATATGCTAAAATAATACAAATAATAATTCCATAAAGAAGCCCCTTTTTCCTAATTCCATGATTTCCACAGAAAATCCATTACTTCCATTTGCAATACTGATAAAAATGGGGAAGAATTTACTTTTACATCAGTATCTAATTATCACCATAGTATTTAAATGATGAAGAGGCAAAATATATCTGCATGATGATTGTTCATAATGGATTTAATAGAGAATTAATTTCTTTACTCTTCCCAAGATCTAGGCAGCTCTCTCTGGTGAATTTTTGTTATTTTTTTCCTTTTCCTGGTCTTTTCCTAACCTCTTTTATTGTGATATTTCTTTTATCAAATAAATGGTCTGTGCAGCAGGTTTTAAAAGCAGTCATGCTTTGTCTTAGTTTAATCCTCTTCATAAATGAGTCCCTTTGGGGGAAAAAATGTTCAGTTCTGAGGGACTTTGCCCTAGATTTTGTTAGCTGCATTTTCCCAGATTATGCGTGTATCTGGCGGAAGGAGGATTTGTGATATAGTTGTTGATGGTAATGAAGACTAAAACTTTGACCTGCAATCAGAAATGAAGGAGGATTCCTCTATTTGCTTCCAATTCAAGTGAGTCTCTTTGGGGGATGTTCATTCAGTGGAGTATCCTGGTGATGTCCTGTTACAACAAATGGAAATCAGGCAAGTAGGTCAGAATCCACTCTGGAGAAGAGGTAATATTGAAATGCTAATGCAATAAGCAAACTGAAGATACTGCTCACCTACAGCAGTTGCTTTTGGTTGGTTCACAACAACTGGCAGAGAAAGGTAGAAATATAATTTCCAGTGTATTGCAATGACAGCTACATTCACTTCTGACCTGACAAGTGAAATTGCAGATCGGCAATTCATAAAAATCTCATTATATTCAATGGGAATCTCATGAATCTGCTCTCCCACCTAGATAGGAATTATTACTTAAGCAGTTGGCACTGGATATAACAGAGATACCTAATATTGATAAAGATGCAGCTGGAGAATTAATCTGATATCTTACCAGAATGTGTATATAAAATCTTTGGTTCAAGTGATATTTTTTCTTTATATAGCTAATTACATGACTTTCTAAAGATTTTGATCAATAATAGATAGATCCAGTCTTTAGCACAGAAATTGACAGAGCACAAAGTTGGCTGGTTAAGGGCTTGATTCAAGCCCATATAAGTCAAAGGAAACATATCCATTAACTCTAACTCAGAGCCTTAATGGGAAAGCAAGGAAACTTTCAAAAATCTTCATATGATTGCTGTGCACCAATCTGTGGCGTGAGTGGAACTAGATTGGAAATGGAATTATAGTTTCAAATATTTCCATAGACAGGACTGATTTTTTTTCCCTTAGCTGTAGCTGGACTATTAACTCTATCGACCACAGATGGGGAACTGCATTTGAAAGTCTCACTCCTAATTATTATCATATTAACATTTTTCTCCCTCTTAATTAAAAATCATTTCTTACTTTGATCCTTTTGGCCATTTGTGACTGTTCTGTTTTTTTTTTCTTTTAAAGATTGATATTCAAGTTTTAACCATACTATCAGTGGAGAAGAGCCAAAATTGTTAAAGCACTTCTTCTGAAAGATAATTTGTTACAGGAACTGAGGCTAGCTAAACATTAAAAGGGGAGCCTAAATAGCTATAGAAATGTAGTTAGAGTATAGCTAGAATCACAAAAGTACAGGACTGGACGGGACCTTAATCATCTAGTCAAGTCCCCTGTACTCAAGGCAGGACTAAGTAATAACTAGATCATTCCTGACAGAAGTTTGTCTAACTTGTTCTTTAAAAACCTCCAGTGATGGAGATTCTATAACCTCCCCAAGTAATTTGTTCCAGTGTTTTACTATCCTGACAGTTAAGAAGTTTTTCCTAAAGTCTATCCTCAACCTCCCTTGCTGCAACTTAAGATCATTGCTTTTTGTGCTATCCTCAGAAGTTAGAGAACTGTTTCACTCTCCATATTGTAACAATCTTTTATGTACTTGAAAACTGTTATGCCTCTTCTCAGTCTTTTCTTCTCCAGACTAAACAAACTTAATTCTTTAAATCGTTCCCCACAGGTTATGTTTTCTAGCCCTTTAATCATTTTTGTTGCTGTCCTTTGGATTTTCTCCAATTTGTACACATGTTTCCCAGTACCCAGTACTGGATACAGTACTCTAGTTGAGGCATGGAGTAGAGTGGAAGAATTACATAAGTCTTATGGTCTTATGTAACAACACTCCTGCTGAGACATTCCAAAATGATGTTTCTTTTTTGTTTCTTTTTTTTTTTTTCTGCAACAAGGTTACACTGTTGACACATATTTAGCTTGCAAACCACTATAAGCCCCAGGTCCCTTTCAGCAGTGCTCCTTCCTAAGCAGTCATTCCCATTTTGTATGCGTTCAATTAATTGTTCCTTCCTAACAGTAATACTTTGCATTTCTCCTGCTTGAATTTCATTCTGCTTAATTCAGACCATTTCTCCAATTTGTCCAGACCACTTTGAATTTTCATCCTATCTTCTGAAGCACTTGCAACCCCTCCCAGCTTGGTATTGTCTGCAGAATTTACTAGTATACTCTCTCTGCCATTCTCTAAATCATCCCTGTGTGATCTCACTCAATATGCCCTTCCAGCTTGACTCTTAAACACTGATGTCTATTTTCTGGGAATGGTTTTCCAACCAGTTATGCATCCATTTTAGGCTATGTCTACATTACCATGGTAAATTGACCTACGCTACGCAACTCCAGCTACATTATTCACATAGCTGGAATCAGCGTGCCTTAGGTCAAGTTACCGCAGGGTCTACACTGGGAGGAGTCGATGGGAGAAAATCTCCCGTCCACTTACTCTTACTCTTCTTGTCTGGGGTAAAGTACAGGGGTTGACTGGACAGCAATCTGCAGTCAGTTTGGTGGGTCTTTATTAGACCCTCTAAATCGACCATGGTGGTCACAGCATCAATCCCTGCCGTAGCGTAGACCTGCCCTGAGAGTAGCTCCATCTAGGCTATATTTCCCTAGTTTTATTAATGAGAAGATCATGTGAGACAGTATCAAAAGCCTTAATGAAGTCAAGACATACTACATCTATCATTTCCCCATCTCCACAAGGCTTGTTACCCTGTCAAAGAAAACTATTAGACTGGTTTGATATGATTTGTTCTTCACAAATCCACATTGACTGTTACTTATCACCTTACTGCCTTCTAGGTGTCTGCAGATTGATTGTTTGATTACTTGCTCAATTATCTTTCTGGGTACAGAAGTTATAATGACTTGTCTGTAATTCTCCAGGTTATCCTTCCTCTCCTTTTTATAGACTGACACTATATTTGCCCACTTCCAGTCCTCTGAAATATCTTTCACGACTTTTCAAAGATAATCACTAGTGGCTCAGCTGTCTCCTCAGTCAGCTCCTTGAGTATTCTAAGATGTATTTAATCAGGCTCTGCCAACTGGAAGACATCTAACATCTAATTTTTAACTTGTTCCTTCTGAGAATGTGAGAAAGATTCCCAAACCCTCAGATTTCTCACTTAAAAGGGAAGACTCAGAACTGTGCCAGACTGAGGTGCCATTAGAGGAGGTTTTTCAAATTATTCCAAAACTAAATAATAATAAGTCACCAGGACCAGATGGTATTCACCCAAGCATTCTGAAGGAACTCAAATGGGAAAATGCAGAACTACTAACTGTGGTTTGTAACCTATCATTTAAATCAGCTTGTGTACCAAATAACTGGAGGATAGCTAATGTGACATCAGTTTTTTTAAAAAAAGGCTCTAGGGGTTATCCTAGAAATTATAGGCCAGTAAACCTATCTTCAGTACTGGACAAAATGGTTGAAACAATAGTAAAGAAGAAAATTGTCAGACACATAGATGAACATAATTTATTGGGGAAGAGTCAACATAGTTTTTGTAAAGGGAAATCATGCCTCACTAATCTACTAGAATTCTTTGAGGTGGTCACAAGCATGTGGACAAAGGAGATCCAGTGGATATAGTGTACTTAGATTTTCAGAAAGCCTTTGCCAAGGTCCCTCACAAAAGATTCTTAAGCAAAGTAAGGTGTCATGGGATAAGAGGGAAGGTTCTCTCATGGATCGGTAACTGGTTAAAGCGTAGGAATAAATTATCAGTTTTCAGAATGGAGAGAATAAATAGTGGTGTCCCTCAGGGATCTATACTGGGACCAATCCTATTCAACATATTCATAAATGATCTGAAAAAAGGGGTAAATACTGAGATGGTAAGATTCACAGATGATACAAAACGTCTGAAGATAGTAGAGTCCCAAGCAGACCACAAAGCACTGCAAAAGGACCTCACAAAACTGGATGACTGCACAACAAAATGGCAGATGAAATTAAATGTTGATAAATGCAAAGTAGTGCATATTGAAAAACATAATTCCAACTATACATATAAAATGATGTGTTCTACATTAGTTGTTACTACTCAAGAAAGAGATCTTGGAGTCATTATGGATAGTTCTCTGAAAACATCCACTCAATGTGCAGTGGCAGTCAAAAAAGTGAACAG
>NC_133774.1:88750195-88808882 GCF_003597395.2 Chelonoidis abingdonii | reverse complement strand
AGGGTTAAAAAAATAACTAGATACATTAATGGAGGATAGGTCCATCACAGGCTATTAGCCAGGATGGGCAGGGATGGTGTTCCTAGCCTCTATTTGCCAGAACCTGGGAATGGGTGATGTGATGGACCATTGATGATCATCTGTTCTGTTCGTTCCCTCTGGGCCACCTGTCATTGGCCACTGTCGGAAGATACTGGGCTAGATTGACCTTTGGTCTGATCCAGTATGGCTGTTCTTATGTTCTTATGTTCTTCCCTATTTTAGCCACAGATCCTACCTCATTTTAGCCACAGATCCTATGCTAGACAGCTGATTGCTGCTATCTATTTTGGGGAAAACAAACAAAAATGGCATTTAGTACTTCTGCCATTTCCACATTTTCTGTTATTGTCTTTTCCCCTTTGTTAAGTAATTGGCCTACCCTGTTCTTGGTCCTTTTTTTGCTTCTAATGTATTTGTAGAATGTTTTCTTGTTACCCTTTATGTCCCTAGCTATCTTAATTTCATTTTTTGTCTTGACCTTTGTAATTGTGTCCCTACATGCTTGTTTTGTTTGTTTATATTCATCCTCTATAATTTTCACTTTTTGTAGGACTCTTTATTGAGGTTCATATCACTGAAGATCTCCTGGCTAAGCCAGGGTGGTTTCTTGCCATACTCTATTATCTTTACTGTGGGGTGGGATAGGTTGCTCTTGTGCCCTTAATATCTCTTTGAAAAACTGCCAACTCTGTCAACCTGTTTTTCCCCCTTAGACTTGCTTCCCATAGGAATCTTACCTACCAATTCCCTGAGTTTGCTAAAGCCTGACTTCTTGAAGTCCATTATCTTTATTCTGCTGTTTTTCCTCCTACCAGTCTGCTGTTTTTCCTCCTACCATTCATACCTAAGAATCCTGAACTTTATTATTTCATGAACACAGTCACTTCTAATTGGAGAAGAGAGGGAAGAATGGTGTTTCAGTATAGAACAGTGAACTACCTTATAGAACAAGTATGTTATCTTGAACTGTGGCTTTCCTCAACTGATTGCTTACTGAGCCTCCACTTTGCCAAAGGAGTAAATGAAAATACTTAATGAATGCTGCCTAATGTCATTACCAAGCTAGTAAGGGCAGTCCTGATATGGGAAATCACTTGCTTCACAGGATCCGTGTTGATGCTGTGGAAAAATGATGAGCTAATATATATTGAATGATGAGATAACATATAGCAAACTTCACACAGCGTAGAGGTCAAAAATGCAATAATATAGTTCATTATACAAATAGATATTTTCATTCAGTCACAACACTCAGACTGAGCTAGTTCTACCCCAGTTTGTGTTTACCAAGCACCTTTCTCCTTTTCTGAAAAAATATAATCTGTTCTGTGATGCCGTCTGACTATAAAGACCATTACCACACTCTCTCTGTGTTTGTTATTGTTTAGTATTGTACGTCCTTATGCATTTACAATCAGAAATCACTGGGGCAAAAATTATTACAATTGGCACATTTCAATACTGCCATTCTGTCTGGAGGACTCACACCAATGAGGGCTGACCTCAAGGCAGACTGTCAAAAGCGGGGCAGACATTCCAAAGTGGTGGCATATAATATAACTAGATTCATCAACCCGGTACCAAATGTGGACTCCCACAGGACCATAATAATCTTATAATGGAGTTACAGACAGTCCCATTATATATTCCAGTCTATCTTGCTACCTAGGCAAGCTTCATTATGAGATAAATGGATACTTACACCAAAAATCACAACTATTCCAGGTTAATCCTAGTTCCAAGAGACCAGTCACTCATCCAGGTCAAGTTGCATCCTAGATCTCACACCAAAGACAGTGCTAGTACCCGATTCCATAGTAAAATAGCTAAATGTTTATTAGCTAAGAAAATAAATGAGAATTATTGAGAGGTTAGGACACGTAAATATATGTACAGATGAGTCATAGTCTATAATTACAAATTGTAGCAGAGATTTAGTAATCTGACAATTTCCTAAAAGTTTCTCAGGACTACACACAATAACTCTAGGGATTTTCAGATATTCTGCCTTGTTAGAATCCAAATAATGAAGAGATGAGGGATTTTCATTTGTATCTATGTTTATATTAGTTCTCTTAGAACAATTTGATAGGATAGCTATCACATGATGGCCATAGGAGAAGGATGTTTTTAGAGTTTTTGAACTCTGAATGCCCTATAGAATGCCTACTCACTTTGAAGTGCTCAAGATGCATTATCTTTTTGATAAGTGTCCTTCATTTGCGTTACACAAAACTTTTTTCATATTTAGATATTGGGAGTCATATGCAGTGCAAAATATTAACAAGATACATATAAGTGAAAACAATGCATGTAACATCCTATTAGTTTTCATGATGTTTAAACGCCAGTACATTCTTCTACATTGAACAATCACTTAATAAAAAAGTGAATTGACCTAGGGCTTTGGCATGAGCTGGCTCCTGGTCTGCCAGCATCATGGATACACTTACAGCACTCTATAAATAATAGTTATAAGCCCTTTCTATGTACACCTCTACCCCGATATAATACGAATTTGGATATAACACGGTAAAGCAGAAATGTGAGGAGGTGGGGCTGTGTTCTCCGGTGGATCAAAGCAAGTTCGATATAATGCGGTTTTACCTATAGCGCAGTAAGATTTTTTTGGCTCCCAAGGACAGTGTTATATTGGGGTAGAGGTGTACTTTAATTATGGGAAATGAAGTTTCTTTCACTTCTTTCTCTGGCTACTGCCGCTTCATCCCTGCTTCCTTTCATTGACATTGCCACTGCCTCTTCCTCCCCAGAGTTGTGTTTACCCAGCTGTCAAGCTAAGATGCTTACTGAGCAACCCCTTCAATAAGAGTCTGTAGGACTGCATTAAAGGAAAGAGGTAAATTCATCGTAAACTCTAAGGCCCAGGCTTGTAAACACTTAGGCTCAGATCCCCAAAGGTGACTAGAAAATGTCTGGAACAACAATGAGATCCACAAACTCCCGTATAGGGACACGTAAACTCCCTATACAATGAATGGGGAGACACAGGTGCCTAAGAACATGATACACAAATGTTAGGTAGGGAGTTGCCTAAAGTATCTTATGGGAGATACCAGCATGAAACGTAGGTATTTCCTAAGCTCCATCCATCTATTGAATTAGATGTCTAAATCCAAGTTGCAGGGATGCACTTATCTCCTCTTGTAATCTATAGCTGGGCATTCCTCTTGTGGAGCCAGGCAGTTTAGGAGCATAAATCATTTCTTGTCAGAATGAGTTAAGTGCTTCCCTCACTCCACATAGAATGACCAGAGGAAGAGGAGCAGCCCCGTTTACATCTTTTAGCTTAGTGGTTAGAGTACTTTCCTGGATGTGGGAGACTGGATTCATTTCCCCTTTCTGTCTGAGACAGCAAAAGGATTTGAATAGAGGTATTCCATCTCTCTGGAGAGTGCACTAACCACTGAGCTATGGAAGGGGAATCAATCTTACTTGCTGAATTTGTTTCACTATGTATAAACACTTAAACAGTCAGTGGGCTGGAGAATTGAATGAAAATGATTCTACAAGCCAGTTAGGGCACCCACATGGGAGGTGGGAAACCCTGGGCCCAGTCCTTTTGTGCCAGTTATTCTTGAATTATTTATCCAAAGTGAACGAGTTTCAACAGGTTATCCAGAGGGCATTTTATATCAGAGTATCCAATTACTTGTTGCTAAGAGCACCCTCCCAAGAGATGGTGGAGACCCCTGTTCAAGTAATTTCTTCCCATCTGGTAGAGGGAGGAATTGAACCTGCAGCTCCCACATCCTGGGTGATTGCTCTAAGCACTGAGCTTGTTATGCAGACAAAACTACACAGGATCGTTTCAGGGGACAAGGCAAAGATGCCACGTTTATTATAACACAATTTGATTTATGACCAATAACTAATACTCAATACCTATACACACACACACATATCAGAAGTTCTGCAGCTGCTGGATAGTTGCCAGCCCTGAACATAGATTGAGTCTGTGGTTTGGTTTTGCAGCTTGGATTCATAGCTTTTGGTGGCTAATTGGCCAGGAAAACCAGGCACCAGGAAGGGCTGAGTCTGCCCTCCCATGTTGGCAACAGAATGTTACCTCCCAACCCCAAAGTCTTCTATCTCACCCATCTTTTTTATACGCTTTAGTTTGAATTCAGAATCTATAGGTCTTGCTGTGTCACGCTGCCTCTGGGTTCAGTGTGATTGATCACCTATCAGTTGCAGAACATGACTTTCAGCCTCGGACCTGGCTTTGATCTTCCTTCTATTGTACCCTTGTTCTTTTTCCTTTTAGGATGGACTCTTCTTACTTTGTTAGGGCTGTTGTCTGCATCTGCAGCCATTGAGGTTTGAACTTTATTTCATCAGGACAGGCTGGCGCTGGAGGTTGATTCCATCATCCATACATACCTCATTCACACATTTAAACTAAACTAATAAGATTACATTAGGGTTTTGCAACATGAAGGTTGCAGCAAACTTTTACAAAATGGAGTATGCATTTTAAAATGGAATTTGAGTTACAATATGGTCAAGTGTAAGGAATGGCAAAGAGTGAACAGAAGCTACAATGTAGACAAGTATAATAAATGGCAAACAATGAGCAGAAGTTACAATGTTGAAACAGTGCAAGTTCCCATGATTTAAGTAGCAATTGGACTGAAAGTGAAATTTACAAGGGCAGCTGGCTGAACAGCTATGGCTCTTAACAAGTATCTTAATTCTCAGTTAGCCAGTTATTGGGGTAACTGGTTTTATGAATGAATGTTGTTTCATTCATAAAATTTTACTTATGAACAATTTCATTTATCAGTTCTAGAAGCTAAAATACAGAAGGTGAGTGGTAGTTTCTCCTCAGGCTGGAATTTGAATGGGGCTTGCTAGGCATGCTCAGAACACACCTGTAGAACACACACATCGAAGGTAGGCACTCCTCTGCCTATCTTTCTCTAGGGCTCATGCTTGGGCTTTGGTGGGCAATCAGCACCTGGACTGAAGCAGCAGCAGTGCACCTGTCCAGAGGCAGAAACTTTGGTGCCTAGGAAAATTTTAGGTGTAAAGCAAATTTAGGGTTAGTTAGTAGCTATGCAGTGGTGTTATGAATTGCAGTGTAGCCTAAGTCTGAGGTTTAAGTGATTAAGGTCCTTTGTGGATCTGGGCCTCACTCGTGTGTAATTTAACTTGTGTGAGTAGGCCTACTGAACTACTTGCATAAGTAAAGTTGCAGATTGCGTACGTGTTTACAGGATTGGGGTCATATCATGGTGTTCAATCCTTTGCAGTTTTTATTTATGCAAAATGAATGTTGTACTACTTAAGGAAATCACATGATGAATACTTTCCACCTCTGCAGACTCTGAGGGTATGCCCTATGATGGAACATATATATACTACATATGATGACTGGCAGGGATGGAGTTAAATCTTTTTCCCTGAAGAGAAAAGCTGTAACAGTTTTTTTTCTCTCACAGCGGGGCCTGTTAAACATCCCAATAATGTGGGGAATATTACTGAGTTCAGCTAAGACAAATTACTAACTTTAACAAAAATCACAACAGCTGGGCCTATAAAGTGGAAGAGTGGATGAGTCTTTTTTCTTTCTTTCCATTTATTTTCTTTTCTTCTCTTCCCTGGGTTTGGTTAAGTTTTGAAAACAAAGAAAGATTTGGTAAATAGCTCATTTTTTTCCTTTATTATGTGTCTATTGTTTTTTGTCGTATGAAAATATGAGGAAAGACTTAAAAACCTGATGGTGTTTTTCTATAGTTTAATAGGGACCTATCCAGGCTATAAAATTATTCTTTTCATACTCTTGGGTGTTGTGATAGAAATGCTATACCTTGCTGTCTCCAGGGCACTTTACTTAGCTGTTTAAGAACATGATTATGCTTTTACATTGTATGTGTGCTGATGCTGTATATAGAAAAATGAGATTGGCTATGGTATGAGGATCAAGAAATTCATTCAACAAAATGTGGCTATAATATTGACATTTTTATTTACATTTAACTGGAAAATACCTTTAATCTCATATAGGGGCCTTTTCCTGCCCAGCACACACTACTAAAGTCAATAAGAACCTGAATATGTTCCCTATGCCTACCACACTGCAGACAGACAGACTTGCTGGTGTGCTGCAGGAGTTATGCTTATTCAGGAAAGACAATCACACATGAGAACTTGTGCTGTTGACTTCAGTGGGAGAAAGACTGGCTTCTAAAATAATGAGAGAGACCCTAAATAAGGAGGGAAATTTACATCAAATTTTCTAAATGGAAAATTGATTTTCTCAATGAGTAAATGAGAGCTTTACTGACAAATATAAAACTAAAAACAAAATTTTCACCAAAAGCCAAATGCTTGATTTTAACAAGAAATAGAAAATTTTCTGGGGAGGTTCTCATTTTCCAGCTAGCACTTAATATAAGGTTTATGTGTTGGAGGGGGAAATGTGCTTTTTATAAAAATAGTGTACAAATGCACAAGCCCATATTGGGTATAATCTGTTTATATGTGTGAAACAACAAAAATGGAAAAGCCACTTTATATACTAATAGACAGAAGTGTCTCCATTTTTGTATTTGTCTTCTGTAGCTGAAATTTTAATTCCTGTGGTTGCCATTCTAATCATGTTTAACTTTATAGCTGCTGCATCATAGTCTAAGATTCTAAATAACTAGGGCATATGGGTGCTTGACATTCACATTGTACAACTCGGATTTCTATAATAATAGAACAGTTACTTGACCATTTAATTTACTTTAGAACTAGAGCTGGCCGAAAATATTCTATTGTTCTGTCTTTCAGTAGAACATTGGGTTTCTGACTTAATGCAATTTTTCATAAAGTATCTGTTTCAGTGGAATATATCAGCTAAAATGGCACCACAGTGGCTCATAGGAATTGTAGTTCAGGTATTATATGCTCCTGTTGTCCCCCAGCTTATGTTCTCTGGTCAGACTACATCTTTCATGATGCACCACAGCCAAGTGGACTCTTAGGACATACCCTCTTCCTTCACCAAGAGGAGAAAACATGGTGTATTAGGGAAGATGTAGTCCAGCCAGGGAACCAAGTCTGCAGAGGAAAATGAGAGAATAAAGCACTCAAACTGGTAAGAGGCCCTGAAGTGCCATTCTGAATAGAAATGTTTCAGTTTTTAGTCTAAATATCTTCTCTAAAAGTTTCACAAAATCAAGAAAAAAACTTTGGTTTTGTCAATTTTCCCTATGCAGAAAAACTATTTTTTCAACCAGCTCTACTTACAGGCTTTGGGCTATCTTATAATAATACTTAGAAAGAAATGTTAAACCTAATCGTTTGCTATCGTGGGCTTAAGGAATTTTCACTCTTCCAAGGAGTTCCAGAAAACTGATTTTGAAACCAAATCTTTGCTTTCTTCACACACCTCTATTGCAAAAGTTGCACAAAAGGTTTTAGCATAAGGAGTAGATTTAAATTGCTTCATGAATCAGATCCCACTCTCTGAATATTAAACTATTGAGGAGAAACTACTCCCTGAATATTAAAGTATAGACCATGTTATTTCCTTTTCTGAAATCTTTAATTTTAAATACTACAAGATTCATACCCTTATATAGTAGCATATATGCCACTGCATACCATAATATGAAATCAAAAAGAAATATTTAAGTCTATACTAGGAATTCCTAGTCATTTAAGTACTGACTTAGCTTTATAAAAGACTGCCCTATTTCATCACCTACCAAAGGGTTTTCAGTGTGGTTACACCAAATTACCACACAACTCACATAGACTAGCTATAGAGACAGGAGTACTACAAGCTTGCTCAAGTAAACTATAAAGGCTCCAAGTCAGAAAAATAAGAGTAAAAATGTAAATTTGTCTTGTTACTGCTGAACAGTAATAATAGTAGACAAATGACAATATTTATATAGAGAAAATATAATTAACCCAGCAATACAAAGGGAACATGAAATTATCCACAATGGAAGCCTACTCTAAGTTTAGCCTGCGCTGCACAGCACAGCAGTCTTGCATATCTGAGAATTTTAGTTTAATTATTGTAATTTTGTATTGTAACTATTGTATCATGACTTATACAGCCCTTAACAATAGCATCTCCTTATTCAAAGGATCTGCCCCATTATGTATGTAGCCACGTTTTTGCTTTTTTAATGGAGATTTCAATAGTTTCTGCTCCCCATAGTGCTGCAGATCAGGCACGTCTGAGGCTCTGAACCAAAGTCTGCTGAAGTCAAATCTGTAGGTTGAGTGTGTAGGGCTGGCATTTAAGAAACTTTACTTTAGTTGTAGAGTGAGCAAATTTGAACTGCATGGATAGTGGCCAGTCCAAGTTTCCAGTGACACTTGTGTTTTGATTGGCTTCTCTCCCCCCCACCCCCGTCACTTCCCAGTGTGGTTTCAGTTTATATAATATATACTACCCGAGCACAGTGTTTGTTCACATTTATGTACAACTGCATGCCTCCAGCAGTGAAAGTTTTTGATGCTTAGTAGTTATGTAAATACATTCAATCTATGAATGAACGTAAAAAGCAAGTGCATTTCAGTAGGAAATTAAGGTCAATATGTCATATTAATACACAAAAAAACTACATTTAAAAACACATTAGCTTTGTGACACCAATTGGGAAGGCCAGGAAATTGCATATTAAGGAGTAGGTGGTGCCCTGAAGTCAATGATTATCCATAATAGCATAAGTTAAGACTGAAATATCAGACTAAACTTTGAATTTCCTTGCTTTTATTGGCAGGAATTATATTTGGGGTGAGGACCTTGAAGTTTGAGAGAATCCTGTTAATCTACAGGATATTTTCTAGTGCTTTGCTTAGTTCAGTTCTAAATATCTCAAACAATGGAGTACTTCCTGAAGGAAAAAATCCATCTAAACATATAAGGACTTGAATATTCTAGGCCAAACTATTTCTGAACTAAGGTATAGCAAAGAAACCTTAAAATAAGTTAAACCTTAAAATAAAATAAAATAAAATAAAATAAAGTCTTGTCAAATTAACTTCAAGTTAAACCGAAAGTCTATTCTGTTCAGACTACACACACACATTCTGACTTGGAAGTAAGGTGACCAGATAGCAAGTATGAAAAATCGGGATTGGAGGGTAATAGGCGCTTATATAAGACAAAGCCCCAAATATCAGGACAGTCACTATTTTATAGGGACATCTAGTCACCCTACTTTGAAGTTACTATTTTTGAAGATTTTTAGAGTCAGGAGTTTGTGCAAATAAGTTTTGAATGGAAGCTGGTGTAAGGGGGTTCCAAAGAGGATGGATCTAGACTGTTTTCAGTGGTACCCGATGACAGAACAAGGAGTAATGGTCTCAAGTTGCAGTGGGGGAGGTTTAGATTGGATATTAGGAAAAACTTTTTCACTCAGAGTGGTGAAACACTGGAATGGGTTACCTAGGGAGGTGGTGGAATCTCCTTCCTTAGAGGTTTTTAAGATCAGGCTTGATAAAGCCCTGGCTGGGATGATTTAGTTGGGAATTGGTCCTGCTTTGACTAGATGACCTCCTGAGGTCCCTTCCAGCCCTGATATTCTGTGATTCTATGATTCTAAGAGGCAATGAACTCTTCAAAATCATTCGGCAATGGCTTATTCAAAGTTACAGCAGACTAACTTTTTAAATGGATATTCTTTATTCAATTGTTAGTCTACAATTCTTTACAAGTTTCTAAGATTTACTATGTAAGTATGCCCATATGATCCTTTTAATCAAATATTTCATGGTCTGACAGAAAAAAATAGCATTAAAGAAGGCAATAGACAATAAGTTGCCAAGCACAGCATCATTCAATAATGCAGTAATTATTAGATAGTATGTCTAAATGCCAAAATCTGCATTAAATGTGATCTGCTTGGGTCAGCAAATATCTGTTCAATAACCTATTTTGTTTAAAGTCCAAATGCAGACATCTAAATTGTCACCACAATAGGTACATGACCTGCACAAGTCCCACATTTATATACATACAATTCAGATGGAAATTTATAGATGCTGTTACTCAATTTGTGAATGCACAAATGTGGCATGATGGTTCACTATTACATCTTGTGGAAAAAACTTAGGTGCTAAAATAGTTTTGAATAGGCGTACCAATTTGAAATTGAATAATCCAACTCCATACCTCTTAAGTGACTAACACTTTAATCACTGAAATCTCTGTATGTGACTAAAATTCAGTTTAAAAACAGCTAAAAGCGAAGGAGTGGGGAAGGAGAAACAGCCTGTTGAATCAGACTCATCTGTTCCTGGAAATAGTAGAAATAAATATTGGTCTATTTGTGTACAAAATAATACAACAGAAAATTCCTAGATTTATAAAAAAGCTTTTCAAAAATAAACATCATGAGACTTTGGGGAGCAATATTTTGCTCTAATACAATTGTATGGCATGTTAAGTGTCACATTCAGTCACCCTTTTTGCAAGCCATGTGACTGTGGAGCCACATGTTCAAACATCAGTGACCGTGCTATGCCTACTTTGCACGTTTTCATTGTGACTTCGAGTTTGTTGGTGAGCATTTCTTGGTAAAGGCTCAGGCCATAATGAAGACCTCCTCCTGGAACCTTACCCAGTGAAGTTTGTGCCTGGGATGCTGCTAACTCTTATATTACCCATCCTGGGTTGGAAAATGATCATAACTTTGCTGTGGACCATAGAAAATAAAACTCACTTAATTCCCTATGAAATAGACGTCTTTTAGTTTAAAAAGAGAGCTTGTTAAGCAGGGACTACATCTCTGAATCCTCAAAAATGACTGACACCCTCAGTTTAAGGACTTGATCCAAATCATCAGTGGTAGTCTTTCCATTTACTTCAATGGGCTTTGGATGAGGCCCTTAATAAAACAGGGGTGTCAACCATAATGATCTCAATGGAATGACTGATGCTGATTTCAGTGGGCTTCAGCTCAATACTTAGGCAAGGAATTAATAATATCTGTTAGTTATGGTATGACAGCCAGAACACTGGCTTTGAGCAATTAAAACTTAGTAAAGGTCAGAGCAATCAGTGGTAAAACAAATGAAAGACTTAACATCTCAAAGTGTGCATCATTGTGAACCTAGGTCTTAGTTTTTGAGAAGTTGAAAATTTCAAATCAGACATGTATATATGAACATATTACAACTAAGGGTACGTCTACACTGCACGATTATTTCGAATTAGCTTAAACCGATATTACAAAACAGATCTAATAAAATCGGTTTAGCACGTCCACAGTGGGATCCTGAAATCGATTGTTTGCGTCCATGGTCCAAAGCTACCATCGATTTCAGGAGCGGTGCACTGTGGGTAGCTGTTCCTCAGCTATCCCCATAGTTCCACTTCCGGTGAGAGCACAGTGCCTGATGGCAGAAAAATTTCCCCGGTGGTGCTGGGTACAGCCTCACCCCTCCCTTTGTGAAGGCAGCAGACAACCTTTGGCGCTTTTTCGCGGAGTGCATGTGAGCAAACACAACTAGCACAGCACTTTCCCTTTTTTTTCACGTGGTGGAGGGGGAAATAAATGAGGAGCTGTTCCCTGAACCACGCCAGACACTGTGTTTAACCTACAGACATTGGGAGCTCAGCCAAGAAGCAAATAGTTTCAGAGGCTCTGTGGACTGTGGATAGCTGGATCCTCATACCCTCCCTCCTTCATGAGCGTCCATTGAGTCTCTGGCTTCCGTTACGCTTGTCACGCAAGCGCTGTGTATCCTGGAGTTTTTATTCAACGCTTTGGCATTTCATGTTCTGTAATGGAGCTGGATACAACAGATTTGCTCCCCATAAGCGATCAGACCTAGTTCTCCCGTATGGTCTATGCTGGAGCTCTTTTTCGATTTCAGACTGCATCGCAGCCGTGCTGATCAGACTCCACACTGGGAAGCAGGAAATGTCAATTCAACAAAAGTTCGCCGGGGCTTTCCTGTTATGACCCCACTGCATCTCGAGTTCAGATTGGCTGTTCCAGAGCGGTCAGTGCTGCACTCTGGGATGCCGCCCGGAGGCCAATAACGTCGATTTCCGTCCACACGAACCCTAATCCGAGTTATCGCTATCGAATTTAGCGCTACTCCTCTCGTTTGGGAGGAGTTCCGAAATCGATTTAAGGAGCCGTTTAACTCGATATTAATGACGACGTCATGTGAACGGATACAGCGTTAAATCGGTATATCGGCCATTAAACCGATTTAAAGTCGCAGTGTAGACCTGGCCTAAGAGAAGCAAGCTCTACTTGCTTTGCGTTATTAGCCATGTCTTGGCCTCAGTTGCGTTTCTTTTCCCATGATTATACAATAGCTACCTTTGCTTTTGGAAATGCCTCAGTACAGGGTTGGTTCACCAAAGGGAATGTAAGAAACATGTACCACTAAGCAAAAGGAAATCAACACTGCCAGTATGTTGGCAGGTGTCTCATGTTCACTGCTATCTTCACTAGTGTGCAGCTCAATATCTCTAAAACAAATACTATTTTGCTTGATTGTGAATAATACCAGCTTTCAGTCTTGCCACTGTACATGACAGAAGTCAAGTTTAAAAAGTCTGTCAGGTGAATTCATGACAGCCATATCTTCAGAAGACTGACATTTTATTCTGTACAAGGAAAATTATTGCACAGAATGAGTGAAGCAGTTCAAACTCCCCCTGGCTGACCCTTTAAAATAGGACTGGAAGAACAACTTTGCATTTTTTTTAACCTTCCTGTCTAATTAAGAGTTTTTCAAAACTTCCCAAAAGGACAGACCAACCCAAGACAAAAAAAAAGAATACACTGTAGGGATACAGAGGCAGCAAGACCATGCTGATCTCCACTGTCCATGATTTACTACCTGATCTTGGGAGAGGGGCAGTATTTTGAGGAAAAGGCCAAGACAAGGTGGGGGTTGGGGGCAACCCACAACCATGTGAGACAAAAGAGAAAATAACAGACATGTAGGTGTGAAAAAGAGACCATAGAGCCCATCTTCGGTACTCTCAATGCCACCTCAATTATGTACTCTAGTGTTGAGAAATTACTTATCTCAACCCTTTTCGCTGTCCATGAGAACCAAAAGAAAGCAGAACTGAATGGCAGTCCATTTTTCCCTTGCAGCCAACAGGTAAGTTGACATTAGGGTGACCATATTTCCCTATGCTGGATATGGGACACCTGGTAAAATTACTGATCAGCAAGCTAGTTCAATGGCAATCAATCAGAACTGTGCTGTACAAACATTCAAATTAACATCAACTTAACTGAGCCTCTGTTCAAAATAAATACTGTGTAGTTGGATTCTTTTTATTTACCTTCTTATCTTTAAGGCTTTAGGGCTCATATGGGGAGGGGTGACACACACATATATTCCTATACACCTCTCTCTGACCGACATGACCCTCTCTGCCTGGCATTCTCCGTCCTCCATGCCTATCTGGGCCTCTAGGACAGACTTGCCTCTCCTGGTACTTGGCACTATATATGCCTGAGGCAACATGTGGGGGGGGCATGCAGGGTCACATGCCCCCTCCTCAGATTTCTGCCAGGATTCACACCACAATTTGGCCCCCAGCAGCCTTTTGGCACCATGTGGGAGGGAAGAGATGGGAGCTGTTTCCAGCTGCGGGGGGAGAGGAGGAGGGGAAAGGATGACCTGGCCTGTACCTTTGCAAAGCTCATTTCTTCCCCCCTCCCCATCCCTCTGCTCCCATGTGGCTGGAAGCAGATTGTCCCTTCCTGCCCACAGGGTGTCTTTTTTTTTTTTTCAGTTGATGATTTATTTTGTATGTCTATTTTATGAATTCAGCCCATCAGAACAATACCGCTTGTGAAAGTGACCTAGAAGCAAGTTCACACATTTGTGCAGCCAGTATGTTAAATTAAATTTGATTGTTCATAACTGTTCAGTAGAAGATAAAGTAACATCACAGCCTCTCCTGAAGTCCACAATGAGCATTTCAAATTCACATCAGACTAGGGTTTTCGAGAGGAAGAATGGATCCAATACACCCAGTCCAGTCCATAAACACTTCCATTAGAGGGAAGAGCAGCAGTTTAAGCATCTTTCTTAAACTTGCCATTAATGTAGGGAACATAGTCAAAGATCAGTCTTCAATCTGTCACCCACACCAATCCCACAGCGCCTACGGTGCCCTCTGCGGTCAATGTGGGGGTCCAGTTCCGCAGCAGCTGGGCGTAGCGGGGCCCTATGAGCCTGTTCAGCATCCTGCTCCCCGCCCAGCCTTGGTGAAAAGGCAGCTAACTCCTCAAGACTGCTGCTGTCCATCAACATAACCCAGCCACCTCCT
The DNA here is from genome assembly GCF_003597395.2 of Chelonoidis abingdonii. Classification (NCBI taxonomy): domain Eukaryota; kingdom Metazoa; phylum Chordata; order Testudines; family Testudinidae; genus Chelonoidis; species Chelonoidis abingdonii. Next base: position 88,794,553 of record NC_133774.1, on the reverse strand, counting down.
GTCCTCAGGCTACAGCCCAGGCACTAAAGGGTTAAGCCATAAGGATGCATTATGCACTAGGGCCCAGGTAACCTGACTGCAGGGGCTTCAGCAAAGCCAGCCAGAGAGGTGGCTCAGCAGGGGAGGGTGGGCAGGGGATGGAGCAGCCCTGCACTCTGTGGGGGCAAGACACAAGGGTGGAGGGGTTGAGTGAAGAGGGTGCTAAGCATCTACCTGGGAGGCTGCTGTAGAGCCTGCGGGGTTGGGAGTGAACATGCTGGAAATTGCTTCCTCCCTCCCCCCCACTCCAGAACTTAGCTGAAGGGTGAAGAGGCTGCCCCATTGTAGGGATATTATCTTCCATCTTGAAATGGAGGCCATTCCCCCGACTGGAACATCGCGTTTCTGGCTGTGGATTGGGCACACCCGATCCTTTCTGACCGGAACGCGACCTTCCTTCCTCGGAAGGGAAGTTGTCTCCCTTTGACCTATTAGCATTAATCAATAATTGTTTTGCTCGCCTTTTGGCAATGTGCCTTATAGCCACTGAGCTGCCAAATTCATGATAATTAGCTGATTGTGCAACATGTAACCGCAATATAATATGGCTTTGTAACCTTATATGTAGTGGAAAGATTTACCCTCTGAGAGTAGTAAACATGTAATTGCACATGTGCAAGGAGGGAGAAAAGAGATAATAAAAGAGGGAGGTGAGCTCGAAAAACGCTTTTTTCACCCCCTCAGTTATCCTGCAACCTGGTGTCGAGTCTTTCCTTCAACTGGCGCCCCGACGTGGGCCCGAGCAACTTGGATCAGGGGCCTTAGGCGGTGATCTGAAGGCCTTTCGCTCACCACGCCCGGCAAGGGTTACAGACGTCATTCATCCACCTCTTGGATCTTGGTGAGTATGGGAGCTCCCTATCCACTAAGCAGTTAAAGCATAGGGATGACTTGTCTTATTTGCTTCGCAAGGCTCACCACAAATGCAGTGCTAAAGAGCTTTCTGCTATGCTTCAGCTAATAAGGGAACAATGCCCTTGGTATCCAGAGGGCGGGACCCTCCGATTATCGGACTGGGAAAAAATTGGCCGTACGTTGCATGCTGAACCTAGGGCACCGATTGAGGTGCTGCGCTCCTGGCATCTCTGCAGGGATGCGGTGGAGCACTTTGCCCCTCCAGAGGCTCAATCGTTGCTTGAATGTAGTCTTCCAGCAGCCTTGCCTACTATTCTCCCCTCTGCGCCTGTTCCTAAGCCTAATAGTAACCCTTCTGTACCTGCCCCGCGCCTCTCATGGAATAACCCTTTGCCCCTCAATGCCCAGGGCCACTTTTGCCAGTCCCCGTGACACTGGCACCTTCCTGTAAGGCACCGCAGCAAACTGCAATTCAAAAGATGGTGGTTGCAGCTAAGTTGTCCCTGATTTATCAGCCTCAGAATTAGCTGACCTGACGGCTGTATGCCCTGTGACCTGGGTTGCAGGGGACTTGGACGTGGACAGTAATCCTACCGTTATTGGCACCTGGGCTGCATTACCCTTTTCTGTTGTGAGAGAGATTCGTAAGGCTATTAACGAATTTGGATTGGCCAGCACTTATGTTAAAGGACTTATTGAGGGCTTGGGACCTGGGTATGCCTTAGTACCATATGATTGGAAATCACTTATGAGAATGTTGCTCAACCCTGGTCAGTATGTGATCTGGCTGAGTGAGTTTCGTCAGATGGCTGAGTATCAGGCTCAGATCCCACCCCATGTTAACTGGGGCTGTTGTTTGACCATTTAGCTGGAGAAGGAGAGAGGGTCAGAGAGGCAGGATCAGCCCCCCAGGCTCCCCACGGCCTCTTCCCCCCGGACCCAGGGATAAAAAGGGGCGTTCCCTCTGCAATCCGACTCCACGCTGCAGCCAAGCCAGTGAGTCAGCTGCGGGCTGCTACGGCAGGCAGCGCTGGGTTGGATTTAATTATGCAGCAGGGCATATAGAGTATTCCACTAGCCCCTGGAATACACCGGTTTTGTAATACAGAAAAAAGTCAGGAGGGTGGAGATTATTGCATGATTTAAGGGAAATCAACAAATGTATTCAGCCCATGGGCCCTCTTCAGTTTGGTCTCCCAAATCCAAATTTAATTCCTAATTCTTATCAAATGTGTGTTATTGATCTTAAGGATTGCTTTTTTACAATTCCCCTTGCTAAAGCAGACAGGGAAAATTTGCATTCACTGTGCCGGTCTATAATCATGCCCACCAACACAACGGTATCAATGGAAGGTTTTGCCCCAGGGCATGCTAAATTCCCCAACGCTGTGTCAACACTTTGTTGATCTAGCTTTACGCGATTTTCGCGTGAACACATCCGGAGCTGGAATTTATCATTATATGGATGACATTTTGCTGGCTGGAGTTGTTGTTGATGACCTTTGTCTTACAGGCATTAGAACAACATCTGCGCTCGTTTGGCCTTGTAGTTGCCCCGGAGAAGGTTCAAAGGGAAGCACCGTTTTTATATCTAGGGCATAAAATGCTACCACTTAGGCTCTCCGGCAGCCCCTGAAGTGGTAATTCCCACACCCCTGACACTGGTGGGGTTGCAACAATTATAGGGCACCTAAATTGGATTAGGCCCTTTTTTAATTGCCCACGGAATTGTTACAGCCTCTGTTTCAGCTGTTGAAAGGACCCAAACATCCAGCTGATGTGATTCAAGTTACTCCAGCCCTTACAGCTTGTGTTGATAAATTGAATGCGCTCTCGCCGATGTGTTTCGTTGACCGGCCTTCAAGCTTTGGCCTTTAAATTTGGCTCTGTTACAAACTGCCCACACACCACTGGGGTTTTGTATATTGATAAGGAAAAAACCTCTGTGTATATTATTGAATGGCTGTATTTGCCTTCAACCCCCCCACGGAATATTTACCCATATATGGATGCTTTGGCTGATTTGCTTCGTAAAGCTCGGCATCGAGCTTTGCAGTTACTGGGTTTGATCTTTTTAAGGTCTGTCTTCCAATTACTCGGGATGAATTCCATCATTTACAGCAACATTCGCTTGTTTGGCAAATTGCCTTCTGTGATTATGTGGGAGAAGTTGCATATAATTCCCCAAGGATCCTCGTTTAGTAATTGTACAGCAGGTTCCACTCACGCTCAAGTCCAAGCTTTCCCCTGTACCTCTACAAGCCATTACAGTATTTACTGATGGTTCCCCCCGACGTGGGGTTGTAACTTACCAACACCCTGATACTAATGCGTGGCAAACTCGGTTTACTTTGCCTCAAAAGTCGGCCCAACGATCTGAGATTGCAGCAGTTATTTTGGCTTTTCGGCTTTTTTTGTGATCAACCATTTAATTTGGTTGTCGATACTGTTTATGTTTATCAGTTGCTGGATCACCTTCCACATTCCTTATTAACCCCTCACTTGGATGCTGATTTGTTGTCTCTGTTCCTTACCTTGCAAATTTATTATCCGACGGCATCACTTGGTGTTTGTTTGCCATGTTAGGAGCACACAGCTCTTCCAGACGTGCTTACTCAAGGCAATGCTTATGCTGATTCAGCACTTAAACAACTACGGATCCATTCCTTGTTTTCTGATCCTATTGATAGTCATGCCTTTTTTCACCAATCTGCTAAGGTTTTGGCTAAGCAATTTAATTTGCCGCTCCCTCAAGCTCAGCAATTGTTCGGTCTTGCCCTCACTGTGCTATGATTCCTGTTGCCTTCCCTCACGCGGTCAATCCAGAGGGACAGAGGCTAACCAATTGTGGCAAATGGATGTCACAATGGTTCCCTCCTTTAAGCCATGTAATCATGTTCATTTAACTGTTGATACCTTTTCAGGATTTATTTGGGCTACAGCCCAACGCGGGAAACAGCAACCCAGGTTAGCAATCACGTTCTCCACTGTATTGCAGTTATGGGAAAACCCCAGAAAATAAAAACTGATAATGCTCCTGCTTATGTTTCTCGACAATTTTCAGAATTCTGTTCTCAATGGCAAATTCAATTATCACATGGTATTCCCTATAATTCTACTGGCCAGGCTATTGTGGAACGGGCTAACCGCTCCTTCAAGACACTTTGGAAAAACAAATTAAAACAGGGGAAATCCTAGGACCGCAAGGGAGGTACAGCAGAAATTATACATTTTGTTATTTACTTTGAATTATTTAACCTTGAATTCAGATTCTTATGTCCTGCAGATCGCCATTTTAAAGCTTCAGTGCCCATGGAACGACCCTTGGTATATTATCGACAGCTACCGGACCCTGAGTGGAAGGGCCCGGTGCCGCTTATAACATGGGGACGAGGGTATGCTTCTGTTTCCACTGATACAGGTCCAGTGTGGGTTCCAGCGCGGTGCGTGAAACCAGCAGTGAGGTATGGCGTGGCACCAAGGCCTGAAAAACCCGATCCCGAACTTTCAACTAACATTGGGGGAGGAGACTCCGGAACCGCGCCTGACCGGGCGCCGGCAACGCCGGCAACCTGCATCACCTCCATGCCGCCCAGTAACCTGGGGAGACATCAAGGGCCTGGTGTCTGCAGGACAGCGGCGGCTGATACAGATGCAGCAACCAGAAACTCCAGAATCCCTTTTTCTTGCAATCCTGGCACAGATAACTGCCAATTCAATGTTAATTGTTTGTTTGATTTGTATCATGACAGCTTCGAGGGTAGAGGGAAAACCAGCCACACCCTCCCTTCGGGAGCAGATATCCTTCAACATCTGGAGGAGCTGGCCCCAGCGGCGAACGCGTCCCGCTTCTATTTGTCTGAAAGTGTTAATGCTAGGGAGCTACCAGGTGAACCGGAAGCAGACGACACCTGTGCTCCGGAAATGGACTGTTACCCTTTTGGGCGACCTGGGGCTCAGTTCGCGAAAAACCCATAACTTGGCTGGGTCTTTTTTCACAAGGATGGCCCAACTTAGTAGCATGGGTCTTCCTGTTTTTATTCTGTTTATTATTTGTTATCCTCCTTCTTTGGGGTTTCGGGGAGTTATGATTGTAAACACTCTTAATTCAATGTCAATGTCAATGCAATGTATTTTGGGGTTTCCTTTCCTTATTTCCAAAGCCAATACGAGGGTGGGAGGGTAACAGTTTCCTGCGTTTAACCCATACTATAATTCAAAGTGTAAATCAAACAGAATGCTGGGTTTGCATTCATACCCCCACACATATTGGCCAGGGAATCCCATTGAAAGGGGTACCTATTCCCTCAATCGAACCTTCAGGCCAGGTTATGGATGAATACCACCTTTTTTTGGAATGCTACAATCCAAACTTGGTCTATTGATATGGTAGCCCAAGGTAGTTATGCTTCGTGTGTGTCACGAAGAAAGGCCATAGATAATACTGTTTTTGTGGGCAATTATACACAGTGTAATGACACCGTCCGAATCGGTTCTAATGTGGCACCTGTTTCCAATTTCTCTGGGGCCCCGTGGCCAGTCCCTGAGGATCTGGCTGGTATTGGTTATGCAATCACACGGCCTATAAAATCCTTCCAGCAGGTTGGTATGGCACGTGTACCTTGGGGGCCATAGTGCCAGCTGTCACGGTACATCAAACCTTGAACCAGGGGAGATCCGTAATCTTGTATGGCGAAACAAACGGAGCGTTCCCTACAAATCCCCTATCTGACCGATCCACAGGCTTTCATTCCTTTGTACGATGGTTTCTACCTTGGTTAGGAGTTAGTGAATTGGAAAAGCTATTGTAAATATTTCAGCAGCATTGGACGTTATGGCAAATGCTACTGCAGATGCCTTATCCGCTCTTCAAACTGAACTAACCCAATTGTCCCAAACAGCTATACAAAATCGTTTGGCTCTGGATTATCTCCTTGCGAATCAAGGGGGGGGTTGTGCCTTAGTTAACTCTAGCTGTTGTGTGTTTGTAAATCAACACCAACGGGTGGAGACTGACATTCATTCCATTATGCAGCAAGCTGCTTTGTTCCACCGCGTTAGCCTTGACGACACCAGCACCGGGTTCCAGGAAGTTTGGAACTGGTTAACTTCTTGGTTGCCTGATTTGGGGGCGTGGGGCCGGCGAATATTATATCTGGCTTTATGTGCCCTTTTTTCTTTGTTATAATTTTTGTGCTTATACAATGTTGCCATATTTGCTGTCGCCAGCTCCTTGCTTGCTTCAAACAGTAACAGCTCAGGGCTATCAGAGCCCTCAGTTTACCAAATTAAAAGAAGGGGACATGTAGGGATATTATCTTCCATCTTGAAATGGAGGCCATTCCCCCGACTGGAACATCGCGTTTCTGGCTGTGGATGGGCACACCCGATCCTTCTGACCGGAACGCGACCTTCCTTCCTCGGAAGGGAAGTTGTCTCCCTTTGACCTATTAGCATTAATCAAATATTGTTTTGCTCGCCTTTTGGCGATGTGCCTTATAGCCATTGAGCTGCCAAATTCATGATAATTAGCTGATTGTGCAACATGTAACCGCAATATAATATGGCTTTGTAACCTTATATGTAGTGGAAAGATTTACCCTCTGAGGGTAGTAAACATGTAATTGCACATGTGCAAGGAGGGAGAAAAGAGATAATAAAAGAGGGAGGTGAGCTCGGAAAAGCGGCTTTTTTCACCCCCTCAGTTATTCTGCAACCTGGTGTCGAGTCTTTCCTTCACCCCATGGCAGTGCTGTGCGGGGCTTTGGCCCATGCAGGGCTCGGCTCCTCCTGGCCAGTGTTCTGAACCAGAGTGTCTTGGGCTTTCCCAGGCATCAGCCCAGCCAGAGGTAGTGGAGAAGGAAGGAGCCTGCCAGCCAGGCTGTTGGTGAGCTGAGTGCTCCAATCAGAGGCTGCTTCTCTGCATAGTACTGGGAGTGGGATGTGCTCTGCAGAGGGGTTATGGAGGAGCAAGGAGGCTTGGGGGGAGGAGGGGGTCTTGGTGAAGGGGCAAAACAGGGAGAGGACAGAGAGAGGGGGGAGCATGTGAAGGGCTGATGGGTGGGTAGATCATTTTGAATTTTAATCCTATCCTCCAAAGCACTTACAAACTTTATAAGCACAGCAAACTTTATAAGTGTACTCTCTACCATTATCTAAATCATTGAAGAAGATATTGAACAGAACTGGAGCCACAACTGATCCCTGTGGGACCCCAATCATTATGTCCTTCCAGCACTGTGAACCACTGCTGATTACTCCCTGGGAAGTTGGTTTTCCAACAAGTTTTGCACCCACCTTGTAGTATTTCCATCTAGGCTGCATTTCCCTAGTTTGTTTGAGAAGGTCATGTGAGACAGTATCAAAAGCTTTACTAAAGTCAAGATATACCATGTCTATTGCTTCCCCACCTCCATCCACAAGGCTTGTTACCCTGTCAAAAAAGCTATCAGGTTGATTTGAAACAATTTGTTCTTGACAAATCCATGCTGACTGTTACTTATCACCTTATTATCTTCTAGATGTTTGCAAATTGATTGCTTAATTATTTGTTCAGTTATCTTTCTGGGTACAGAAGTTAAGATGATTGGTCTATAATTACCCGGATTTTCCTTATTTCCCTTTTTATAGATTGGCATTATACTTTCCCTTTTTCAGTATTCTGTAATGTCTTCCATGAATTTTTGAAGGCAATAGCTAATGGCTCATATCGCCTCAGTTAGCTCCTTGAGTATTCTAGGGGATGGTCTACACTAGGGGAGAGGGTATTGATCTAAGATACGCAACTTGAGCTACATGAATAGTACAGCTGAAGTCGAAGTATCTTAGATCGATTTACCTCGGGTCCTTATGGCGTGGGATCAACGTCCGCGGCCCCTGTGTCGACTCCGCTACCACCGCTTGCTCCAGTGGAGTTCTGGAGTCGATGAGAGTGCACTCAGAGACTGATATATCGCGTATAGATGAGACGTGATATAGCGATCCCCAAAAAATTGATCGCTACATGCCAATACAGCAGTTTGTCTGGACATACCCTAGGATGCATTTCATCAGGCCCTGGTGATTTGAAGACATCTACTTGTCTAAGTAATTTTTGACTTGTTCTTTCCCTATTTTAGCCTCTGATCATACCTCATTTTCACTGACATTCACTGTGTTAGACATCCAATCACCACCAACTTTCTTGGTGAAAACCAAAACAAAGAAGTTATTAAGCACCTCTAATCCTTTTTTTAAAAAAGGATCATTGAAGATCTCCTGGTTAAGCCAGGGCAGTCTCTTGCCATACTTTCTATCTTTCCTACGCATTGGGATAGTTTGCTCTTGTACTGTTAATAATGTCTCTGGAAAAACTGCCAACTGTCTTCAACTGTTTTTCCCCTTAGACTTGCTTCCCATGGGATCTTACCTGCCAACTTCCTGAGTTTGCTGAAGTCTGCCACCTTGGAATCCATTGTCTTTATTTTGCTGTTCTCCCTCCTACCATACTTAGAATCATGAACTCTACCATTTCATGATCACTTTCACCCAAGATGTCTTCCACTTTCAAAATCTCAGCCAGTTCCTCCCTATTTGTCACAATCAAATCTAGAACAGCCTCTCCCCTAGTAGCTTTCTCCAGCTTCTGAAATAAAAAAAAAATATCTCCAATACATTCCAAGCACTTGTTGGATAAGCTGTGCCTTGCTGTGGTGTTTTCCCAACAGATGTCTGAGTAGTTGAAGTCCCCCATCACCACCAAGTTCTGTGCTTTGGTTGATTTTGTTAGCTGTTTAAAGAAAGCCTCATCTACCTCTTCTTCCTGGTTAGGTGGTCTGTAGTAGACCTCTACCATGATATCACCCTTGTTGAAAGTGTCTGGGTAAGAATAAAAGGGGTAAAAAACAAGTCCTATTTCCATCTCAACCTCAGTCCAAGTGTATATACTTTTAATATATAAGGCAACACCGCCTACCTTTCCTTCCTGAGCAGGCTGCACCCTTCTAAACCAATATTCCCATCACGCGTATTATCCCACCAAGTCTCTCTGATGCCAACTATGTCATAGTTGTGTTTTATTTACTAGCATTTTGAGTTCTTATTCCCCATACTTCTCTCATTAGGGTACAGACATCTAAGATACTAATTTTATTCCCCACCCCAGTTCTGTCTTGTCTCTCCCTTATCCCCACTATAACAGCCCGTGCTCCCCTTCTCCCCCTCCCCCAAATTCCAACCCTTCTCCTAGGTATCCATGTTTTTGACTTAGCTGTGGGCTTTGGTCACCTGTCCCCTTCGAACCTAGTTTAAAGCCCTCCTCACTAGGTTAGCCAGTCTGTATTCAAATAGGCCCTTCACCTTCCCCCAATTCTGCTTAGCAGGCCTTCTTCTTGAAATAGCATCCCATGGTCCTTCCAGAATTTGAGGGGACTGTCTGTAGGTGGGAGGCTGTCTATGAATGCTGCACTCTCTCCTGTCCCTAATGGGTATGCTGGGAAACTTAAGAACCAATAGGTAGCTTGCATTAGACAAGGGATTTTGTCCAATATGGAAGTGTAAAGCCTGAGATTGTTTATTTTCTGTGCCCCTTGTATGTTTGCTTTCCCTTACAATTTCATCTTTGTCTGTTTTTTATTTTTTGCTGTTTTGTTTTATGCCAAGCAAGTATCCATGTGGAGTGTGCATACACCATAGTTACTCTTGGGGGAATTCTGTGCCAAAAAAATTAAATTCTGCATACACTATTTTAAAATTCTGCATATTTTATTTGTCATAATAACAGAATATAATCACACCAGTTTCAATTATTTTGGTAATTTATTTCAAAATATCTGTCAACAAGTTATGTCTGTAACAAAAAGACAACAAAAAATTCAGGAAATGTTTTTTCATCAATAGATTTCTTGCTGGGCATATTAATATAGAACTCTGAGTAATTCATTTAAACTACAATACAGAACCATATTTCCCATCCCTCTCAGAAGCAATGGGGGAGTCAGGGGTAATGGAGGAGTTGAGGGAGAGGGAAGTAATTGCTGAGAAGGAGCCTGGGTGTGAACTTGGAGGGTTGTTTTGTGTATATTTGGAAAAGTATGGAACGGGGGTTTGAGGGGGTGGGATTGTTAAGGAGCTTCCCCCATGCAGACCCTAGCCTCTCCCATTCAGTCAGGCACATCTGTCCCAAATCCCCAAGTGTCCCTGCACCCTCATATGTCCTCCCCCCCTTTCCCCATGTGGCCCTTCACCCCCTTCTCCTCATCTCCATGTGGCCCTGTACCTCCACTCCCATTCAGCACCTGCCCCAGTCTGTCCTTCCCTACTAGCCTTTATGAGCAGTCCCTTGCTCTGTCTTCCCTTATCCCCTGTCTCCTGACCTGGCCCAACAGGTGCTATGAACGTACTGCAGACTTTCTCTTCTCCAGCTGGCTGGGAGTGGCTGCTCTGTTCTAGTGCCACAGCACCTCTGGTGGTCAAAAGGCAGAACTGTGGCAACTTTCTCACAGAAGCTATTTTTGGTAAAAAAAAATTAAAAATATGCACAGCCCGTGAATTATGCATGCACACAGTGGTGTAGAATTCCGCCAGGAGTACATAGTAAATGGTATCTCTAGGAGCCATTTTCCTGTCTTTGGGGTGATGAACCAGAGGGTCTGGTACTTAAGAACTTAAGGAGAACAAGGGTCTGGTACTTAAGAACTTAAGGAGAATGGATTTGGGAAGACTTGGTACTGTAAGGGCTGTTGGTGTCACTGTGAAAGAAATAACTAGGACTCTGTAAGTCAGGGTGAGACCTTGTGTTTGTGAGCAAGCTACTGGGGTCAGGGAATTGAACTATGCACAAATAATGTTACAGAGCAGGCAGTGACAATACCCCTTGCGAGTCTAGGTGATCTCCAAAACACCACAGTTGCCCCTATTCACAAGTCATATAGCTGTGTTGTAAAATATGCAGTTTTGGCTTGCTAAGCCGGACTCTTATTAGACAGAATGATAAAGAAATAAGATGTGAAAGATAAAAGGGACTCCCAAAGGGTGCATCTATGACAGTCTCATAATGTTCAGGATTCCTCCAGAACTGGTAGAGATCAATATCATTTGGGGCCCTCTTTCTGACTTGGTCACCTCTCACAATCAGGAAAAAGGTCTGATGGTGTCATAGTGGATCCTGGGGTCATAAGAGATGGTGGGAATAACAGCCATGATGGTTAAGCTCACTCCTTCTCCCTCCCACCCTTTTTGTCAGCTGGCTTGTATCCAATTTTTCCCCTCTTCCTGTTTTTTTTCTTTTAAAATAATATTTAAAAAGGACCCACAGAGGGAGATATGGGCACAATAGCCCACCACTTAACTTTGTTTACCAATTAGGTCAAATTTCTACAATACCAATTTCGAATCATTGATTTTTTTTTTTCTCATTTACCAGGCATGATTGTAACAATTCTTGAATTATATTAGTGAACGTAGTGTGCTATTTAATCTTAGGTTTGCACCTTTGCCCTTCAACATTTTGTTTTTTTTTGTAACATTTTGTAAGCTCAATTGTAAAAAGTTCATAATTAGGGTAAACTTGTAGGCCTGATTACTATAACATGTCCCATTTTGTGCCCTTGAAAATCTCCCCTTTGATTACAATTTCTTTACACTAAAAATTGGTGGCAGCTTCTTTTTTTTTTTTTTTTTTTACGAATTGCAATCTGAAAACAATTATAGAAAAAGATATTCATAAAAGTATACTAGAAAAGGCTGGCTATATCTGTTTAACTATATGGCCTACCTACATCTTAGTTATTAGTAGAATAGATGTGCTTCATCCACAATCTGAGGGGATTATATAAAGCATGAATGAGTTAAATGTGGATAATATTTTGTCTCTCTCTCCACTCTAAACTATTTCCTCTTCTGCACTGTAAAGGAATCTCCTTTGAGAAAGCATCTATTTGCCATGGCAGAAATTAAAGTTTAAGAAGCTACACAATTCTCTTTATCTTTAATCATTAACATTTCATAAAGGGCCCAAACTGTGCTTGTTAGCTGCATCATGAAGGCAAGAGTTGCTTCTGATGTTCTACTCCAAAATTCAGTCCGTCAAGTGGATCTACTACTGTCCAATCTACAAAGAAATAAATAAGTATTTTGCAAAGTAAAACCTTGCAATTTTTGAAATATCATGTTCCATTTTTCTTATATTCTTGGTGAAATCTGTATTCCAAAAGACAATCCAATGGATATTGGATGGGAAGTAGAATGTAACTATTGTAAATTACTGAATGTAAAACCTAAAATTTAATAGGCCTTCGAGTGGGACTATATGAAATAATGTTCTATAGAGATCAGTCACCACAAGGTAGACTAAAAGTATTTCCTGACTTGAGTGGATGAATTTGTTGGCTATTGAAAGGAGGAGGTACTTGGAGGAAGCATTTGGGGTTGAACTGAGTTGAGAAGTTGATTTCTATGAAGATAATTATTAAGGCCAATATCCCTACCCATTCATTTATAAGTCTAGAGAAGAATTGTACAGAAGAGGTACAAATTGGATGGCTATGTTAAACTTGAACATGAGGTATGAAACAACTCAGACAAAACTAATCTATAATTATAATGAAATACTTGAGATAATACAGTGCACAGTTCTGGCACTCATTTACAGAAGAGACACAAAAGGAGGGAAAAATTCAGAGTTCGGTAACTTGACATGGTTATGTGGGCAAAATAGGATAACAAATACGGGAAGGGAGTTTGGGGAAGAGAAAAAGGGACCTTGATGATACTCCTCCAGTGTTTGAAGATCAAATTATATAATATTTTGTTCAATTGAATGCAAAACAGTAAAAATAATAGTCCAAAAGAGAACTTAAAGCTTAATTACATCTTATAGCAATAAAATATTAAAGGTCAGATCCTTTGCTGACATAAATCAGCATAGGACTTTGAAAGTCTTTGGTGATTTAGACCAAATGAGAATCTGGTTGTATGGCACAAATTCTGCACATGGATCAGCACATTATGGAGCCTCATTGAAGCTTTGCTGACCTCATGGTGGCACAAAGTTCCATGAAAACAGCTCTGATGAAGGGTTAAATGAGTCAAACTAGGATGAATCAAATATTACATGTTAACAGTGGATTCAAAATAAGGTAACACTTTTTGCTAACATGAGCTAATAACTGAAAGTTTTAAGTTATCAAAACTATTGACTAACTGCAGCTATTTCAAGTCTAAATGTAGAGAGCAGATACAAGGGCTGCTGTAACAAGACTAGTTCACTGAGAAGGTCTAAAATGAGATGGAGGAGATTTAGGCAGAACCACATCACATTATCAAAAGGACCAGTAGAAGGGGGAGGCAATACAAGAATCTAATTCAAATCCTCTTGTAACAATCTTGGGGTTTATTAAATAACAAACCAGTGAATGTGAGAGGAATAAAACAAACTAGAGAGCATCTCTGGTGAACAGCTGCGCACAGTCATATAGTATTCCCAACCCCTGCCTCCAGGACACACCTAGAATTTCTCACACTCACAACCCTGTCCCTTGTGATTTCATAGACATATCTCTACCTTTCACATAGGATTGAGACCATTTACTAGGAACAGTAGAAGTCAAAGCAAAGAGACATCTAGATTGGGTTTGGGGCTTCCCTAAATCCTCATACTGTCTGATCTGTGATCTGCTCTGATGTTGCCAATAGTGCAGGTGTACGGTTAAAAAGTTGTTTTCACACCATATTTACATTTCAAAGAGTGTATATTGTAGCATGTAGTGGGAAATAAGGTTGATACTGAAATAAGCAGCTATTTGCCTCTGTAGCAGGGTGCTGGTGCAAAGGCCCCTATTTAGCCCCTGCTCAGCCAGCCCCATTCAGGGGAAATAGATTGGGGCTGGGGAGAAGCCTGGTGCCTGGCCTTTAGAACTGGCTGCACCTGCAGGCCTGAGGGTTCAAGGGCTATAAAGGCTGGCTGGCAACCAGAAGGTAGGGGGAAGGTCAGTCCCCAGGCTGAGGGTGGACTCTGTGTAGGTGAGGCAATTGTCAGGCCTACGAGCTCTGTATATAGTATATCACTGGTGGTGGGAGAACATGGTGTAAATAAAGCCATGGGTGCTGCAGAATGAGAAGCCCTTCTCTGGGCTTTATTGGGGCAGCTGGTGGGCCCCAGGAAGAGGAGTGGGCAGAGGACCTGTTACAGCCTCCTTCCCACCATGTTCTAGACAAACTAGGCTGATGTTATGAACTCTGAGCTGTGCTGTTGTCATCTTTCAGATCTGTCAGATGTCTATTTCTTATGTAGTGTTTTTGACATTTAATTTAAGGCAGAAGGTATCCTATTGCACACTTTTCATAAAGTACTACTGAAAACTGCAGGAAACTTTAGATGGTTATAAATATTTCCTTATTACAGCTGTGTGATAGCTCTATGGAAAACATCTGTCTGGAAGCAGATGGTTTTATGTGTTTTTTTAAAAAGATTTTCCAGTTTGTAATCTTAAAGAGGGATTAATTAGCGTTGCTCTTTTTTTTTTTTTTCTTCATATGTAGTTTGTCAGCTATTAAACTGGTAGATGATTCTCAGAAAGAAAGGATGCAAGTAACAACCATCATGTTTTTTTCCTACTTTGGCATAAGTTTCCAGTCTGAGTGCGGTGAAACCTGTACTCAGTTTAGTGCAGCAACCACTCTTATGAGGCAATTGACAAATTTAAGAAATGATGCCAAAATATTTCCAAATACATGAACTAAAATTCTGCTCCACCTTTCTTAGAAGACTCCCCCTATGACACGAATCATTTTTTCTGGTCCTTGAGTAACTCCTAAAGGCAAGTGATGTACTTTTAAATACAAATAGGAATAATGAGCTTTTTCTTTGGAAGCAATGGATTCTAAGAAAATGGATGTTCACATCCATAAACAAAGGTTGTATTAACCAACTATATGTTTGATGTTTTAGGACTAGAGCAGGTGTCCTTTTTAATGTTGCTTGAGTTACATTGTGTCAGTTTCATACCTGCTATAATTTATACCCGGGATGAATTCAGCCATTGCATGTGTCTGAAATACTGACAGGATAAGTTGGTGTTTCACAAACAAACTTGAATGTTGTCTGTATCTTGGGGAGGAGGCCAGGATCTCTTTAATACAGCGCTGATATAGATCCAACATGATGATTTTTGTGTTTTTTTTTTTTTAACTCTTGTTCTAATTCATCAAAAATGACAGTTTGAAGTTGCAGCTCTAAAAAGTACTGACTTTCATTTGCACTCTCCCCTGCCATATCCTATTCCTGATTGATATTTCAAGGCATAATTTAACACATTATAACTAGCTATTTCAATCTATAAATGTTTATGGCTGAGTAACTTTTTCAGCAGTGTAGCAAGCATGGTATCTTTGCCCAGGCTCCATCCTGTATTCGCTATCACTACTTTCAGTGCCTAAAGGACAAGCCCCATTCTAAATCAGCAACTAGCACAGGTTGGCCACAGACAAAACTGTACCTATTTTTCCAGATCTATTAATAAAGAGGGCTTGGTATGTTCAGTTTCAATGATTTTTAGTTGAGATGAAAATACAGATGACAGGCATTAATCAATGTTCCAATCTGTATGTCAGAATCAGCATCTCTGCTAACTGCTCCTTTCCCCAAAAGGACAGTTATTACCATCTTTGATAGTATCTAATACTGTCAAACAAGAGGATTCCCCCACCCCCTTCTAAAACTCTTCAGAGAAAGGGAGCCAGGGATGTTAAAATAAAATCCTTATTTAATACTCTACCTTTCAAATTCTTTGACTCTCCCCTCTCCCCCTTTTTTATCTCTAATGAAAGGTTTAAAAGATTTTGAATGTTTTGCATGGTATTAAGTAGGTATTAAGTTCAAAACCTGAACCTTGTTTAACACTGATTAACATTGGACAGTGAGTTATGCTAAAACCTTGGCCCATATATTCCATCTAAATTAATAAATCCTACACCCAGCTCCCTGTCAAAATTGTTGCCAACAGTGCATGGGCAAGAAACAAAGGCACTTAAAAAAATAGTAGAAGACTTAAGTGAAGTAAGGACAGCATTAGGCAAAAATTCACAGAATGCCTGATGCAAGTAAAAACATACCCAAGTACATATATGTTGCAGACCGAAACAAATATTACTAAAACAAAAGCAAAGCACATTCAGTGCATTTGAAACTAAGAAGGAAAACATTTAAACCAATATCTGAGCATTCAAATTAAATATTTTGAAAATACAAAAGAATGCTGTCAAGGCTGATTCCCCACTCTGGCACTTTGAGTGTAGAAGGTGGGGGCCCGCAAGGACACTAGAAATTAATTCTTGCTACTGCAGGTTTGTATTAAACGTCCAAGGTTACAGATATTCTCTGACCTTGGATTTGTAGATGCTGCCACCACCCAAGGACAGAAGCCCTTGGAGAAACCAGGAATGCTCACTTAGGAATTCCTTCCTATGGGGTATCCTCAAGCCCTTTCACACCCCTCTGGGGAAGAGCTGAGAAGAAAAAAAAACAGAAATCAGCTGTTGCCACCAGCTAATTTAAAAAAACAAACAAACGTGCACAAACCTCTTAAGACACCGAACTCCAATCCTATTCTTAAAGAAGACAAATTTTATTAAAGAAAGAAAATACATTTGAAGACTCAGGCTATTGCTAGATTTAAACAGAGCAAATACAAGAGTTAAGCATCAAGAATAGCTTTCTTGAGCTCCAGTTTAAAAGTTACAAGCAAAACAAAATCACCTGAGTTTAGCACAGAGGAATCCACAAGTGATGAAGAAATAAGAGATAAACCTAATTGCATCTTCCTAGACATTTCCTGATCTGCTTACATATCTGGGGTTTCAAATGAGTAGTTTCTAGGTATGATACAGATTTTTCATATCTGGCCCAAAGCTTCTTACAGCATCATTGCTCTGTCCCTGAGAACAACTACAGACAGACAAAGGGAAAGGTTTTTCTCAATTTTTAAAAGTTCTAGCCTTCCCATTGACTTTTTTGGTCAGGTGCCCACTCACTTCCTTTTACCTATGCATAGCAGTGAGACTTTTTTACCCTTTACAGGTGAACTTAGTGGATGCATGTTTTCCAGTTTGAAAGTCCATGGACAATACAAGATATTTGCAGGCTGGTCTTATTAGTTTAGATTCAGGAAAGAGGTAGAAAGGGTATGTTGCTGATGTGTAGGGGCTTGGCTTTGAATTGACTCACAACAATAGCTGATGACCAACGGTCCTTCTCAGCTTGTGGAGCTTCAGGTTTATCTTGGCCAAGACATCTTTTTCTTGTCTTATAGCATACATTCGCTAACACATTTTAAGCAAAGTACCGTTTTGGTCTCTCTCTGCAGCTTTCTAGGAAGAGCAGCCATGTGTCTCCCACCACTCTGCAAAGAGTTCCAGAAATTCCACCAGCGTGAACAGGCTGTCTTGAGCATCAGCTGTTTTGAGCATAAGCTGCCTTTGTGCCTCTGGTGCCTGCCCTTGTGAATGATATGTAACTAATATCACCACTGCCTGCAATTTTTAGCAGTGTTTACTCCACTATCTTATGCTTGCCTAGGGCCCCTCCTCACCTTGTTCCCCGCCCCTGATAGAAGGACAGAAGATTTGAAAAGTACTCCCACATGCTGTTACATGGCCCTGAAGCAAATATTAGTGAATGTGACCTTGTTCATATTCTTAAGCAGGTCTATATGGGACACATACTCCTGATGTCTGCTAACCCTTTACATCTAACAAGGACTGTCCAGTTGTGTCAGAGTACTTTGAGGTATTCTTGAGGGGCATCCTCTCAACACCTGTTGAAAGACTGACCTGGATAAGGAGAAAAAAAAAAGAGAGACAAGGGAATACCTTGTTTTAGAACTGCTCAGTTGTTGAGGCCAGGCTGCAAGATCAGGGAATGGAGGGAATGCATGCTCGATGAAAGGCAGAAGGACTGAGAAACATATCGGGAAGTGAATCAAGACATTGTGTAGCTCCTTAGAGGACAAATTCAGATGCTCCAAAGTATTATGGAGCAAAACATCCCAATGTCCACACCCCAGCAGCCATTACACTGCATGGACAATTTCTTCTGCCATACATCCTGCAGGCAATTGCATTCCTGGTGACAGTATCCGTCCTGTTCAACACCAGTGGAAAATAAAATCTACTATGAGTTCATCTGCACTGACCTGGGATTCATCTCAGAGTGGCCACCAGCTTGATTTTAAAAATCTTTTAACAATCTTTTTTAGTACTGCTACTATACAGTATAGTTCTATTATGTGAAAAATATGTCTGTTTTGAGAGGAAAAAAAATCATGTAAACACTCCACACTACTAGCCCCTAACCACACCACAAGATTATATCAAATTACCACTTGGCTATGTCCCATTTATTTGCAAAACAGCACGCTGGCTGGCTATGACACACTCTCAAAACATGATCTGGAGATCTCCCTCTGCTACACAGTGCCTCAAAGTGCTCTGGTAACAGGCTGTCTGCGTCAGGCTGGTCAAAATCAAAAATCTTTCCAATCTCCACCCCATCCATGCTGCCTCCAATACTTTCCCCTTGACTTTGCAAATATTATTTAAAGCACAACATGGTGTAATAACCACAGATATACTTAGTGACATCCTATCACATTCTGAGACCTCTACACCAGCCCTTTAATCTGCCAAAAGCATACTTGACAGTCATCCTGCACCCACATCAATGGTAATCTTTCTTGTGCATGTCCAGCAGCCCAGTGTGGCTTCATGAGTGAGGAAAACATGAGGATCTCAACTGGCATTGGAGAGAATGTCCCTGTTTGCAGTTTCTCAAAGTCCTTTATTAGTAAGGATGCATATATTGTGCACCTTTTTCTGACTACTCAATGTTAATGTCAGTGAAATGTTCCCTGGGATTCACCAACATTTGCATAACCATGGAAAGATTCCTTGTTTATGTACTCTGAAGCAAGAGAGGAGGCAAGGAGGCATCTATTGCCCCACTGTAGTTACGGAAGCCTATTAGATCAACTTTGTTTTCTGCACATTTCACAGAGTTGCAATTCTGTGGAATAGGACCTGTTTAATGGCTTTGCACACTTAGATGACAATTGCCCACCACCAGAGAGCAATCTGGAGTTGCAAGTTTCCCAAGTGTTTACCACCGCCCATTTTTCCACTGTCAAAGCAGCTCTCATTTTGGTGTCTTTGCTATCTTCTCCCTACCCCTCTGCTTCCCTTGGAAAGCTTAAAGTCTCCAGGTGAATAGGGAGGGAACAGTCACCAGGCAGAGTGTTGAGAATTCTTATGTAGGCTGCACAAGGGGTGGGGAAATTCTAAGCTCCATCCCCGATATACTATATGCTTTGCTGGAATTTGGTACTTGTACTGGCAAACAAGAGGCACTTAAATAAGACCACAAACTGAAAATGACAGTCAGAAAAAATAGCACAATGTCTTGGGGGCAACCAATGAATTGGGGGAGAGAGAGGCTCCTAACCTGTAACACAAAATATAACTCCTTCAAGTTTAGCATGGATAGATGATGCTAGCAGATTTTTCCCTAGTGTATTTGCACAACTGAAACTCTGCTTTGTAACAACTAAAAATATTTCACTGCCGCTATCTCTCTACTTGCATTTCCTTTCTGTTATTTTCTTAAATTGTTTCATTGATAAAACATAAAATATTAATCTAAGTACTCTTGCAAGTCACTTATCTACCAATACACTGAGCTGGTAATACATCATAGCGTGGTATTGTCTCAGAAAAATTAAGATTAAATCAAGTCAGATTGTTACTTCTAACCAACAAAGAGAAAAGAAAATGGAAGTGTGCTGCAAGGAAGGTTAGGTCATGTCATCACCAGAACTTGTTGCATGCTTAGTGTAAGTGGTAGAAGCAGATGTTGGCAGAAACATTTCAGTTTATATTTTTAAATCATAATAACATTGAAATATTGCAGACAATCTTGACAGACTAAACATTTGAAAGCTGTATTTACTCAGATTTTGTATGTCTTATTGTATATGCTCCTTATTTGTTCATGGTAGGCAGCTAATGAACAGATTTTTTTTTTTTTTACTTTTGACAGTTTTTTCAAAATCTCTCGGTACACAGGCTTTCTAATTCGGTGGCTCAGTAACATTTATGGCATGTGTTTTTTCTTCTACCTGCTAAGTATTATGCATCAAGACTTGTGGAGTATGACATTATAAAACATTCAAGCCCTGAATATAAAAGCAAAAAAAAGTATATAATTTTACTTTGTAATGTGAATATTAGCATACTGTAAATAGGCTGGCACTTATTGTAAGGCCATGTCCTTTCTTAGTTAAGATGTAGCTGGCTGTGAATATTGTAACTGTACCTACTTTTCTAGTATGATATGCAGATGATTGGCTGGTCCTTCTAATCTTGCTCAATACTTAATATATATTGAGTTACTATGGGAGTCTCTTTGTTTAAAATGAACATTCATCAGACAAGATCACAACTCATGGCTAGAAGCATCTAGGTGTGGATTCAAGCCAGATACAATGGATCTGAATCTAGATTTTGAATACTCTAAAGAATATCTATGTATTAATGTTCTATCAAGTTGGTGGGCTATACAGGCAACTATAAATACAGACAACTTTATCTGTAGTAAAATCAGTGGCCCTTAAAACTACAGTGCTGTGAACTATTTTTTCATCATAGAATGTGAGGATTGGAAGGGACCTCAGGAGGTCACCTAGTCCAATCCCCTGCTCAAAGCAGGGCTAATCCTGAGAGGGATTTTTGCCTAAAATCCCTAAATGGCCTGCTCAAGGATTGAGCTCATAAGCCTGGGTTTAGGAGGTTACTGTTCAAACCACTGAGCTATCTTTCCCCCTGGGGTGGCAAACTGCCTAGAGCCACCCCTGCCTTTCCCTGGTAAAGGACTAAATTATGCTGCTGCTGTGTGCCTGCTTGTGCCTGGATTCTGTTTACAAGATGGTTGACAGCATCATCCTTAATCCTACAAACAGGTAATTCCCATAGCATTAGGATTACTTGCACAGGTGAACGCAATATTGGGATCATGGAGCAGGAATGAGTAGAAATTCATGCGGCTCATACTCAAGTCATGTTTCAAAAGTTTCACCTAATTTTATAAGGTGTTTGCTTCCAGCTACAATGCTGGACTTTCTATAGCATTTTAGAACATTTTCAAAAAATATTCCTGTGATTTCTTTTTTTAACATTTGATGATTTCTTTCAAAGTGTTGAGATGACACAATACCCTTGCGTTTATTTCTGTTACCAGAAACTACAGTGTAAATTACATGCTTTCACCTAATGCCAGCTAATGACTGGCAACTTATATGCACAGCTTCTCTTGCAAATTACCAAAGTCAGCTCAGCGCTTAATTTTGTTCAAGCTTTTGTTCTCGTCTCCCCCCCGACCCTTCAAATAACCCCCAGCTCTCACTGATTGATAAAACCACTCTTATCACATTGGCACATGCTGAAGTCAACAGCCTGTTGCTTGCTTTTTTGTGCTCAAGGCAACATATAACATGCTGCTGCTTCATTTCTGTAGCAGTCAAATCCTGCATTTGGATGCCACTGTCCTGTGTTTTCAGCTCCAATAAATTATATACAATTGCTTTGTGATTTTGAGTCTTCTCTGCTATCTGTTGACTTGCATTTCCAGCTGAGCTTAACATTTGTACTATGAGAACCAAGGCTGCTATTTTTAAATTTTTTATATTATCTGAGGAAAGGTGGTGAAGCTTAGTAAATGTTTAGTGTTTGTGTTCATGAGTAATGAAAGTAGTTGGAGTCAGCTACAGTGAAGACTAACATTGTGAAAACTTACATGTTATGTCAGTCTTCACCTTCCATTTGACCACATTTCTTCCCCCAGGTCATACTGGATGAAATCTTAGGGCTTTTTTACCTTGCTCTGCAGCTTGTGGGTGCAAGTCAGTTTCCAGGATTATCTGTGTATATCTGACTTGATCATTTACCTGCCATTGCAGGGGCCTCAGACACTGGTACACCTCTATCTGTCTGTGGCACATAATAATCTAATCTCCTCTGGGCTGTAATATTTTGGATCTAGTTAGGCTATTGGGTTAATGTGCGGGTGTTGGTGTTCACTTGTAATTATGCATGAGGTCAGACATGAAAACCTGGTGGTATCTTCTGGCCTTAAACTCTGACAATCTGAAGCAGACCAGTGCATCTCAATGCTGATCAAAACCTCCCAAAACTAGAGCAGCAGGGGTGTTTCATAAGCAGAGACTGATAACTGAGCCTTTTGGTGTTTGGGGCTGAGAGGACAAGTTATTTGAGTAATTTTTATCTTCTATATGTTTAATGTGCTCAGTGCTGCGCATGGGGGTTGCAGTCTCCATGGAAAACTTCGATAAAACTTTTTTTTTTTTTAAACCACTTGTTAGAAGTTTTTTAGGTAGAGTTTCCAGTTGGAATCTCTCTCTCTCTCTCTCTCTGTAAGAAAACTTTGTTAGATGCCCAAAAAGCCATGATCCCCCAAGGGTGAAAGAATATGTTGGTTTTTAAAAAATGGAAGAAAGGATAAGTTTGGTAGTAATATAAATCAAGCTTGAAATTGTAAAAAAAAATTCATAGGGTATGCAAAAGAATACAAGGAAAATAAGGAGATACAGTTGACACAGATGTTACAGAGACATGCACTGTGCTCTTTTATGGAGAGTTTACTTTTGTGTGTTTCATGTGTTATTTCCCTACCTCTGAAAATATGTATATCCAAAAACAAAGAATGTAACAAACAAGTTCTGAAAGGTCTGTGAAAGCTGTTCTTTCTTTCTTTCTTTCTTGGAAATGTGGAAAACCACAAGAGAAGCTGTTAACTTACTATTGTAGTCAACATTTAACAGTTACCATACAATGGTACATCTGCTATTTTTTTTCTTTTTTAAGGCTGTCCCTGGCAGCAGGTATATGGGATCTTGGGGAGCAATTACCACACAGGTGGGGTGCAAAATAAACTTTATTAAGAAAATGCAAAAAACAGGGAAAATTCAATAGCAAGGGGTATGGGGTTTGTTAAGGTAGACAATTGGGGAGCGGTTTATTTTAGCAAATAGTATAGGGGGTTTCAATACAGTGGGGTACAATACAGTTGGTAACCAATTAACACTGAAGTATAAATGTAACAGGTAGCTAACAATTTCTATGTAAAGGGTGTGTCACAGCAGCATATAGCCAACTAACAGTTATGGGTAAAATGTGTCACAGTAGTGTAAATGTAAAATGTGAGGCACAGTGGTAGTGTAAATGTAAAATGTGAGGTGTGTTAGAGAGAAAAAGGGTAACCAATGGGGTTTTATGCTAGACTTCAGTAATACAATTGAGGTTTGGGGGCAATAGGAGCGGAGTGAACACGGAGGAAGGGATTAAAAGGAGAGAGAGAGAGAGAGAGGCAGGGGTAAAGAATGAGAGGTTGGGGGATGGGGAAGAGGAGCAGGGTGAGCAGAGAGCAGAGGGAGATTAAAACTTCAGGAGACAGAGAGGCAGGCAGGCTGCAGGCAGAGAGCAAGGGAGGGAAAACAGGAGGGACTGGGGAGTCACTGGGGGGGGGGCAGCAGGAAGACAGACTTAAACACAACTATACAGAACACAGCAAAATCTTATCTATGACCTAACTTAACCAAGACTACACAAATTAGCAAGTAACAGAACACAATGCAACAATTTTTTAAACCTAACTTACAGAGCACAATACAATTCTCTAAACCTAACTTAACCACAGCTATGCAAAATGAAATTACAACTTATCTAGACTAAGAACCTGATTCTAATAGGTGCACCTTAGCAGCAGTGGGGGGGCTGCAAGCTGGCAGCCCAGGATCCAGCTCCAAAGAAGCCAAGGGATGGTGGCTGCAGCAGTGGATACAGCTGAAAAGCAGAGAGAAGGCAAAGCCCACAGGAGCAGAGCTTAGCAGCGGCACAAACTTATTTTTAGCAGCAAAGTGCTGCGGAGTTAGGAGAGGTTTTAAGCACAGACCAAGGTTTAGCTTGAGTCTGTGTGCTGGGGAAACAGAGCCAGCAGCTAAAATAATAAAATAAAAGTATAGAGAGTTTCACAGAGGGATTCTTACCAGCCCCAAGGAAGCAGCAGAGGTAAAAGCAGCAAGATCATCAGAAGGCTAGGTACGGTCTCAATAATCAGGAGATCTCTCAGGCAGCAATTCGTTCTTCGTGGGGGGGGGTTTTCAAAAAACGGGGGTACGCTCAAAAATAAAACGAGAGCGGAGAAAGGACCCCCCAGAACCCCTGGCTGATCAGACCAGGCAGCAATGCAGGAACCTTTCTGAGGTCTGATCAGAAAATGTCTGGTTTTAAAGGCAAACTTAGGCAGTCTCCCACCAGTACTTCTGATTGGCTCAGAGGCAGGGGAAAGAAAAAAAAAAAGCACAGGTGAGCACAGAGACATGTCTAGGCAGAGTCCTGTGCAATAGGTGACTCAAAGCACATGAGGCCTATGACTCATGCCCAGGACCTTAAAAACACAATAGGTCTTGCAGCTCTGGACATTGTCCTACCCTACACCGGCCCAGGTTTAACAAGGTGATAACAGGACTAACCCTTTGAACAGGGCAGTGGTCCCACTTAGCACAAGTGGCCATCCCTTTGAGAAGGGCAATGGCTCTTGGTAAACAACTTTAAGGGGCCCTCCCTTTGAGAAGGGCAGTGGCCCTGCTAAACAACTTAACAGCCAGGGAGGGGAGGCCACAGGAGAACAAAAACAAAATGGAGTATGGGGACAGCTGTAAGAAACAAAATGGAATAGGGGGATAGCTGTAACAGACAAAGGCAATAGATCTATTTGGACACATGAAGTACCAAAACTGTTGTGGGAGAGCCTGTTTTCATGAGATGTCTAGATGTTTATAGATTCGAGCTGTTTGGATAAGCATTCAGGCTATTGTGCACTTATCTGAACAAAACCTGAAGTCCAGATCTTTTCAATTCATCCACTTCCATCTTTGACCCAAGATTATTCTTTCTCTCCTTAGTGTTGTACTTTCTTAGGAAAAGCCAGTTTTTAGGTCGTGAAAAAGCTTTCTATTCATAGGAATGTAATTGCACTAGTAACAAGCAGTTTCTTGTCTTTTTTTCCTAAATATTGTACTAGAGACAAATGAACTTTTTTGTCACTTTTACTTTAGGTATCAAACTTTCTCCATACTTATGCCAGTTACTTTTTTGATGGACTCCCATATGTAATGAGTAGAGTATAATTCATCAAAATGTGACTCATTCAGTGTTTCACCACAAACTATGAAAAATGTTTATGATGTAATGCTAATTATTTCATTATCAGAACCTTGCAGAGGAAATATATATTTCTGGGCAGGCACTGAACTATTGATCTGTTTGTCTTTTAGCATACAAATCAAAATGAATACAGCTCAGGGAAGTTGTCAAAACTCCATGTATTTCACTTAGTAAAATGTACGGCTGAACTGGCAGTTTGTGGCAATCATAGCTGAGCATAGAATACATCCGTTACTGTTTCTTCCACAAACCTTGAGAATTAGATCAATTTACAAGGAATGGTGAAACTCCTTCTTTGTGGCAAAACCTTTTTAATTAGCTCCAGAGAGCAGGGCTACCAGTGCTTTTTTCCATGAACATGAACAAGTGCAGAATATTTAGGAAGTGCTTTGAAATTTCTTCCTCACCCTCATCTTCTTTTTCTCATTTGCCTCTTTCTTTCTCCATCCTTTCTTCTGCTCTGTTTTTCTATCTTCCTGCTCTTCTTTCTTTCTCTTTATTCTTTTTCTCTGCTCTTACTGTTTCTTTTGGTGCTTGATCACCTTTCTGATCTCTGTGTCATCAGCAACTCATTATGCAGAGCCCAGTCTGCAGATGAATAATGTCTTTAGGATTCTTTTCTTCTGTAGACACTATACCAGAATAGTTTTCTCCTTCCTGTATGAAAATGAGAATAAGCTATGCTGATATAAGATCTACTTTGTGCACAGTTATTTGTGTAATCTAGAGGTTGTGCAGATAGAACTATTTTTGTATTTTGTTAAAAATACATCCTTTACCTCCTTTAATATAATTAAAGTGGTTCGAAAACCTGTGTATGGACATAGTGTGATATACTACATTAGACATACAACACAAAATCTAAGATGCAACTTTTTAATGTAATTTTCATGAGGGGAGGGAAGTGTCTTGGGTTCCTAGGCACAGATCTAATCACATAATATAGGGGCATTATCCCTATTGTCTGCCAGTAGGAAAATAATTGAAGATGAGTGTGGCTTACTTTTGATTAGTGCATATACATAATCGGTGAGATCCTTGGCTCATGTAAATTGCATAATTCAAGCAATTTCACAATAGTTGAAGAGTCCGCCTAATATTTCTTAATTCTTTGCTTTAATACATATTTTATGTATCTCCTCAAGGTGGAATGAAGAGGATCTGTTTGGGATATATTAAAACTGAATGTTTTGCTTTCTGTTTTTATTATTATTATTTTATTATTTTATTTTAAAATTCTCTGTTAATTGAAATATGATCATTCTAGGTTACAGCTGGCCAAAACTTAAACACCCCACCCCCCCCAAAAAACATTGTGCCCTTTTTAAAAAGTTCATATTATAGGCTCATGAGAAATGAATTTCGATTTGATGTATTTTTCAAAACCAAAGGAAATTTTTCCTTGCAGCTGCATAATATTTTGTATTCCAATATTCAAAGTGATAATCTCAATTTTCCCCATAATTCTGCTGAGAGGCTTGATCCAAAGCTGATTAAATGGGTCCTCCCAATGACTTCAAGGGGCTTTAGATCAATCAGATCTTAGTTTCACAGCGAGGGAGCACCAATTTACTCATTACTCTTTTTTTATTAAGAATTCTTCTCTTCCCCTCCTCCCTCCGCCCCCCCACTGAAGTATTTACAATGATACTCCTAGCCTTGGACATGAGTCAATAAATTGTTCCTATGTTCTGCTCAAATTTTCACAGGAACCATCAACAAATTTGTAAACTTCAAAAACAGCCATATGATTGTTATATTTTACTGAAATCCAATTTCCTTGCCCGGTCTCTATATTTAGGTTTATGGTCCCATAAACTTGCCCTCTAGCCTAGACTGCTCATTACTCATTTAAAATGCCTTTGCCAGCCAGTATTCAAAGCCATTCTATAAACTGGCCATTGTGATTGTCTCATAAAAAGTGCACACATAGGCACTCATCAGTGATTCTACCTTGGAGAATTAGAAGAAACAGAGACATCTGAAAATTAATTTAAACTGCTCTAAAATTGTTTTTGCCAATATGATTTCTTCTATTTTTTTTTTCTTTGATCACAATGGCAGTCCCAGAGCTGTGTCTGCGTGTTTTCCCTGCTGTGGATGACTGTTGCTGAGTGAGTGTGTGTGTTTTTTGTTTTTTTGTTTGTTTTTAACTGTGTATATTATTTTTCAGGGAAAGCTTTCAAACATAATTCCTTTGGTATAAATATTATTTGTTAGGGCTTTTTATTTTCAGAAAGATTCATTGGACTTCATTATTTTACCTCCAGTTCTTAGCTTCTTCCCAAATTATTCCTCATAGCCACTGTACCTAATACAATTCTCAGCTTGAATGAATAGAGCTTATCTGAGTTTTAACACAAAATGCTATTTACCTATAAAGGCTGAGATAAGTTTCCCATTAGTAACTACTGTGTTGTCTCATATTTCTATATTAAGACCTAAGAGGCTGAATTGAATTGCTTGGTGCCAATACATTGCACAATGTAAAATATGGTAATGTATAGAAATCAAGCTGAGCAACAAGAGACCTTGGCTTTCCAAGGATAAGAGTTTAGGTAACATTTAAAAACCCTCCCATTATAGTCTGTGATTGACATTGATCTTGATCTGCTCATTGTATTGTGCACATACATGGTCAAGGCATCTCTACAACATAATTCATGTGGCTGACTTTTTTTTTTTTATTCCAAACAATGCTATGATCCATGTTCTTCATTTATAGGGGAACTTTGTCTTAGTTTTATGTAGTTTTCCATTTCAAAGTGCATAGCAAACATAATTTAAACATTTTTTAAAAAAAATCTTTTATCTTCAGACAACAAGAATCATTTCTTATTACTCCTTAAAATACAAGGTACACAATCTTTTGTTTCCCAACTTGTGTTATGATTTACTCTTTGCATTCCATGTCTGAAGGGAATGTTCACTTTGGTAAGCATGTGTGGTCCTCGTTTGGTGAGAATGACTGTAGAAATGTGGGGCCTTGTCATTTCTCCCAGATCCACAGATAGAGGGATCATCTAATTCATCCAGGGCCAGTCAACCCCCTCCCCAAACTTCATACCCAGACTGAAGAATTTGGAAGAGAATATCTAGGACTCTTCCTTTTCATGATCACCACTGTTCCACAAGAAGGGACTAATGGGGGCTGAACGACTAGCTCATTTAAACAGAGTAGTCTACTTTTTGGAAATAGAAGGTCTAGGTTGTGAGTCACAGCTAAGCAAAACTAAGAATCTCAAACTGAGTCTTCATCTTCAGACTTGGTGAAATCAAATGTCACTGTTCACCTTCCAACTTCCTTCCCCCTCCTCCAAAACAACAACCCTTAAAATTGCGCTAGCAAGTTGAAATGTAATTATTCTGAAATGGCCTTTTTAATCTACTCAGATTTGCTTATGTATTTAGTGAGTTACATCACATTGGTGGATGGAAAAGATGGAAAAGTTTCATAGTGGTGAAGATAATTCCTATTTGCCTGGCTTCTGGTGTAACACAGTTTTTTACATGCTCAATCCTGCTGATGTGTGGTCACTTCCCCTGGGAAACAATGCAACTAGAAGTTGTCACTCCTGTGACAGATACTCAAGTGCTTTTCTTCTCACCTTTCTATAAGAATTTCTCATGGACCAGCTCCCCTCTCATTCACTGTCATCGAGGCTACCACTTCTCCCACTCACAACTGCACAGCACTCCTATAACAACTACAGCATTTGCTTACACATGGGAAAAATAATATTTGAGGGAAAATACATTTTTGTAGCTGCCTTTTATTCAGATGCTTTGTCCATTTTGGAGACAAGTTAATCAAAGAGTCTTTTGCTGTTTTCCCCCTCATTTCTAGCGTGGAGTGAGCCAACACTGCATGACCATCCAGCTCTCTGTGGCCACTTATGGCACCTGTGAAAATGAAGCTGAGTTATTTACTTATGATTATGGGGAGGTTAAGATGCATCACCACTCTAATCTATGGTCTGTTTTGTTTTTTAGATCCTCAGAGAAAAGCTACCATGCAAGTGGACAGTATTACAATCCCATTGAAGTTAGTGGATTTGCCTGAGTAGAAAGTGAGGGAGGAAAAAATCTTGGTTTTCTGCCTGTAATTTATTTCTAGTCCTAAATTGAAGGTGAAAGGAAAGTTTTCAGAACTACTCTTCTACTGCTTCTGGAGCAATATCTTTATTAGAAGCAGGATTAGCAGAGGAATATTTCTCATTGCTACTGCAAGACTTCTCATCTCAATTGTAAACCTCATTTATATTGAAACTCTACCCAACCTCATAAATCCTCAAATCATATGTACCTCATTACAAATAAACTATTCCCTACACAGAATTCTAATTCATTTTTGTCAGGTTGGTCATGCAGATCTATCATTAATACAGTGACAGGAACATAAACATATCTCTGTTCCCCATTACTTACAGAAGTGCATAGGCTCAAATTCAGAGCCATGTAGCATATTTATTTCTACCCAGGAATAAGTCAAAATTTTTTTCAGTGAATCACTTTTAAGTCAAAAATGCCAATTTGTCAAAATTGAAAGTGTTGATAATTCAAAAAAGTTCAGATTTTTCAAAATTGTCAAACAAAATGACCAGATTTTTCAGTTGAAATCAATGCTGGGAGGGAGGACAAAGGATGAAATGAAATTAGTTGATCCAAATTGACTTTGTGTGTGTTAATTTTTCTTGTTGTAAAACATTTTGGGGATTTAAATTTTTCATCCCAAATTGGGACAGTCAAGTTGTAGAAACTTAAAAATATTTGTGGGATAGGAAAAGTTTCCTATGAAGGGAAGCTCTACTTATGAAGAGATAAGGCAACATAATGTTCTTTTTGAGAACAGTTGTTTTGAGCTAAAATTTTATTTAGAATGCCAACGCGTGAGTCTGCATCACATAATTGCCATATGCTTAGTTACATTTTTTTAAATGATAGTCAATGTAAAGTTTCTTTTAATTGATTTAATCTTTATTTGCCATCCATAAGATGGCAAATCTCAGTGTTCTGTAAACACCATCAGCTATTAGATGGTCTTTTATTAGATTCCAAAGTGTAAAGGCTCTTGGCACTGTAATGATGATAGTTTTAGAGCTACTCTATTATTTATTGTGCACCTGACAGTGAGCTCAGTGATACACAGAACAGAAAAAGGCATAATACCCTTAAGACCCAATTGCAGAAAAAACAGGTGGAGGCCCAATATCAAAGATGTTTAATTACTTAATATATATTAGGAACTACTTTCTTTGGTGGATTCTCCATCCCAAATGACTGATTACTCCTTTGTGTTTAACTGTGTGGGAATTTCTTTAATATTCACAAAAAGTAGGTTATAACTGAAATTTCTCATTAACTTTGTTCAGAGCTCCTCTATAAAAAGCAGTAAGTCAAAATAGAGAGGCTTTCAGTACATGGATCAGAACCTCCCTCACTGAGTAACTTAGGGCAGGCACTTGTGTGCCAGCACTGCTCTTTGAGGGACAGATTTATTTCATAAACATGAAGGGGAGAGAGAAGGCTTTTTCCAAGCACCCTTCAAATGAGGGTAAGAGAAAACTGAAGTTAGTACACTTGAGGGAATATAGGAATTATTTCATGTGCTTGACCTGAGGATGCACAGGAAAGAGGCAAAAAGGTGAATTGTATAGAAGTTTTACAAAACAAGGAGTAAACTAAGAAAACATTTAGAGTGATTGAGGGGAATCTTCATGATGCTGAAATCTGTGAGGCTCAGAATTACTCTCCCAAGGGAAGTCATGGCAGTCCCATCACTTGAATCATTTATAACTAGGTTGGATAATACAAGCTCAGCGGTTTGAGCATTGGCCTGCTAAACCCAGGGTTGTGAGTTCAATCCTTGAGGGGGTCATTTGGGGATTGGTCCTGCTTTGAGCAGGGGGTTGGACTAGATGATCTCTTGAGGTCCCTTCCAACCCTAATAATTTATGATTCTATGTTTACTAGTATGTATTCAAAAGAGAATAATCCTGCCCTGGTAGGGAGATAGATATTAAAGTTGCAAACTCCTTAGGTCTATGATTTTGTGAAACAGAAAATGATGAGAATAAATAGATACTGAATCTAATTTACATGTGAGTTGACTTTTTTCATTCCTGACTGTTCCAGCGTGAAAAGCTAATTGGCAGCCAACAATTAATTGGTTACTCAAAACCAAAAGGCTGTCACTATCTTACATTTCTCTCTCCCAGGGTTTATAGATGGATTCTGGGTAAGGTGGGAATAGTTTTTACAGCAACAATTAGTTCATTCCTGGGGCAAACTACAAACAGAAATGGATATGTACATACAACAAGAAATGTGTTTTCCATTCCACTGTGGCTGAAGAAATGACAGGCAACTGGCTGTCGGCCATTCCAATCCAAAATGCCAACTGGCCACTGTCATCTTATCTTTTTTCCCATAAGCTTGAAGTTTTCTTGTTGGATGGTAAAGAGATATTTTGTTAACTGAATACTAAGCAATGTTGACTGTTTGAGTAGCAAGTGACAAGCTAGTCGGTAGCTGCAAATTCAATTAGCTAACAACTAAGTCGTATTTTTATTACTGATGTCTGTATGTACTGAAATCTTCCATCTCCAAGCTGAGCATATTATTCTGTAAAACCTCTCCAAAAACTATGTGAATCTCAGGTGATTCAACTCTTTGATTTGAAAGAGTAGCTGAAAGTTCAGGTATGTTTGAACTATCCTCCTCACACCTGCAATGCTGGGCTGGAAATCTTGAGACAAGGTTTTCTCATGAGACTTCCAGCATCTCTTGTTTCTAGATGAGCTGGAGATGCCATGATAGCATCCCTTGTTTTATGGATGTCTGACACACAAACACAAACGATAGTGGGAGAAGTAAACACTTTTCATCTCTCCTAAAGGTTCATTTGGGTGGTCTGCCTAGGCTAGTGGTGTTCCATGCCAGAGCCATGTACATCTCACTCCTTACCCTATCCAAAAGAGGAGAAAGTTCAGTTTGCTCAAAAAAATTGAAGTCTGTATCTTCTAAGCCATCTTATCTTAGCCTGATCACTTCTTCCACCTCTATTTTATCTGCACTCCTCATTAGCTTTTCACCCTGTATTGCATCAACAGCAATTTTAAGTACAGGCCCTTCTGCCTCACGCCTTTGAATAAGAACTGTAAAGAGTTTAAGTCTAGATTTCATTACCTCTCCTCAAAAGTCCTGTAATAAGCCTCTGTCCCAAACCTGGACCTTAGCGTCCAAAATCTGGGGGCTAGCATGAAACTCCTCCAAGCTTATTACCAGCTTGGATCTGATATCGTTGCCACCAATCAGGATTCAGAGCTCCTGATAGCTCCAGGGTCTCCCCAAACCTTTCCCTGGGGGACCCCAAAGACCCAGAAACCCTGAGCCTCCCACCAAAGGAAAACAGTTCCTCCCTTGTTCTCTCTTTATCTCATCCCCAGCTCTCCTTCATGGGCTTAACTATCCTGGGCGATCTGTACTTAACTCCTTTAAATGCAACCAGAGAAGGGGCAATTTACTTCCTGGCGATGCCTCAAACTATCAGTCTAACACAAGAAGATTTTCCACCTCACCTTTGTCCCGTAGCTTTAAACAGAGAAAAACCTCAACCAGGTTTTAAAAAGAAAACTTTATATAAAAAGAAAGAAAATACATAGAATATAAACTCTGCATTCAAGAATCAAATACAGGGCATTTGCTTATAAGAAAATAGGAATAAACAGTCTGATTCAAAAGATATCCAATTTAAACCAGTCCAGAAAGCTACACACATGTAAATACAAACTACAATATCAACCTATTGCTTTTCCTTTTGTACTTACAACCTGATAACAGCAGGGTAGAAAGAAGCTTGGAGATAGAAAAAAAAGCTGTTCTCTCATAGCCGAAAGAAACAAAAAGACACAGGACAAAGCCAAAACCCTCCAGAGGTTCCCTCCCCTTCTTTTAAAAATCCGGTTTCCTGATTGGTCCTCTGGTCAGGTGTTTGGTTCCCTTTTCAGGTAAAAAAAACATTAACCCTTAGCTATCTATTTATGACAGGTCCAAGGTTCATTTTTTCTCCCTTTAGGTTGGCTGTGCATGAATTACCCCCAAAGGGTCTAAGACTCAAGTGTCATAGAAGAAGCTAAATTAAAAACAGAGTGAAAAGGGAAAAGTAATTAAAAATTAAAAATAAATGACAAACTTCTATCTAGCCTAAATTGGCAATAGCTAATCTAGGTACAGCTCAGGCTTGTAACTGCCTAATAGAAAAGACTGAAAATGAAATTACTCATATCTTTTAGACTCTGTTTTCCAATAATCCAGACTGTCAGGCCTTTCTCAACTTCAGTCACCTCTGAGTGACTGTCTTTACTGCTATATATGCCTGCCAGTTACACTCTCTGAACCGTCTAAAGTGAGTCTGAGGTGTGATCTTGCAGTAACATATGGGTCTACAGAGGCCCTCCACTGGTTCATGTTAGAGAAAGTTAATATTTGCAGGATTGTGCAAATATTGGAAATACTTTTTTCTCATAACATTAGCAACATTTCCAATTTCATTCATTACTATAAACAATCTTCTATGAGAATATCTTAGGAATCTGTACAAAGCAGTACCTGCCACACACCAGGGTTTCTCTCCTGTTGGACTTGTATCCTACATGTTTATGGCTCTTGATATCTCAGGGGAAATTACCATCATCCTTCACCCTCTCTCCCATCCCACAGGACTTGATCCTTCCCTA
Source organism: Chelonoidis abingdonii (assembly GCF_003597395.2). Lineage (NCBI taxonomy): Eukaryota > Metazoa > Chordata > Testudines > Testudinidae > Chelonoidis > Chelonoidis abingdonii. The sequence goes on along the minus strand of NC_133774.1, from coordinate 88,760,654 downwards.
TACTCAGTGACTCAAAAGAAATCAGAACAATGGCTTAATTAGCTACTTCTGCATTTCTCTTCTGTGGTGAGAATCCCTGGGTGATGTGCATCCCTGCTGATGCCAGTATGACTCCAAGGACTTGAGTGGAATTACTAAAATGCAGTGTGAAATTAGAATAGCAATCTAGGCCACTTAGCAGTGTCCTGTGAGATGATTTTTTTTTAAAAAAAACAACATAGGTCATTTTCTCTTAGACATTGATGAAGGAACTTGATTAGAACAAGCAAAACAGTATTATCCCTAAAACTAATTTCTCTACTTCACTGAAAAGTTTCTGCCTAAAATCTTTCCTACTCTGGCATTCCAGTACAGATCTATACACACAATCCCTTGGTGAGAATTGGGAAGACTTAATACTTCAGTTCCAATTTTAGAGAGGACCAGTTCAGTGACCTATTTCAAATAAGGAATGCCTCCAGAACTGGTACCTCTAGATATAAAACTTTTCAATATGTTCACTGTATTTACTATAATTCTATATTGCTCCCACTTCCTTGTCCATCACGTATGTGTCTTCAAAAGACTCGCTACATTTTTTCAAAGTCACTTAAAAATATCTCACTGAAAGTCAGCAGGATTAAGGCTCTAAATGCCTAAATCACTTTTGCAAACTTTACACGGTATATGATGTCTCGCCCTACAAAAACACAGCTGTGTTCATATGACCATCTCTGTTTAGCATATTGTCTTAGTCAGGTAGATGGATCTCTATTCCTGACTCCTAACTAGAGCTAACAAATTTTCGATTTCTAGGGTAATTCTGTAATTTCAAAAGTATTTTCATTCGATTTCAGACCAAAATCAAAAGTGTCAAGATTTCTTGCAAAACAAAATTGTGTTTCAGGTCAATCAAAATGCTTTATTCCCTTTTTTGAAAAATAAATGTATTGAAATGTCATCTTAAAATGGAAAAATCAAAATGTTCCAATCTGAATAAAGTCAAAATGGAATGTTTCATCCTTATCAATGATCCAGTCATATTTTTTCTAGACACATCATTGAAATAGACAAGTGTCTGTGAACCTTTTAATTTTTGATGAATTTGTATTGTGCAGTTTTCCCCCCACTCCCATGTATAGAAGTTGCCAATCTGCATGTGCAATGTCAGTTCACCTTTCAGAAATATGCTTGCCTTTGCAAGAAAGCTCGAGAGAAGAGTTCTAACTGTGAAGAGTATCTGTCATGGTTATCTTTTCCTACTCTTTCTAAAATGGTGAAATGGTTACTGAATTTGGCCCTTAAGTAACTTTAGCTGTGAATGGGAAATCAGTTATGAAATTAAATCCTAAGGAGTGTTGGTTCAAGCCCGTAACTGATTTTAATGTCCACCTGCACAATTGTTTATGCCACATGGCATAAAAAGCATGACATCCTCATCCTTCTATGCTGCAAAGGATTAAAATGCTGCCTCATGCCAATTTATGTAACCGTTTGGGGGGAGTGGAGTGTGTGTGTGTGTGTGACACAGATGTAAAATGCCAGTGAAACTTCTAGTATTGCACATTGCATATGCAATAGAGGGACGATGCAAATGTTAAAAACTAGTATACTAAATTAGATAAGAATATGTTGTAGGAAGAATATTGGAAGCCTAAATGACCCTCAATTTGGAGAAAATTAATCCTGGCTCATAATATTAAAGATGGCATACTAATGAAGGATATAAGAGAGAGAATAAAGGGGAAACTCTTTGTGGATGAAAAGTAGCAATAATCTGTCAATGATATCAGGGAAGCAGAAAGAAACCACAACATGTACTGTTCTAGTTCATTATAGTAAGTATTATTCAATAAACTTGTCAGGATAGAGCATGTGGATTTAGCCATTAGGAGTAATTTATGAGCTCTAAAATGACCATCCCAATTAACTTATAACAGTGAATAGTCTGCAATTTACATTTTATATTTTCCTGTAAAACATGATACTCAAATGTTAGAAGTTACACCCCATGCTTTGATTCTGTAATTCCTACTGGGCCAGATCCATAGCTGGATGTCAAATGCCAGTTTATGTCAGCTGATGATCTGGCCCTCTGTCTGTTTGTTACTCAGTACTTCAAGTAGATAGGGAAGACTTAAGACATATTTATGTTGAGAAGCTAATGTTATTACTTTAGTGTGTACTCAAAACCAATTTATTTTTGTTCACCGATCTTAATGAATTGTAAGTTGTCTTCTGTTTTTCACACGTGCTCTATTTCAACCACTGGTGCTCACTTAAGTATATCTGAAATGCTGATATTAAATACAAAAAAACACATATGTATAACACTAAGGGTTCTGATCCTAGCTATTACAAAGCACAGGTAGACCCCTGCACTTCTGTGGAGCCCCCCACAAATGCAGAGGATAACTCTAGAGACTATCTTGGTTGGTATGGGACCTGATTGTGATACTGAAGTGGGATAGATGAGAAGCCAGTCAGGCAACTGGAGTTCAAACTGCATTTTAAGGACAAATTTTGATTTTTTATCCTACTCTCCGTTACAAATTAGACCACCAGAAATCAATTTAGCTTGATTTGCATAAGAGATGCTCAAAGGGCAGAGGGAGGGAAGAATACATTTAATTGGTATTAAGGTGCATTGGCAGCATGGAGATGGTTGCATAGCTCTTTTCCACAGAGTGGCCCTGATCTCAACTCATTAACACTGGAATAAATGAAACACAATTCCATTGTAGTGGTTAATTTTGGCATAAAACCAGTGTAAAGGAAGACAGAATCAGGCCTTCTGTCTCAAGGCCCTCAATTGTTGTGAGCACTAATATTGCTTACATACACAACATGAAAGAAACTAAATCTAAATGTCAATAGAGCAACTGATGCTGCACTTTCAAAGAATGAAAGGATCCAACACTGGGAATGAGTCTTCTTGTTGTTTTTTTGTTTGTTTGTTTGTTTTTCCCCATGATACAGTTTACCATAATTTTAAGACTACCTGAACAGAGTTTTATTTGCAAAATTTCTTTTTAAAGAATTTATACTATATGGTGTATAGTTCAAAGTGAAGGTTGGTTTTAAATAATTTTTGTTTGTCATCTAGCTATGTAACTAAAGTGTTTAAGGCTGTTATAATTCTAAGATGTGCAACCACTGCAATACCATTGTGTAAATGCTTAATAAAGCTAGGAAAAATTTCAACCATCAAATTTTGTGTGCATGTGCGTGCACATGCACAGGTGCTGTTTTCACAGCTGAAGTATGTATGTATTAGTTAATGCAATTCTTAGATAAGTGAGCTTTATCAGTCCCAGATCACAAAGCATAAGAGCCCATTGAAAATAAATAATTGTGTTGCTTACATGATATTCCACAAACCATGGTTCCTATTTAATTAACTCTTGCTTTAGCATTGTGGACTAGAGGCCTCCTGTTTGTCCAGCTGCAACTGCTGCCCCCATCGCATATTATGTCTCACAAAGCTCTCCTAGAAGAGAGACAGCCTTGAGGTTTGAAGTTGTATGTCCACAAGTTACATATTCCAAAATCTTTTGGTCTCACCTGTCATTAGCTAGATGGAAACACAAAGTGATGAACTAGATTAACCAATGACAGCATCTTCTTTTTTTAAAAAAATTATCTACTACCAGCTTAGTGATCTATGATCACAGGATTCCTTTTGAGATTATATGGTTCTGTGGAGAAGAATCATACAATAAGAGGAAAACAGGGCTTTGAATCTTTGTATGTTACCATTTAAAGTTACCAGCTGGCATGGCCCAGTAGTTCTTTTCTGTTCTAGTAAAGCACATAAAAAGGAATAGTCATTCATATTTTTTTCAATCAGGTACAGATCCAATTCCCGTTGTGAAGATGAAGCCAGTGGTTATAAAGCAAGAATGATCAGCCAGCTTAATATTCTAAGTCTGGTGTGCCTTTTCTAGTAGGCCATCTAATCAAGCATTTCAGTTCTACTGTTTGTTTAATAATTCTAACTTTCCACCTCTCTGCTTGAATTTATTTTGCACTATAAATTTATATTTTCAAATTTTGAAAAAGATAAATGAGTAATTAAGGCATTATGCCTTGAGTATTCTTTACCATATGATTTTCCATAGGATCTCCAAAAAATTGACACTGAAGCCAAACAGAAGGGACTAAGCTGGACCATGCAGTACAGAGGCTGCAGAGGAAAATTACTTGTGTAGGTCGTAGCCTGCCTGGTTTCCCATACATTGCTATCCACCTCAGATGGTGGCATAAAATAATGGAACTCAAAATAACACAACTTTAAGCACTTTATGAAAGTATGTAAGAATGGCCCTACGGGGACAGACCAAAAGTCCATCTAGCCTAGTATCCTGTCTTACAACAGTGGCCAGTGCCAGGTGTCCCAAAGGGAATGAACAGACCAGGTAATCAAGTGATCCATCCCTGTCACTCATTCCCAGCTTCTGGTAAACAAAGGCTTGGGACACCATTCCTGTCAATCATTTAGGAGGATAGACTAAATGTTTACACTGATTACTTCTAGCCTTAAAATATATATGCAAATGAAATCTGGCAGCACATAGTTTTTCAGTTATCCCTTTTTATTTATAGATGGAGCCAGAAAGCTTATATTTCCAGCAAGCCTCCTACTTTTGCTGCCTAAATCAGTGTCACTTGTTGTGAGCACTAATACTGCTAGATCCTCAGCTTCTAACAGTTTCAGTTCAGCCCCAAATAAGCTAATAAACAGAGTGAATGAATTCTCAGATAGGATAAAAGTAAACAATATCTGGCATCAGCCCAGAAGGACTGGAATGGAAAGTTATGTATTGGCTGTGGAATTTCCCTGGGAAAGGGAAGCTAGAAGGGAAGTATCAAATCCCTACAGACAGACATATACACAGAATATACTGAAAATGGGGGGACTGATCACTACCTTGTGGTGGGGGAGGGGGAAACCTGTGGAAGGGGAGTCTGGGAGGAGGAAATTTCATGAGGTTCTCTGTGAGGCTGTTTCCAGGTATCATTCCCTCTGGTGGGAGAAGAAAAATCATTGGAAGAAGCGGGTGTTGTCTTTTCCCACAAACTCTGTATGGGATCTTAGAGCAGAATGTCTTCAGGGCAGGTGCTGTAATGTAATGACATCATCAAGCCGAGTTTCAAGGATGAGATGACATAATTAGAGCTATACAAATTTGAAATGTTTTATTTAGAAAAATAAATGAAGTAAATAACAGAAGACAAAAACATTTCGTTTTGAATGTATCAAAATCAAATATTTATATTTTTTTAACACTCCCCCCACTGAAACGATTTGTCAGATTCATCACGATTTGTGAAATGTTTTGGCCAACAAAAATCTGCATGTGTGTGCGTGTATATATATATATATATATATATTTTCCAGTGGGAATTTTTTTTTCAAGCAAAAATCTTACTAGTTGTCATGTACATATCTCATTGCAATACTGAAACGATCAAACAAGAACCCGCAATATTCAGATTTAATTTCAGTTGAGCTCAGTCAGTTTGGGAATGTTTTTCCATTACCGACATGCACTAACTGCACCCTTGTTTGAATATGAAGTTTTTAATGTTTCCTTACTGTAATGGCTCTGGAAAGTAGCAGGTCAGTTTGCAGAACTGACAAAACAAAAATATTCCATCTGCAGTTCTATTTAACTATCAAACCTATTTCCTCATACACTATTCTAATTAACATATGTGATATATTCACCAAGGGGAAATTCACCACTGTGCAGAGGACCAGTCCAAGGTCTTGGTAGCGTTTCCCTCCTGCTTAAGTGGTACAAAAGACTTGCTGGGTGGCTTTGCAGCAGCGAATTTGATGATAACTTCAGATGTGTGTATGTATTTTTTTTTTAAAAGGTACCCACTAATTTCTCCTACCCAATGTTGTTCAAAAGTTTCTGCTAATTAATTACTCAAAATGACATAAGACATTCATTTCCTGAATTAATTATCCAGAGCTTATACAAAGTTGGAATGGGGGGAAAAACAGAACTTACAACTGCTGTTTCCAGCATGCAAAACCGTTTTAAAAAGAAACTTTTCTATTGGGTGTTTGATCTACTTCTCTCTTCTTGTTACTCTAATTCTACCTAATCTTCTTGTCACAAGTATTGTATATAACAAAACGTTTCAGGTGATTAGAGAGAGTAAAGGGAGCTGAACTATGACTTACTGGCCCATGCAGTTGAATAGCTCTAATTTCAGAAATAAAAAAGATCGAGCAATTTGGTAAATCTGAAGTAAAGTTATAACATAAAGGCCAATATCCAGGACACCAAAAACAAATAATGAGGACATCCATGTTACATCTCAGATTATTTCAGGCACTGGATACTTAACAGAAATATAGCTCATATTATTAGGAGACGAAAAGGATTTTACAACTTTTCTTGTGTCTGACTGTGTGACATATAGCGTGAGTTCAGGGGCTGCAACTCTAGTTGTCCTTTATGCAGGTGGGGCAGCAGGTTGAAAGGCTCCCTACCATTGCATGCCCATATAAAGAGTGACTAGAATCTATTCCCAAGTTAGCAGTTTTCCTTATAATTAGGGATTTATGTGAAAATTATTCAGAAAAGTCTTAGCTCTCATCATTCCTCATATTTATTCTGACCTGGGAGCCCATCACAGCATAAATATATATTGTTACTGTTTCATAAGCAAAGCCATAATACAGCCATTCTGAATCCTAAATCCATCTTCATTGTTCATTTGAGTATTCCCTCAATGAAGGGTATACTCATCTGGAGTAAGGCCATGGTGGCAATTACTACATTTCTATCTTTCTCTGGCTCTTGGTGAAAGATATATGACCAGATTGTCCCCAGCACACCCTAGAATGGTCTCTAGGGCTGTTGGTACTAGTTCAATTTAGATCAGGTCATAGGCCAGGAAACCAGTCACCCGCTGAGCAGGAGGGGGAGAGCGGCTCAAATGTATCCTTGAACTGACCATCCCTGCAGTGCCCTAAGCACTCCTCAGCTGAAGTGCTGCAACGTGAAAACAGAAGGTCTAGTTAACAAAGAACCTCCTGTGACAGTGAACCTGGTATGTGTGGGAGGGCACTAGGGAGGGGGAGAGAGAGTGTGTGTGTGTGTGTGTGTAATCATTCTACTTTTTAATGGTTCTACTTTACGTACCAGATTTTTATTAAGTGAGGCTTAAAATACATATGAGTATACAGCATAGGCACAAAAAGTAAATTTATACTATTAGCACGTTTAGATATTTAAATGCCTCTTTAATCATTTATTTATTAGGGCTGTCAATTTAATATCAGTTAACTTATACAATTAACTAAAAAAATGAATTAAAAAAATTAATCATGATTAATTGCAGTTTTAATCATACCGTTAAGCAATAGAATACCAATTGAAACTTATTAAATATTTTGGATGTTTTTCTATATTTTCAAATATACTGATTTCAATTAAAACACAGAATACAAAGTGTACAGTGATAACTTTATATTATTTCTATTACAAACATTTGCACTGTAAAAATGATAAACAAAAGAAATGGTATTTTTCAATTCACCTCATACAATACTGTAATGCAATCTCTTTATAGTGAAAGTGCAACTTACAAATGTAGATTTTCTTTTTTGCTACATAACAGCACTCAAAAACAAAACAATGTAAAACTTTAGAGCCTACAAGTCCACTCAGTCCTACTTCTTTCTCAGCCAATCACTAAGACAAACAAGTTTGTTTACATTTACGGGAGATAATGCTGAAGGCTTCTTATGTACAATGTCACCTGAAAGTGAGAGCAGGCATTTGCATGGCAATTTTGCAGCCCGCATTGCAAAGTATTTACATACCAGATATACTAAACATTTGTGTGCTGCTTCAGCCACCATTCCAGAGGTCATGTTTCCATGCTGATGACACTTGTTAAAAAAATGAGAATTAAATTTGTGACTGAACTCTTTAGGAGAGAATTTTATGTCTCCTGCTCTATTTTTACCCACATTGTGCCACATATTTCATGTTAAAACAATCTTGGATGATGACGAGGCACACGTTGTTCATTTTAAGAACGTTTTCACTGCAGATTTGACAAAACACAAAGAAAATATCAATTTGAGTTTGCTAAAGATAGCTACAGCACTCGACCCAAGGTTTAAGAATATGTAGTGCCTTCCAAAATCTGAGATGGATGAGGCGTGGAGCATGTTTTTAGAAGTCTTAGAGCAACACTCCGATGTGGAAACTACAGAACCAGACCCACCAAAAAAGAAAGTCAACCTTCTTCTGGTGGCATCTCACTCAGATGATGAAAGTAAACATGTATCAGTCTGCACTGTTTTGGATCTTTATCAAGCAGAATCCCTCATTAGCATGGACGCATGTCCTCTAGAATGGAGGTTGGAACATAAAGAGACAGATGCTTTAATGCATCTGGCAAGTAAATATCTTGCAGCGCAGGCTACACCTGTTCTCATTTACAGGTGTCACTGTAAACAAGAAGAGGGCAGTATTATCTACTGAAAATATAAACAAACTTGTTTGAGTGACTGACTGAACAAGAAGTAGGGCTGAGTGGACTTGTAGGATCTGAAGATTTACATTGTTTTATTTTGAATGCAGGTTTTTTTTGTTCATTCTACATTTGTAAGATCAACTTTCATAATAAAGAGAGTGCACCACAGTACTTATTTTAGGTGAACTAAAAAATACTATTTCTTTTTTATAGCACAAATATTTGTAATAAAAAATAAATATAAAGTGAGCACTATAACACTTTGTGTTCTGTGCTGTAATGGAAATGGGTATATATGAAAATGTAGAAAACATTAAAAATATTTAAATGGTATTGTTTAACGGTGCAATTAATCACAATTTTTTTAATTGCATGATTAATCATGATTAATTTTTTTAGTCACTTGATAGCCCTACTATTTACATATGCAAACACTGGTACACAGAGTTATAGTCAATGTGAGCTTCAAAATAGGCACAAGAATACATGTGAACCTAGTATCTCAGTGTAACTACATAGCCCAATGGACAGAATTCTTCTCAGACTGATTAAAAATGAATTTTCTCTGTACTAAAATAACACACATAAAATGTGTCCATGTGGTCTGGTTTTGGGGGGAGTTTTGCTATGTATTTTGGGTAGTCCAAGATCTAAATTGTATTCCCATTGCCACTAATAGCATTTTGACTTTTAGTTTTAAAGCAGCCTAACTACAAAACTACTAGTTTTTCTTTTTACAACCTTCAAATCAAAAAGCAATTTTTATACTTCCTAGGAGTCCCATACCTCAAGGCTAATAGGGTATCACTTAAAAGAACCCAGATACCACTGGAAAGGAAGTTCCCACATTATGATTGCCTAGCTGACTCATATACACCAGGAATGAGTCAAAAGTCAGAAATAAAAACATTCATTATCAGGTCAAAGCAATTACATAGCATACAATTATGACTATATTATAGAAATTGATGGCTGGTCAGATGCAAAAGAGGCTGTATTTGCATATGTGATAAATAGCTGGATAAAGCAAGTAGTTAGGATCATTGTATCGGGCAATCAGCAAAAAATAAGTATGGTAATTATGTTTATATTTAGTTAGAGTAAAATGAAGGTGGTACATTCTTTCTGCTATACCCTATCAGAAAAGATGGCAATGGCAAATCACTGATCTCTTTCCCTGTCTCCCCAGCCATGTGTTGGATCCAGATGTGGTTGTTCTCACTTCATTAGCTGTGTTTTCTCCCAAGGTGTGAGATAAGAGGTTCATGCCTGCTCCCTACCTGAGACAACAATTCTGGGTTCCTGGCCAATATCGATAGTGGTTTTACACTTCTTGTTAACTGTGCCACTTCTGTCACACATATCTTACATCTGCAACACCCATATTACTCTTCCCTGGTAGCTGGCTTACTTCTATTTTGTATGACTGTATTTATCCAGTAGTGGAAATGCAAAGAATCCTCTGAAAAGCAACAAAATTATCCCAAAATAACTGCCAGAGAATGTAAAATAAACATAAAGATCTCCCATTGCTCCTAAGGCTGAAAGTGGAATCAATGATATGCTGAGGATCACTGTCCTAGAACAAGGATTCAGAAGTCACCTAGAGAGTCCCCTTCTACATGGGAGGACAGTGTTACTTACTAAGCTATCAATTCAATTTTAAGCCAGGCACTTTTGTGCTGAAGGATGTTGTGGTCAATTAACTACTGTCACTACTGTGGCCTGGTCTACACTACGCGTTTAAACCGATTTTAACAGTGTTAAACTGATTTAACACTGTACCCGTCCACACTACGAGGCCCTTTATATCAATATAAAGGGCTCTTTAAATCAGTTTCTGTACTCCTCTCCGACGAGAGGAGTAGTGCTAAAATCAATATTACCATATCGGATTAGAGTTATTGTGGCCGCAAATCGACGGTATTGGCCTCCGGGTGGTATCCCACAGTGCACCACTGTGACCGCT
>NC_133774.1:88734034-88749184 GCF_003597395.2 Chelonoidis abingdonii | reverse complement strand
GAGGCTGCCTCCCCCTCATTTTATCTCACTAACAAGTCACTGTTTCTTATTCCTGCATTCTTCATAACTTCATGACACAAATGGGGGGGACACTGCCACGGTAGCCCAGGAAGGTTGGGGGAAGGAGGGAAGCAACGGGTGGGGTTGTTGCAGGGGCACCCCCCATGAATGGCATACAGCTCATCATTTCTGCGGGATCTGACATGGAGCAGCTGTGCTCTCTGATACACTGGTTCTCTAGTACACTGGCCTCATATTCCAGGCAGGACTGCCTCTATTTTTAGAAACCATAAAGGAGGAATTGACTCTGGGAGTCATTCCCAGTTTTGCTTTTGCGCCCCCGGCTGATCTCCAAAATACCTACTGAACAACTTAATATTTTGTTGAAGTAATTTGTGGTGCAGTAAATGTTATAGGATACCTTCTTAATTCTTGAATGCATACAGCATGTAGTGGTCAAGAATAGGGCTGTTCAAAAAAATCAAATATTCAGTTCAAGTGCAGGTCCAAAAGTACTTATATGTACATATAAAGCAGTTTGTTAACCAACAATTAAATCCTTCATTTTTAATTTTAAAGCTTTTAAAACATTTTTTTAACTCAGGTGAATTCTGAAACAAAAAGTTGAAAAGTTTCACTTCAGAAAAGTCAAAATGAACTATTTTGATGTCTCCAAAATTTTTCTTTTCTGTGGAAACAAATCACTGAAATTGACCCAAGTATGTGAATTATTTTGGTTGACCAAAATATTCATTTTTCTCGCCAAAAAACAAAAGGGATGCACACACAACTTTGCCCACTTTAGCTGAGAGGTAAATATGAATGTTTTCCTTTTAGAAATGCAAATCTTCTGTTCCTTTCTGAAACTGAACTGATATTTCATAATTTGGTCTAGCCATAATGTATTCAAGAAGCTTTCTGCTTCCTCGTTCATACTTAATATTGTACTTCATTATGTATTTGACTAGTTAATTTCACCCTGTACAGCAGCATGGTGAAGATCATATAATTCTGCAGCTGTTGATTGCTGCTTAAGTGTAGGGTGTGCACACTGTCAAAACTTCATTTCCCACTTCATCATACAACGAGCTTTTTGCTGAGTCTATTTATTTCCGCAGAACACCAGAGTACATTCTTCAATTAAAGGTGTAATTGCAGAATAAACTGTATTCTGTGAACATCAACTTATAGACGTTTTCTGTACATGGTAGTTAAAAACTGTTTTAACTTAAAATATGTCACAAAATGAAGGTCATACAAACATATTTCAGTTCAAAATTGCTTCCCAGTGCAATCAAAACAAAATGTGGGACTATTCTATCTCAATTAACATTTCTACTGAAGGTTAATTATAGTAACATAAAAGACCCTTGCTTCTGGCTCAGATTCATTCATAATGAATATTTCTCTTCAAATCATGCCCTTCCAGTACTCTTGGTTCATGACAGTACCCACGTAGGCAGACTGTAAAAGCTTCAATTGTCCACCTGGAAAGTCTACATTTTTGACCATATCTAGTAGTGCTGAAAGAACTGAAAAGGGTCAGAACCTGAATATTTATTTCATGTAAATCATATGCCCCCCTGTCCTAATTCTATCCCATTCTACCCCTTTTTTGGTGGTGACTTGCAAAAAATGACTGGTGACCTGCTTTTGCCAGATGGACTGTTTTTGTTGTCTTTGGGGATATAAGGATGAAGTGGCTCTGCCTGATGGAGTGGCTCTGCCTGACAAATGGCTCTTTGATGCATATTGAAGTGGCTACTGATATACACTGCACTGCAGTAGGAAGTAGTACAGATCTGTTCCCTGTTATCAACCTTTTCTCCTATCTGGCTCAGAAAAAAACAAAATATAACAATTTTTTTTCTCACAAAATGCTCAAAATTTTGACCACAAAAGGTAGTCTGGGCTAATAGGGAAACCATGCAACTTTCGTGACCAAAGTTAATCAAAGGGAGGGCATCTAGGAGCATGTGGAAAAATTCTTATGGCTGCCTAAGGAATCAGTGACCTGCGCTTATATATGTTCTGACATTTTGAAGTTGAACATTCAATTCTGGCTTGAGGGGTGAGTGCAAGTGGCTTGTATGGTGTGATGCCAGTGTAGCAATTGTCAGTAGTATCTAGTGGCACCATGTAATATTTTACAAGCGGGAACATTCAACACTCTTTTGGCTGAGTTTATATGGAGGGGAGCTTTAACTGCTAACCTTATCTATTGGAGCATGGGGACAGTCATTGGCATGGGACAGCAATAGGTGAAGATGGAGACTGTGGTAGCTCTAATCCTTTTCACAGGTAGAAACTGGCTTTTGATCCATGACTAATGTTCCAGTGGGCTGGGTGAAACCTTATGGCCTGGACAGGGAATCAATATTGAGCATATATATTTCTAGTGAAGTCCAACATTTCTTCTTTGCCCTTCGCTTAACATTTTTAACTGGAAGAAAACATAAAATCATTATTGAGAAAATTTGCAGATGACCAAAAGTTAGGGGAAGGCATAAATAATAACGTTACAGTACATGACCTTACATTTGGCTGTATTGAGGAACAAAGAATGCAGGCCATACTTACAGGATAGAATCCCTATCCTGGGAAGCAGTGACTGTGAAAAAGAGATGTGGGTGTCATGTTGAATAATTTGAGAGCTCATGTTCAGCCATGTGACACTGTGGCTAAAAGAGCTAATGTAATCTTTGGCTGTATAAATAGGAGAATATAGAGTAGGACTAGAGAGTTTGCATTACCTCTATATTTGGCCCTGGTGCAACTACCACTGGCATACTGTGTCCAGTTCTGGTGTCAACAATTCAAGAAGGATGTTGAAAAAAGATTTAGTGGAAAGCCACAATAATGATTAAGGCATATTTTTCAATCTTCTAAACTGAAAGACTCAAGGAGTTTAATCTCCTTATTTTAACAAAAAAAAGTTAGGGAGTGATCACAGTCTATAAGTATCTTTCTGGGAAGCAGAAATTTGATAGATGAGGATAATTTCATCTGCATCTTGCTCACCACCACTCACAGTCCACTTCAGGAGTCCCCAGTAAGATGTCAGGTGTCCAGTAATCACCTGTCTCTGAGCAGGAAACTTTGTGGCATGCCCTTCTGCCTGGGGAGAGTTTAAGGCTGCCTTAGACTGATGGGCAGACTGACATGCTGTGGATAATGGCCAGCACCTGTTGTTTTCTTTCTTAGGGCTAGGAATAGTGCATTTCCAGCAGTAACTAGTTACCACACAGCTCTTTTTAGGCAGGCACATTTATTCTTAAGGTAGAAGCATTACAGATTTAAACACTAAATATACCAAGAGTGACCAATCAGCCTTATGGGACCCTAGCAGGCCAAAATCTTTCCAACTATTCCACAAGGGCCAGAAGGTCCTGTATGTTTTCTGGATAAGAAAAAATGCATTAAATTAGTTTAAACACAACCATTTTTTTTATGCCAAAATCTTTTTTTAGTGGGTGGAGGAGAGAGTCTGCTGGTCTTTGAAAAACACATTTTTACCTAGTATATGCAAACCTTCTTAGGGAGTGGTACCACTGTGGAGGTGTTTACAACCTAAGTTATTCATCTTAATCTCCCCCATACACACTATTTGCAGTTCCTGGAGGAGTTGTGGTAACCTTCCCCTATGGAGTTGCATATAGACCCTGGCTTGCAGTGATACATAAACTTAATATAATATTGCATGGAATATCTATCACAGAGGGCTCTTCAGTGTGAAAGAAAAAGCTATAACAAGATCAAAAGACTGGAAGTTGAAGCTAGACCAATTCAGTCTAGAAATAAGGTACACATTTAATAGTGAGAGTAATTAATCATTGGACATTTTTAAATCAAGATTGGATTTTTTTCTAAAAGACATGCTCTAGTTCCAACAGGAATTAGTTCAGGGAATTTATATGGCCTGTGTTATCAGGAGATCAGACTGCATGGTCCCTTCTGGTCTTATAACCTGTGAGTCTAAAAGGCCAGGGAAGACAAATATTTGACCTGGAGTTAACTCTGCTGTAAAATCTATTGTTGCTATGGAGGTTGGGCAAACCTCTGTTGAAGTTGGTGAGCATGATCATACCCTTCATTCAGGATAATTGTAAGAAATTGTTTGCCTCCTTTTTGGAGTAAGATAGCTGGAACAGTAGGAGCTAGCACCCAAAACACAGGTCATACACAAGGTGGTCAGAAGCTGAGTGATATGTGCAGAAGGTTTTGCTGAGGGATAAATGCAAATATGGAGGGCTAGATATTGTTTTGGTTCAGGTATGAGGGTAGTGCAAGCCACAAGAAGACACAGAAGACAGCCAGAAAGCCAAAGAGATGCATTTGCAGTATGACCCTGAACGCCAAGAGGGAACTTGTTGGGAAGAGTGCTAGCCAGAAAGAGGCTTGGAACCGTAAGCACGGGAACTCTGTTTTTGCTTTGTTCCTACTGTGTTCAGGCAAACAGGATTTTGTATATGTTCTTTTTAAACAAACAGAATTGCATCAAAGAAACAACTGGCTTAGTCATCAGTTTCTCCTCCTGACTGAAACAACCCACAAGGCATCCCAAATCTTGACTAACCATCTGGGTCAAAAGGGGTATCATTACATTTTTTTTAAAAATTGTCATATATTAAGAATTCTAGAATTTTTCTTAGGGATACTTTGGGCTATATTAATTGCTTATTAGGGACTTATTTCTATGCATCTGCAGTAATTGGGGGGGAAATAAGTAGTCACATTGCTGATGGAATCCTTGTTTGGTTTATAGAGTGCTGTCTAAACCAATGTGTGAGAGTAGTTAATTTTTTAGGTCAAAAATCATTTTTCACCCAGTGAAATTTGGCATTGGTGAAATTCAAAGTTGTACATCGTAATGATGAAGATTAATGCTGAATTGCAGATTGTCAAATTTGAATTTTACACAGATCAAGAGCACTCATTATGCCATGAAAATAATGGATTAAGTTAAGAGATGTAGATTTCGGGTTTGGCCAAGAAAAATACTATATTCCACTAAAAGTGGAAGTAAAAGTCACAGGGTCAGATTCTCAATTACATTCCAGACCTTTTGCACCAGGCCTGAAAGCAGTCAGATATAATAGGCTGAAAATTCCCCATCATGCAGGAGTTCACACCTGGCATGTAGTCTCTACAATTTGCTCCCATCTCCCAAAATCCAAGATCACCTCCAAACTTTGCAGAAAGGATGAATCAAACTCTCTAGTTTGTAGACACCTTCTCATGTTTATTACTAAACATTTCATAACAATTCTTGATCTCTAGGTCTGGGTGAACATTCCAATATGCTAGCCATCAATATTTGTTCAAATTTTTAAATGGATCTGCTTCGGCTATGTCCATGTAATCCACTGTGTGTCTTCCTTTAATTTATAGAGGCTAAGAGTCTGTTACAGCTCCCACCTACACAACATAATCCTTTAGCTCAAATTATAAAAGATCATGCTTTCAGCTCTGGAACTCATGGGAATATTTGTGGGCAAATAATGTCAAAGCTGAGAAAAATCACAACCTGCTTGCAAACAAAGACAAAGAAAAATTGCTTGCATCAATTATTGTTTACAAATTTATTTGCTCTATTGATCTCACTGCTAATCATGGGAAATGATTCAATTGTGACCCATTCCTGCAAGATTCTGAGTGTATTGGGGGAGGTACTGAGCACCTTCAATTCTCATTGAAATCAGTAGAAGTCGATGGTGTTCAGCATGTCACACAATCAGATCCTTAGTGTAATGAAAGTCAGCTTGTTCTCTCACCTCTGTGGCCTTCCTCATGTTTTATGCAAACAAGAAATGGAGCTAGCTGACTTTTTCTTCTAGGACAGTGTGCCTTAGTACTATTTTTTAATGTTCAGACTGATTAGTATTATATTCATATAATTTTTGTTGCTTAAATTGCATATTGAGAGGTTTTTGCTCTTAATAACTGCAGGCATTCTGAAGATGTTGCCAGGTAAGCACAAATAGTAGTAATGTAGCAGCCTTGATATATAGGGTTTAACGAGTGTGAGAAAACACAATAGAGTGTGATTAGGTTGGAAACATTAAAGTTTGATTGAAATATATCCTTTCTACCTTATTAAGTTAAAAATAGTCATTTTGGTACTAAGTAGAATGGATTGTTAGCTATGACTTTTTTAGCTGTTTTCATGAGTAGTTTGAATACTTCTAAATCTGGGGAGGACTTGCCAATCCCTGTGTAAGATGAGATGGACTAGTTTACTGCTCTACTGACTGTTTATACAGATATAGGTAAAATTTGCTTTCCACTGATTTCTAAGATAACTGTCTTTCAGAAAATACCTGAGGAGGGTTAAGTAGTGGTCAGAAGATGGGGAAAAATAAACAAAGTAGAAACAAATCGTATTATACTTTTTTTTTAAACTGGAGCTAAAAGAAATTTTTTGACTGGAACAGTTTTCTGTCAGAACATGCTGATTTGACAGAATTGAAATGTCACCCTGCCTCATTTCCTGCCAAGGCACACACTCATCAGTCAGCTGGCAGGCACGTTGCCCAGCTCTCTGCGATCCCACGTTCCCTTGGCAGCCATGCTCCTTAGGCTCCCATGCTCCCTAGGCTGTTGTCCTGGTGTGCAGGAGGGTTTCTGGGTTCCAGTATTCCCCAGCTGTCTGGCTCTATGGCTGGCTAGGGTACTGGTCTCCCTGGACAGTCAGCTCCCCACCTGGCTAGTTCCCCGGGATACATCTTGCCAAGCAGAGGGACCTTGGGGCTGTCTAGCTCATTTGCCAGCCAGACAACTCCCTTCCCATAATTTTTCAATAAATTGCATTCCATGGACAATGTCACATTTTTACTTCTTATTCTGACTCAACATATAAAAAGTTTTTTTGGAACTGTGACATTGTCCATGGAATGGAAATTCTGGCTTCTGTACAGCTCTAATGTCTATAAAGTGGTGGAAACAATGATAGGAGATGGCTTATTTACCTATATGTACTGATAACCGTTATCTCCTTAAGGATTCTGCCCTCTGCAGAGATAGGCAGTCATTGTGTGTTCAGTTCAGACTATATGAGTTTCACATACTGTTAGCTGTCTCCTGGAGACTTTATTTTTGTTTCTTTTTTCTCTAAAATAGATGATATTCAAAGTGGAAAATACAGTATCTGTGTATTGGGTAGTTTATGTTAAAAACATTAGCAGGTTTTTTGGTAACATAGAATATAGTAAAGGTCTCAATCACTGAGCAACCTCTCGCATTCTGTAACACCTTAGTCAGTGAGTAGATCCATTGATTTCAATGTACAACTGAATTTAAACTTCACTTTACTGTTGGAATAATCATTGAGTACAAGGTAATGCCCTGTGTGAGTAGTGATTGGCCCTGAAGTAACACTATTGTAATAACTTTTATAGCAGTAAATACATATGGAAACCTGTAGACTTCCAAAACCTATAATTCTTTGATTTCTGTAGCTTTATAGAGGAAGCTTAGTATTTAGAGGCTTTAGAACAGAGTCTCTTTTATTAAACTCTTCAATATTAAATAATGGTATAGTCAGATCTGGGTGGGGCCTAAAGGAAACACTAGTTGTGAAGCCCTGAAACTTTGGATTCATGCAACATGACCTACTTGTATAATTCATCATGCTGGAAAAAGAAATCCAAACCCCCTCAAACTTGGCAGAAGTTTGCATCCAGATTTGAAATTTGAGGTTTAAACCAATCCAATCCCTAACTTCTACAAGTTATTGCAAAATGAATGCTGAAAAAAATAATCATGAAAGCTGGAAATAGAAATCTTTGAGAAGATTTTCCCTTTTTAGGCTGAGGCAATAATTATCTTCTGTACATGCATACGTACATATACATGTTAGATGAGAATATGCACCAATGAAAATTAGAAAAATGTACTGCATTGACATGGGAGCTAATTTTCAACCAGCTTTCATAAAAACACATACACATTTTTTGTGTATGCAAACCTTGTATGCAAAATCGGGAACTGTGTGTACACAGGTGGTTAATTTAAAGAATGTTAGATGGTGTGATGAAAATAAATAGATGAAATTCTAACTATCTAGAATAATTGTCATTATTGGACCTATTTCAGTTTCCACTGAAATCGAGAGTTTTACCACTCCTTACAATGAAAGTAGCATAGGACCCATTTTGTTCCATACTTCTTAATTTTTTTGCAATTTGTATATAAGTTGATAGAAAGGCGTCTTAACTATAGAGGCCAAATTCTAATAAATATAATATATATTGGCCTTGCTAGAGAGGGAGGGATGGAGATACAGATATATATTCCAAGCAAAACCAATATTCGGCTTTTATTTAAGCAAAACTCCCAGTCAGATTCCTAAGTAAAATTTTCCATTAGTGGTATGAAAGACTTGGTTAAGCAGATTTATGAGCTAATTTCTCAGAGTTGTATGTAGAGGTGGGAAAAATTAGTTAATATTTTTTCATAAAAATCCATGAGACACTTTTCCCCAAGTTTTTCATGATCTCACACTTTTAGGTCCACAAAAATATGGAATCATCGAACAATACCATAATATACCACTCTATAATTGTATTCAAGCTGTGGTTGCTACTATGATTCTCTTTCCTCACGTAACTATACACTCTTGGAAATATAGTACTACTGTGATCTTAGAAAGGAAATTTTTCATCTGAAGGATAAAAGCCTCAAAATGTTTGTATAAGTATTGTTTATATAATACAATATCTGTCAAACCTTTCCTTAAATGGGGAAAGAAACCCACAATCTTCTAGATGACTAATTAAGATAGTGATAATTTTCCACTGTTCTACTGCAAGCCTCTGAAAGTCATCTAGGTTTTTTAGCAACCAAAACTCAAATGATTCTCTCAGATTTCAAGGCCAAAAGGGATCATCATGGTCTTCTAGTCTGACCTCCTGCACATTGTAGGTCACAGAATCTTGCTCACCCACTCCTGCAATAGATTCATAGCCTCTGTCTGAGTTACAGAAATCCTCAAATCATGATTTAAAGATCTTGGGTTACAGAGAATCCACCATTTACACTAGTTTAAACCTACAAGTGACCTGTGGCCTATGCTGCCGAGGGAGGTGAACACCTCCAAGGTCTTTGCCAGTCTCACCTAGGGAAAATTCCTTCCCAGTGCCAAGACCCTGGGCATGTGGGCAAGACCCACCAGCCAGAGAGCTGGAAAAGAATTCTCTGTGGTAACTCAGAACCCTCCCCATGTAGTGCCCCATCACTGGTTGTTAGAGATATTTGCTACAAACAGTCACACTGTAGTCAAGTATCAGAGGACTAGCCGTGTTAGTCTGAATCTGTAAAAGCAGCAGAGAATCCTGTGGCACCTTATAGACTAACAGACGTTTTGGATGAATTCATCTGACGAAGTGGGTATTCACCCACGAAAGCTCATGATCCAAAACATCTGTTAGTCTATAAGGTGCCACAGGATTCTCTGCTGCAGTCACACTGTAGGTAGCCTCATTAGACCATCCCCTCCATAAACTTATCAAGCTCAGTCTTGAAGCCAGTTTTTTGCTCCCACTGTTCCCCTTGGAAGGCTGTTCGAGAACTGCACTCCTCTGTTAGAAACCTCTGTTCCTCTGTTAGAAACCTTCATCTAATTACAAACCTAAACTTGTTGATGATCAGTTTATATCTATTTGTTTTTTATCAACACTGGCACTTAACTTCGATAACTTCAATAACTCCTCCCAACTTTGGCACTTAACTTCAATAACTCCTCCCCATCCCTGGCATTTATTCCTCTGTCTCTCCTCAGCCTTCTTCTGGTTAGGCTAAACATGCCAAGTTCTTTGAGCTTCCTCTCTTAAGGTAGGTTTCCAGTTCCTCTAATCATCCTAGTAGCCCTTCTCTGCATCTGTTCCAGTTTGAATTCAGTTTTCTTAAACATGGGAGACGAGAACTTCATACAGTATTGCAGAAGACATTTTATCAGTGCCTTCCATATTGATACTAACACTTCTGTGTCTCTACTGGAAATACCTTGCCTGATGCATCCTAGGACTGCATTAGCCTTTTTCACAGCTGATTCACATTACCAGCTCATAGCCATCCTGTGATCAACCAAATACATCCAACGTCTTTCCCCTCCTCTGTTGCTTTCAATGATAAGTCCAGAATTTTATAGCAAAAATTCTTGTTGTTAGTCCCTAAGTTGAAGATCATTCACTTTGCACCATTAAATTTGATACCATTTCTATTACTCCAGCTTTCAAGGTCATCCAGATCTTCTTGTATGATATTCCAGTCCTCTTTCATATTGACAATACCTCCCAACTTTGTATTATCTACAAATTGTGTCATGATATCATGGGACGTCTTACTTACTAAACTCATAGCAGGCAATATTTACCCGATGCCCTTTGCCAAAATGAACCTACTTCTAAGTCATCCTAAATATTGTCCCATATAAAGTGGTACATATTTTAGGCTCCCTATTTTATAGCCTCCATCCTGTTGTGATCATTTGTATCCAGATTTAGTTCTGTTCTTCAATCTATGCTAACATATGGAAGTACCTACTGCTGATGACCAGAGTCTAGTTCTTGAACTATAGATTGCTCTCAATATTTACCAATATATTGCAAAGTTACAAAGGTTGCAGCCTTAACGCTTTATAGGCTCTATACTGCCAGGAGGTCACTTTCTTCAGTGTTGCTACTCAAATTTTACTTCTGTAGCAAAGAAAAATTCAGGCCAGGTCTACACTACAGAGTTTTTCTGGCGTAGCTATGTTTGTCAGGAGGGTGAAAAATCCACACCCCTGACTGACATAGGTATGCTATCAAGGACCACCTCCTCCTCTCCCCTCCCTTGTGCCACATAGACACAGCTATACTGGTAAAATAGTCATGTCCTGATTTAACTATTGACAAAAGGTCTCCTAATGCACATATCAGATGCATCTCCCCTAGTAGGCTGGTATAGCTATTCCAGTATTGCTGTAACTGCAATATCTTGTTAGTGTAGACTAGCCCACTGTTTGTTTCTAGAATCTGCCATCTTCAAGTTCACTGAGTCAGAAACCACCTGCGATAGTCTCATGGTATTACGGCAGCCACAAATTCCTGGGTCAGTACAGAGGAATCATCATAGCAATTTACAGCATTATTACAGCAAACATTATGTTGCAAAAATAACTGTAGAAAAAAACCCAAGAAAAGGGATAAATATTTCTTTTGTGTATTTAAAGACCTGGCAGTACTGTGTGCAATATTTAGCGATGTAATACGTAATTGATTAATCCTTATTTATTTCTCCTTCACTTTCATTAATGTTGTGCAGAGTATGTGTAGTCATTTTTCATTTTCTTGTCTGTTAATTAATTAATGAAGTTTTTTCATATATCGTTGACTATCGGTTTTATTTTGCACTCGGTACATCAACCTCCTATCAACTGCTGTGTCTGAGTGGAAAAATCTGTTCAGCTTCTGATGGGGCAAAGGCATCTTTCCTGTGCTTGGATATAATCTATTTTGCTGTTTTTAATGTTTTGTATTTAATGATTACTGACATATTTGAATTTGATAAGTGGGACAAATTCCCCATCAGGATTCCATAAGCAGAGCACAGAACAAAGGACCCTGGTGAGTGGATGGCTGCCAGCTGCCAGAGCACAGCAGCACAAGCCACTTTCAACTCCAACTCCAACTCCATCTCCATCATGGTGCTAGTTGCGATCCTGTACTGCTAGGACGGGGCAGCACAAGGTCAGCTAGGAGATGAGTTGATTTGGCACATCTCCTAGGTAGCCTTCACTGGCAGGATTCCTATGGACCCCCCCAGCTAGAATGTATAGCTGCCCTCCTCAGGTAGGAGGTCTGTCAGGGAGGATTAGTTTTATGTCTGCTAGCTCTCCCCAGGGTGAAAATGCCCTAAAGGTTATATTTTGACAAAACACTGGATTAATTTACATGTCTTAAGGACTGAATAAACATAAAACTCTGGTGGTGGGCCCACAGAAGATAAGGTGCTACTACTGTTGTTACAAGAGGTTTTTTTTAGTCCTAATACTTATGTTTGGAGAACTGAAGGACCAGGGATCTAGTGACGCCTCCAAGTGTGCATTTGTGATTTACATAATAATTATGTCAAGAGCTGGGTGAACTTTTTCAGATGCAACTTCTTTTGCTGAAAAATGCAGATTTGGGGCGAGCAAATCATTTATAGAATTTGTGTTGAATTCATCAAATTATTTCCATGGAAGGGGAGGGATATCTGAAAACCTGGAAATGTTTCATTTCAACACTTTAAAAAATGAAAAGTTTCAACTTTAATTCAAAATGACTTCATTTCAAATTTTCCTTTTTTTTTTTTAAAAAGGTAACCCCCAAGACCTTCAGAAAAATTAAACATTTCATTTCAAGTAGAACAAAATGTTTCATTTGATTCCTCCCTTCCCCATTTTTTAAAAATTTTACTTTTTACCTTTTCCACTTGTAAAAAATGCAACTTTTCACATGGGGTTGAAATGAATGGATTGTTTCTATTCAGCTGCTGAAACAAAAAAAAATGGTTTTCTCATAGCTCCAGTTGTATGTGATGTCTTTCCCACACAGAGTAGAACATCTTGTTTTAAAAGCTTTCAGATTTTTCCTTTGATCATTAGATAATGTTAACAGTATAATAACATTATTTATTAGTTACTATTCTGAAGAAATGTAATGAAAACTCTGGCTACGTTATTTAGTTAAGACAGTGATCTCTGTACCGTAAAGAAGACATGGGTTGTTATGGGTGGGTGATAAAATTCCTTGAAATAGCTGAAAAAATGCTTTATGATGGGGAGAGGAAAGGATAGCCTAAGAAAATGTACATTCCTTGAAGGACTGTTTGTGTTTTTGCGCTAGAGGATTTGATCAAGGACAGTTTCTGATATGACTCCTGTAAACATCAGAGGTGATCTGACATGAGAATATGTGCTGAAAAAAAGAAATCTCCAAATTAATAACCATGTTTGAGTATGATGTCTGCTTCAGGAATCATCTGAAAAGTGGAAAACAGTATTTTTGTTGTGAGCTTTCAGAGGCATCCTTATTGTCAAGTTGTCATAGCACATTTTTGTTTTCTCTTTTAGCACATATTTAAATTAATCCTTGGTTCTATTTACAGCCTACACACTAATGCAACATTTTTTAAAGATTTCACAAAATGCTAACTTCTGAGGTTGTCATGAAAAATAGAACTCCTAAGGGAGCTTCTCAAATATTTTGAATCAAAAGGAGCAGTTTGTTCATATAGGTCAAATCATCCTCATTCTGAACATGAAAATTATCTTCCATCCAATCCTTTTCCCTCCAATCCCTGAAACTCCCTTCATTTCTGCAAAGAACATGGGAGCTATCTGTGTCATTTTTATGAATATTGTGGGAATTCTATTTGTTTGTTATGAGTGGGTGGCTGCTATATGAAATCCTAAGAGTTAACTCAGTACTAGGGGGTACAGAGGGACTGCAGGAAGGCAGACCATGGTTTTAGATGATCCCTATATTGTACTATGTATTGTTGATTGGGCAAATTCCGTTGCAGGTTCACCAACATCCTGGGAAAGGAGGAAAACCTAGGCAGGAGGTTTGGAACAAAGGAACTTTGAAATTGATAAACAGCCCGTGACCTATGAGAGATGTACTGATTGGGGGTCAAAGAGGCAGAAGTTGAATGGATGCAGCCTGTCTCATTCAGCACAAATGCTGAGAGATTCCTGGGCCAAGGGGAACCACCTTAAACTAAGAAGAAAAGGCTAAGTTGAGATAGGAAAATATGCATTTAAACTTTTGTTGTTTTAATTCCTTCTCTTTACTTATTTGTTCATAGGACACCTGTTTTGAAGAAACTATCTTGAGTAAATGCAATTTCACACCGTTCATAAACTCCTGGAGACAAATCTATAGCAGGGCCCAAATCCCATGGTATCTGCAGAAGTAATATGATTGGGACACATGAGTTCTATAAGATGGTACCTCAGCCTTAGATTGGGGGTGAATTGCAGGTTTACACTCTCAAATACGTACAAACATGGGTCTGTCACTTGGAAACAGTGCCCACAGAGACTGACACAGGAGTCAAAAGTAAAACTTATTCCTGAACAATAACTCTTAACTTGGTAGTTTCCCATCACGTGCATCAAACCTTTAACCATCAATTACAGATTCTGGCCCAATTTCCAAACATGAGGTCCTTAACAGGGCATCTAGATAACACATTTGGATGCTCAAATTTGTTTTCAGAAAAGGCATTCACAAGCCACAAGGCAGATTTGAAAATCCAAATATTGGGATTTCACATTCTTTCCAGAAATCAATATCTGAAAAGTGTAACTTTAATAAAATAACTATTTAAATAGGCACATCAGTGGTTTATTCAAAATGACAAAAATATAGTTATGTGGAACATTAAGTAGAGGAAGAAAAATGGAGCCAAAACGCTGCTCAGAGAACCTTCTAGCCTCTTTGCTTTTCAGAAATGTATTCTTCATGTGCTGTGTAGGAGTTTCATAGTTAATGAGGTCTGAATAGGATTTTTGGCTCAAGCCTAATTTTTTTTCTATATGGCTAATGCACAAAATTTATTCCAGCAAAAATGCAACATAGGAGCTTTTGCTCAACTTTTCATGGATTAAAATTGCACATAATGAGATCTTTCTGTAACAAGGCTTTTTTGAGTGCACACATTTTGTGCAAGCAAACCTTTGTGCTGTATAACTTGGTTCATGAAAACTTGTGTTAGCCAAAGCAATTTTTTGTATGCAGTAGCAAAGGTCTGCACAATTCCTTTTTTTCATTATTAATACCACCCTTATTTTTTTTTACTCTTAAAATGGTATGTTTCCTGGATCAATATGCACTTCCTGCGCAATCATCTTGCACAATACAAAGCAGCTAAGAGTATTACAAAGAGAATAAGGGTGAGAGAGTATTGTTCGATAAGCAATAATAGATGACATGATGTGGGGATAGTTAAGCAATAAGATACAATAAGATGTGGCTATGCTGAAATATTGCCATAATTTATGTGCTGTGATACAGCATGGCCAGAGGGCAGCAGGAGAGTGTTAGCACGGAGCCTTATTCCCTGCAAGGGGAGCAAGGTTTGCTATAGATTAACTAGAGCACCTGAAGCCAATTAGAGCAC
>NC_133774.1:88709623-88733937 GCF_003597395.2 Chelonoidis abingdonii | reverse complement strand
TAAGGGGCAACTGGCTTATGTGGAAGGAGGGCTAGAGCCCTACCAAGCTGAGGGCGAGATGGATGTACGCCCAGGGAGGAACCGTAGTTCCAAGTTGGTTACCAAACTTAGGGCCCGGGTTTGGACTGAGAAGATTGGGCGGGCCAAGGTCCTTCCCTCTCCATTTCCCCTCCTTCAAGGGCACCCCGTTGTGGCAGTTGCGGTCTGTTATGCTGGGTTCGTTGCTTTCTTCTTGGCTTTGGGGAAGGTTCAGGGTCATTGCTTGCTCTGAATCGGTATTTTAATTACCACTAGTTGTCTTTGAGGGGTGGAGAGGGAGGACTGGGCCGCCCTTCTTCTCAGGTCCAACGCAGGCGCCTAGGTTTGTGGTGAACACTGAATGTGGTTCCTTCCTGGGCTGTCCCTCTCTGCCTTCACTTGTTTAAAAGGGGCTACTTTGCTGTCTCCACATAGCCAGGTGCCCCTTACCTAGGGTTTTTTCGGAATTTCGTCAGCCCACAGCAATCTCAAACTATTCCTTTTGTCTCTAATTGGCTTCAGGTGCTCTAGTTAATCTATAGCAAACCTTCCTCCCCTTGCAGGGAATAAGGCTCCCTGCTAACACTCTCCTGCTGCCCTCTGGCCATGCTGTATCACAGTGCATTATTAATCATGTCTTCAAGGGTCAGGTGCAGCAGTAGCTCAAAACTGGTTTTGATACACACCTAAAACTTTGACAAATTCTAACCTGCGATGTTGTGACAAGATATTATTCCATATATTGACAAATCTGGATTCAGGATTTCTGAATACCAAAATATTAATGTATTGTACTTGCAAATATCTCTTGACGTTGACAACAATATTCAATATATTTCATTGCAGCTCAGTGTCTCTTGGTATTGGGAAAAATGATTGATAACAGATGATAATGACTGAATTAGTGGATTTGACAGTTTTACTCACAGACAATTAATTCTTGAAACAGTATATAAAATCTGGAATTTCATTGACTGTTAAAGCCCTAGGAACATAAGAATTTCCATGCTGGACCATGTCTGTGATCTATCTAATCCAGTATACTTTAACCAACAGGGGCCAATACCAGATACTGCACAAGAAAGTGGAAGACATCTGTAATGGGCAGTTATGAAAAACCCAGTCATAAGAGTTTTACTAAAGTCAGATAGTTATTGATTGACTTGTGCCCTACCCATGATGATTTATATCATTTTTATAAATTTTAAAATAACTATGGACTTTAATATTAATTTGTGTCTAATCTGAATGTACTTTTGGTTTTAATATCTTGTGGCAGTGGGTTCCACAAATTAGTTGTGTTGTGTGTGTACAAAGGAAATATGTTTTATGAGTTTTACATTTGTTTCCTGTTAATTTCACTGGACACTACCTTGTTCTTATATGAGATAGAAATGGCAAATGGGAGCCTCTGAATTACTTTTTCTGAACTGACCTGTATTTGATGGATTGTGACTTTTTTAATTAGCTGCTTACATGGTTTTAGCATGCAAGTCAGGCCATAAATATCTATTGAAATTCCCATTTCATAGATAAAGGAGGTGAGAAATTGAAAAATTCTTTGAACCTTTATGGCAAAGTGGCTTCTCAATACCAAACAGCCATTTGCAGAATATAAATTGCCAAAACTAAAGGAAAAAATGCTGACAGAACTTCCATTGAAAACATGTCGCAGTGAAAGACAAAAATTAATTTTAAAATCTAACAAACAGAGCCATACTTAATAAAGAGAGTGAGCTTGAAAATCAATAAAAAGTTAATTTTGATTAACCTTTCCAGTGCCTGTAGCTCAGCCTTATTTGGCCTTCTGTGATGTGAACTCCAAATGGAGTTTTTATTAAAGAAGCTCCAATTTACTCTAAATTGATGATAATATTCCCAAGATTTGTTTCTATAAACTAAAACTGTACATGCTAATTAACAACTTGGAGCTTGCTTCTAGGATTCCCACTCACAATAGTACCTTCGTGGCCCTACTGAAAGGAATGGAGCTACTCATGGAGAGAAGTATGTTTCTGCCAGTGTAGTGGCAATTAATTGATCTTTGGCTATTAGCCGTAAAAATGCCCACTGGCCTGTGATGGGTTGTTAGATGCGGTGGGATCTGAGTTACTACAGAGACTTCTTTCCTGGGTGCTGGCTAGTGAGTCTTGCCCACATGCTCAGGGTTTAACTGATCAACATATTTGGGATCGGGAAGGAATTTTCCTTCAGGGCAGATTAGCAGAGGCCTTGGGGGTTTTTCAGCTTCCTCTGCAGTGTGGGGCACGGGTCACTTGCTGGAAGATTCTCTGCACCTTGAAGTCTTTAAACCACAATTTGAGGACTTCAATAACTCAGACATAGGTTAGGGGTTTGTTACAGGAGTGGATGGGTGAGATTCTGTGGCCTGCATTGTGCAGGAGGTCAGACTAGATGATCATAATGGTCCCTTCTGACCTTAAAGTCTATTTATCTATTTATTTAGTGGTAGCAGAATCTTGCTCTTGGTATACATCTCTCACTCAGTATCTTCATTATCTGTATTACTGTGGAACCTAGAAGCAACTATCAGTATTTATTGGGAGAGGAGAGAAAAAGGACCAATATGTTATGTGCTGTGCCAATGCAGTGATAGACAGTAAACTCTTCATGGCAGAGACGAACAAATGAGTCTGGGGAAAAACAAAAGGAAGAAGGAATGTAGGGGGAAGGAGGATGAGTATAAAGAACATATTGCAGTTACATAGGTAGCTATTGCACAACTTGATGGTTCCAAATGGCCTTTAAAAATTGTTGGCTAATTCAGCAAATAATCCAAGTTTCTGCTGTTAGCAGGAACAAGTATATATGACAATTCCATATTGATTGCATAGTCAGAAAGATAAAGCTATTAAGAGAATGTATATCAGCAAGAACTTCCCAGCCACCAGATAAAGAAAAAGGTTCTTTATATCCTCTGCAAGAAATATATTTCAAAGTCCAAGTTTAAAAGTAACCTCTGCTCTTTTACGTTTCTGCCAAAGCCCGGTGGGTAACCTGGCTGCTTTTAAATGTCTAACTCCTAGAATATAGGACATGACCTATACACAGTGCTAAGCCAAAGCAGCCTCTCTGGTCCTACCCCTTCTCCTCCTGTATTCTATTTATGCTTTTCTCCTTTCTGATCCCTGGGTATAGGCATGCAGAGAGTTCACACAGGATACTCATTGCTCTGCATAAATCCTCTGCATCTTGTCAATTAAGCTCCTTAAAAAAAGAGAGAGGGAGAAACAAAACTGAGAAGTAACATAGGCCAGTAAATAACAGCAGCGAGTTCAGAAGTTGAGAAGTAAAAGTCAGTGCGATGAATCTTACATCCTGAAGAAGAATGCAAGCTATAGCAAACCATACAATGGCCATTCCACCAATTGGTACATGTAAAAAAAGGTAGTAGTAGAATCATATAGTGATGCCTCATCTGCACTTGTAGTAGTGGCATACATTTAAACAGGAAAATATTCCCAATTTTGACTCAATTGCAACAAAATATATATAAATATTTCAGAATTCAAACAACATAACAAAACAATGGGGCCAATCAAAACATAATATATGGATAGGTCTACAGATAGTGGCTATCTGGTCCCAGGTTTCATATGATTATCTGTTCAAAGTTACACTTCTGAACTATTTTAAGGTTTGTCTCACTATCTCGGTATGGTTACTCAACAAGGTGATGACCCCTCCCCCCATAATGTTATCAGTAATATAGGGAATGCATTTTTCTTCTTTAAACTGGTCTATTCAGACATTACTAACAAAAACAAAACCATAATCTTTTCTAAAGATTCACCATTGCACTTAGCAGGCAATATAAAATGAAATGTATTAAGTGCTCTTGAATTGATGCTTCAGTTCTTTATATTTTTTGTAGTATCACTCAATGTGCAATCACCAAGTCAACTCAACAAAATTCAAGACAAATTTGTAGGACTATCGAATACTTTATTTTTTTTTTATGGCACAGGTATCATTGTGATGCACTCAAACAAATTAGAGATTAATATTTCTGTCCTTTTAAAGTATAAAAGGTTTACATCAAGTTACAGTGAGTGAAGGGTGGGCCTCTCAAGTCTGGAGCTTTGGTTTAGATAAAACAGCTTATCTGGGTTTTTTGTTTTGATTTACTCAGAATTGGAGGGTAAATGTGGCAGAAATATAACTTTATAGAGGATTCTAGGGACTTCTTATTTCCCTCTAGGTTGTAGATAAAACTGAGAATTGGTATTTTTGCACTTTTGCTTCTAAGAGTAATCAAGTTTATGGACTGAAGAGATTTTAAAAATAATTAAACATTTCTGAATCTCTTCATATATTCAGATCACATTTGGTTTAAGCTTTGAGTGATTGACAGGGTCATTTTTATTTTATTTGTACTTCTTCAACCACCGTAAATATAGTGACATAATTTTGCAGGCTATGTACTCACTAGGTCTATAGCAAACAAAATTCAGTATTCACTGAATCTGATTCTTGTCAGCTAGATTATGGTCCTTCATTTCTGTTCCTTCATCTATGTGACTGGGAAAGAAGAAGACTAGATCCGGATCCATGACAGTGATGTACACTCATCTTTCCTTAGATTTGACAGTCAGTTCGTGTAGGCAGCAGTAGACTCAAGTCTCCCACTAAATTTCAGGCCATCCTCCAATTGTGCATACTCAGGAATTCTGATCTCCCTGGCTGCAGGTTTCATGGATCCCAGCAGCTGGCTCAAATTCTACTTAGTCTCTTTGTTATGCCACAATTTTACCGTAAATATAAGTCATATTTTGAAAGGTATTTAGGCATCTAAAGATGTAGCAAGGTGCCCAGTGGGCTTCTCCCAGACTGTTGGAAAGAAAGACAAGATGCAATGGATGTGGTTTAATTAGTCTACAATCTTAATTATTTAACTCATCTGGGAACTAACATAATTCATACAGTGCAAGTCATAATGCCCTCCTCAACTATTTCCACCTGGCAGAAGGCTGCCATCAGCCCTCCCACACCTCCATAGCTTGTCCCAGCCCATTTCTGGAACCCCACTGCACTTCCCTCAAGTAAGGTTTAAGAGACAGGGGAAAAGGGCTGTCTCCTCACTGTACTGAGATTACACATCTAACTCCCCGCATGCAATTAGGAGCATAGGTTTTGAAAATCCTACTATGCACTCATCTGAATCTTTATAAATTTGTCCCATGATGCTTTGATTTCATAACACTGGAGTATTGGCTAGTTGAAAATCTGCTGCACTATACATGGTGTTTTGTGTTTTCTTGGAGTGTAGATAGGTGTATAGATTTTTGTTTTAAGATGTGGGTTGTTCTTTAAAATGATTTTCATTAGAACATTTACAAATCAGAGAAAAAATAGCTTTGCCAAAACTGTCATTAACCTGATAGTCTTCTATATTGCAGGCAAGCACTTTTGCAGTAAGTCATGGGTGCTTATTACAAATTGGGGGAAAAAGTGATTAGGAGGAAGGATGTGACGGTAACAGATATTATTATTATGGAATAAATCCATGGTCTGCCGAGCTAATGTTCTGCCTCTGGCAGTGACCTATGACCAGTACTTCAGTGGAAGGCAAAACAATCTTGACAATGCATTTAGTAAATGAGATACCATACTGTGAGGGAAGATGTCTTCCTGGCCAAGGCTGAGGATCTCCTTTATGAAATGTGAGTAATATGGTTTCTAATAATCCTGTAATGTTAATTTTTTTTCTGAAGATTCTATTTTTAATTCTGTGGAATCTCTCTTAATTTTACAAAGACTTTTACCTTAGTAATATCTTCTGAGAAACAAGCTAAATATGGACTACATTAGCAAGAAAATTCTTGTATCTGTCTTAAACTGATTAACCATTTAGTTTAATTAAATATCACATTTTTTATATATTCTGGAAAATCTGATTAGCCTTTCCTAGATCTTTCATAATTTGACATCCGGTATTTCTCTGTAGTATTTAATCTTCCCTTTCTCTTTTCTATACTTAATAATCCCTGACTTGGATATTATTTAAAAATAAATTTCACTTTCACCCACTTCTAATCAAGGTCAGTGACCTCTGAACTCTTCTGTTTCTGCTCTACCTTTTCCAAGATATGTGACCAAACTGAAAACAATATTCAAGGTGATGATGTACCAAGTTATTGATACAAGCTTAATGCCATTATAATATTTTCTGTATTATTCACTGAACACTCCCAGTCCACATACTGATCCTGGGGCAGCCTGCTATTAACCTCTTTTCACTGAGAGAATTGGCTATTTCTTCTCACACTTTGCTTCCTATCTCTTAAACAGTTTTTAATTCATATCAGAACTTCACCTCTGACACTGTGATTGTTGCCAAGTTCCCTTAATGACCTCTTCTGAGAGGCTTTTATCACAATTTGATGGGAAGTCTAAGTAAATTACATGTACTGGTTCCCCTCCTTTATCTATATATTCTTAACTATTCCAAATAATTTTAACATGTTACAACATAATTTACCCTTGCACAACATGATGGATTGTCCCAGTCATACTTATAGAGGAGCTTTAAATCATGCTCATGTTTTTTCTGAATTCTTTTTCCTTGATTGTCTGGAGAGGCTTAATAATTCTAGAGTGTCATTTGTATCCTTCTTAGATAGCGGCTGATAGTCTTAGAGAAATCAGCAGGAGTAACTGGAATTTAGAGATCAATATCGGTAAATAATCAGGACCCAGATTTTTCAGCATTACACTAGGAGTTCTTAATTATGTACATTTTCATGAGCCTAGATATGTACTGGGTATCTGTTCTTGAATGGCGTATTAATTGTGTGTACATGGCCACTTACATGCACAAGGTCAGAAAGGCATTTATATCTATCTGATACTTCACACACGTCTATCAGTTGGCTTCATGCAAATGTATGTGCAAAATCACATTCCCTTATCAATATCTGTCCCCAGAGTTTGTTAGTAGGGCACTTAGTTTTGAAATGGTTTAGAGAGAAAATTTAGCAGGTTGATTTCTTCATCTGACCTAATTTTTGTAAAGCAGTTAGATCATCATGAAATCAAAATGAAATGTAAAATCCTAATTTTGTCATGGTCATTTTGCACAGGGTTTGTGATCAAAACAAATTCTAGATACAGAAATTTGAAGTCCAGTTTTTCAAACACACTTCAGACATTATTCATGGTGAAAAGTGCATTTTAGCTTTATAACTCCAGGTTGATCATCGGAGCAAAATGAGTATGCTTTTCCTCTAAGGATTATCAAAAAAAGCATCTTGACCATTAGGACCAATTATTCCATCATTGTGGGTGTGCTAAATTTTGTGGGGAAGAGAGGGGTACACCAGGGCTCCTCCTCCCACAGATATACAGGGGTAACCATAATTTATCTTTAGGAACTAAGTAGTGCAGGGTATGTGTGTGCAGATGTATTTGATGTGGAAGTAGACTTTAAGGTAGCACAGAAAGCAGTGCTAGTGACTCAGTAAGACATGTTCTTGATAGTAATGAGTAACGGTCTGTCATAAACAGATAGTTAAGGGTTAATGTCTCTTTTACCTGTAAAGGGTTAACAAGCTCAGTGAACCTGGCTGACACCTGACCAAAGGACCAATCAGGAGACAAGGTACTTTCAAATCTTGGTGGAGGGAAGACTTTGTTTGTTTTTTTTGTTTGTGCTTTGTTCTCTCTGGGGTCTGAGAGGGGCCAGACATGCTCTCTAATCTTTCTGAAAAAGTATCTTCTATTCCATACTGTAAGTACTAGATAGCAGGTGGATTAGGCATTTGTTTGTTTTCTTTATTGCAAATGTGTATTTTGCTGGAAGGATTTTAACTCTGTTTGCTGTAACTTGTATACTTAGGCTGGGACAGGGAGCCCTCTGGTCTAGGTGAAGCTGAAAAGCCCTGTAACATTTTCCATCTTGATTTTACAGAGATAATTTTTACTTTTTTCTTTCTTTAATTAAAAGCTTTTCTTTTAAGAAGCTGATTGATTTTTTTTTATTCTTGTGTGAGACCCCGGGGGACGGGGTCAGGACTCTCTAGGGATTGGTGGGGGGAAAAGAGAGAAGGGGGAGGGAGGGAAAGGTTAATTTCTCTCTCTGTTGGATCCAAGGAGTTGGGATCAGTGTCTCTCTCTCAGGGAGAGTCTGGGAGGGGGGAGAGAAGGGGATAGAAGGTGAATTTCCTCTCTGTTTTAGGATTCAAGGAGTTTGAATCACAGTGATCTCTCAGTGTGACCCAGAGAGGGGAAAATCTGGGAGGAAGAAAGGAGAGGGGAATGGTTCATTTCCCTTTGTTTTGAGACCCAAGGGATTTGGGTCTTGGGTTCCCCAGGGAAGGTTTTGGGGGACAGGGAGTGTACCCAAACACTATATTTTGGGTTGGTGGCAGCGTGATAAGATCTAATCTAGGAATTAAGCTTAGAAGGGAACAGGCAGGTCCCCACTTTGTGGATGCTAAAGTTCAAAATGGGAAGGAGACTCTGACATGGTCCCTGTCCCTGCATTTCAGCAGAGTGGTATTAAGCACACTTCTTATGCATTTTCAGTAGAGTAACAACAGTTATCACCTCCTCATGGCTGGGGGCATTATTCTTGCCAAAGCCTCCCCTTGTGCACAGTTTGTCACTGCCACATAATTTTCCTCCTAACTTTGAAGCCAGAAGCAATACAAAGGCCTTAAAGAGGGAGGTTGAGGATGAAATTTCAGCCTTTATTGGGATCACTAGTCAACCATTTATTGTTGATTTAATATGCTATATATCTAACTATGCTCCTCTTCTAGCTGTGACTAGCCCTTTTGTCTGTCCATTCTCCAGTGGTTGGCTGGATTGTGAGATCATGTTGCTCTAATCAGATTATGGCCCATCCTTTTTATCAGACCTGCTTTCAAAAATATACAGACATTATAACTAAGCTGTTCAGGTAAACCAAACCAATTTCATAAACCTGTCTTAATATTTTTTTCTTTCATTTCTGTGACATTAATTCGTAACGGTTATAAAAAGTCATGAGGAGATTATTGTGAAAGACCTTGAAAAGTAAGAAGGTTTAAGGTTTTATTGAAGTTAAAAATTAAGTTTTGTCAATGAAACTTCTGCATAAATTATTCATAGGATGCCATAGTGCATGAATAATTCAAGCTGTATCTTTAATTAGACACATGAAAAAAGTTTCAATAGCAGCCTGTTGGTGCTTTAATGATCTAGAAGCAGATCAGATTTGAAACACAAAGAACACTTGCTCAAAGTGAAATTAGCAGACAATTATTAAACATCTCATTGTAATTGAACTGCTATCAGTACTGTTTATACCCACAAACATCCAGTTCATTATGATGTATAGTGTATATGAAATGCCAACAAAATGGAGTCCAACAATGAGATTTTTAATGAAAATACTGTGGCATTTATAGGCTGTTATTAGAATTAGAAAAATGAGCCATGAATAATAAGCTTTTGAGACTTAGTGCAAAATAATGGAATATTGTATATTGGCACATAATAACCATGGCTGGTTACTGTTAATATAGTTCTGAAAGTTTGCATAAAGAAATAACCTCATTACTGGAGTCTTACCCTTCTTGGTTTTGCTCTAATATAGTCTGAGGTGTTAGGGTTAAGGTTTTCTTACTGTTTTAAGATGACTGATACCTGTCTAGGCATAGAAATCCCAGAAACTATATAGATATATCCACTAGATCACAATGCAAATAACAGATCAGTGTACTGATGATTTTCCCCTTTGGGGTGCCTGGAACACTGGTATACTCAGGAACAAGGGAAAATCAAAGTAAAAATATTTTTCATACCATTTCTATATATTCTATGGCTGCTAATATATCATCAGAGTATCCATTTTCCAGAGGCAGGTGCTCCACATCTAATATTCCAGACCCTGTAGTGCTTGTTCAAACAGGGTATTGCAAAGCAACAGCAGCAGATCTTCAGGAAAGTCACCCAAATTTAACTGAAAAGGCCATGCAGAGAAAGCAGGGGTGAGAAGAGAATATTCAAAAGAATAAGTACGTCTACCAAGGAGGAATGTTACAGTGCCTCACCTCAAATTTGTCTCTAGAGCCCCCCAATATCCTAAGCGCAATCCAAGTGTAGTGTGATATGAGTTTTCATTATAACTGTTCTATGAGGCTGATGAGATGGCTATGGTTAGGCTGCTTTTGCAAGAAGTATTAGAATCAGTCAGTGGGAAGGATTGGTTATTAGGAGATATTAGCAAAGAACACTAGAAGCCAACCCTGTCTCCTTCAGGTGATGTAGTTCCTGGAGCTCAGAGTCTGGAGGCCACAGACATTCTTGCAGGTGGTCTTAATTTCAGGAGTGTAGCAGGGTTTGGTGACCTAAGAGCTGGGTTGTCAATGCCTTCCTTCTAGCAGATTCCCTCCACACCTCCACCTCCTCAATGCTGTATGATATTGGTGCATTGTGAGGGAACCAAAATGCATTTATGTTGAGCAATCACTATTAAACTTGCCAAGAATCCCTGTGGCACTGTTTGGGAGCAAGCCTCATCTCTTTGCTTCCTAGCCTTACACCACTCTCTCTGAAGAGCACCTAGAGTGCATATCATGGTGATAACACACCACATTTGTGTTTACCCTATACCCAACTTCATTCTATTACTCATTTCCATTCATGCTAGAGGAGGCAATGATCAGGTCACCTAAAGGGAAAACAAAATTATAGTCATTCCTTGCATTGCTCAGCCTATGTGTGTAATTGGTAAATTCTAAATACCATTTCCCAAAAGGCAAAATGTTCCATATTCCTGGAAGCAACTGACAGCTATACTAGGGAAAAGTTTTTTGTTTTTTTTTCAACTGCTGCTTTAACAGTCAGATGAAAAAATGTTACTCAAGTAAAATTTATTGACAAAGTTTTATGGAATTTTTTTACTGCGCGCATTCTAGTACTGCCTTCAATTTACTGCCTGACACGGAACAGAAGATTGGCATGGGTAACATCTGATGTTTTGTACCTTCTTTCTGCATGGATAGAGACATTTTAACCTATGCTTGCTTGTTTTACTGAAATGTTCCAGCAGTTCTTTAAAACCTAATACACTAGTAAATCAATAATCACAGGAAAAGCCTAGGTTCCTACACTTCTTACATCAACAAGAAAAAAAAAGACTTAAGCTGGCAGCTCATATTTCTTTAGGCATTGCCTATTTTTTCTTTGACTTTTGGGAAAATAATGCACTTGGTTTTAAAAGTGAAATTAAATTAATTATAATTAGTGCAGTAATATTACTATTTGCAAAATGATCTCCATTCCAGCTGTCTTCTGATGCTGTCTGAAGACTCAGAAGCTATTTTGGTCTGCATTGTTGCAACCTGCTACAAAGTAGAGAGACATGTTGTGCTTTCTCAGAACATTTGTTTTTGTTGTTT
This sequence comes from Chelonoidis abingdonii, assembly GCF_003597395.2. Classification (NCBI taxonomy): domain Eukaryota; kingdom Metazoa; phylum Chordata; order Testudines; family Testudinidae; genus Chelonoidis; species Chelonoidis abingdonii. Next base: position 88,722,511 of record NC_133774.1, on the reverse strand, counting down.
CTTGTGTTTTCTTAAACTAAAATTAAAATCAGAAAGTACATATTAATTCCTTGAATGTGGTAACATCTACGGGCCAGATTTCACCAGCGTACTCTAGCTACATTGCACTGCTTCAGTGACACAAAAAAACTTGCAAACTCACAGTCTAGTTGATCCAAGCTTGTGTCACTTAAGAAGCATCTGAAGCATGCCAGTAAATCTGGCTTCTGCTAATGCCATTCTGACACTTTTTTTTTTTTTTTTGTCTTGTGGGTTGCAGTGTGAGGAGAAAGAATGACATCCATGCATCTAAAACCAGTCCTTTCCTGTCTTTGTATGGATCTCATATTAATATTTGTGGGTATTATGTGGATATAGGATAATGTCTAGATTGAGGCTTGTACAAGTTTGATACTAATTTCACATGATAATATAACTGATCTGGGAAATAGCATATCCTTTCTCTTGGGGGAGGAAAGAAATGTGTCACTTCAGATACAGAAACAAACATTTATATGTCAGTATTAATTTTAAGAAATAATCAAAATTTAATCAGTGATTTGAATAGCAGGAAAATAATAATGCATTTTGAGCCTGACTGACTAATCTCACTCTCCCATTCTCTCTCTCTCTCTCTCTCTCTCTCTCATTCTGTGTCTTCAGGAAAACCAGTTCATCACTGGTTGATCAAAGATGTTAGTTTTCTAGGTCAGAACGTTTTTTCTTTTTTTATAGTTTTGATCCATAACATGAGCAAGATGAGGTGATCTGTAGTGTCACTAATGCTCCAGCTGGCATAGCCTCTCAACAGAAAATATTATAGAGCTATTTATAACAAAGAGAATGTCATCCTAACTGTTAGACATCTGAAAGAAAAAGCCTAAATAACTGCTAATGCATCAAAATACATTCACAGTAAAAATGTATCTGCAGGGAGTGTGTGTATGTGGGTGTATGTATGTATGCAATGTAGCTGTAAGATCTTGGCATCTTTCAAGCCTGAAAGGCTGTTCTTTCCCAATTTTTCTCCTTTGTTATCATGGTATAATAAGTTTTAGCTTTAAATAAAAATCATATAAATAAAAGTGGTGCTTCTTAGTAGGTTCAGTAGGTTTATCTGTTCCAATATATTTATACAGTGAGGGGGCTCCCCAAAGAAGACTATATTGTATTAGCAGTAAGATATATCTTACATGAAGGATTTTTGTAGTCTCAGTTGATTGCTTTATCTTCACAGAATGTATCAAAGATCAGTTTGTCAAGAAAACATAAACAAACTGTAACCTCATAGCTCGTTTGGGTTCAGACACATTTATTTGACTCTAAAAGCCGTATAAACTTTAAAATTGTCTGCTATTCCATATCTCTGACTGTTGAGTTGTAGGTAGCTCTCTAGGTAGTACTAGCAGTTAGGAAGTTGTACATATTTGTTGCCATTTGACAACATTATTAATATTATGTGCATAATTTAGAAAGTGATATATGAATGATATGTGTGCTTGGTAAAATGACCAGCTTTGCCCTAATTTTCTGTTGTCCACTCCGATAAACTAAGTATGCTTTTTATGCTTAAAGGATTTCTCAGAATTGACACACTATCTAGTTGTCTCAGTCATAATTATTCTCTCTTTAAGTAATGCTTGTGTTCTTATTGTTTGATCCTGATATTCAGCTGCTCTGTGCTGCATGATTGAGACATAGTATTCTGAAAACAGTTGCATTGGGTCACAGAACAATCACCTCTGTTTAGGAACCCGCTGGTGGCACAGATCTGTCATAGTATTTCATATGTTCTCCCTCTATTTGCCTGAGTAAGGGGCCATGACTGCAGGAGAAGGAGGTGAGGCCAGGGATTCATTATGAAATGGTAATTATCACAGTGTGGGGCAGCTGTATATGTATTGGGTCCTTGCAAGGATCAGAAAAAGAGATGGTTCTAGGCATGTGCAAAAAGAGCACCATTTTGTCTGTGGTGCTGTCTTGGTGACCAAATCTCTATGGCAAAGAATACAATTAGATAAATTATCTGTAGAGAACAGTCATCTGATTAATTTTGCCCTCTGTTTTTGATTGGTTCACAAACAGACTTTTTTTCTAACAAATCTGCTCATTATTCAGTGGCATATATTGGATAGAGATCAGAACATGGCATGTCAAAAATTGTTTTTTTTTAGTGTATAAAAAATATTTTTTCTGGTTATTTACCGATCTCTTCTCAGAAGTAATAGCCATAAAGTGGGTTTACAAAGAGGAAGGGTTGTCTAATGATTACCGCAGTAGGACATGGAAGACCTTAGTTCAAGTTCCTCCTCTGGTACTGCCTCCTTGTGTGACCTTGGGCTAGTCACATAGCCACTCTGTGGTTCATCTGTAACATGAAGATAACAATACTTCTCTACCTATCAAGTGTGCTGTGAGGAATAGATACATTAAGGACGGTGAGGTGCTCAGATGGTACAGTGGTGAGAGCCATATAAGTACCTTAGATAGATAGCCTTTTATGGCCTGTTAAGGATGAGAAGATTGAGGAATGCTGCATCCTATTGGCAATTCTTGAATGTCCTTTAAAAATAAGACGGGCACTGGCCAAGTCCATTGAATCTGAATCTCATTAAGGTTGAATTCCACTTTCCAGTGAATCTCTATTGACTTCAATAGAGCTGTGAGAAAGTTGACACCAGCTGAGGATCTGCCCCAGAAACTTGAACATTTCATAAATGAGGAATAACTAATTCAGTGTTGAACAGTAATAGACAACTCTTCAAATCCTGAGGTCAGATTCTCATTTATACTACATTCACATTGATTATACCAACTGTACGGCCTTTTTACACTTAGAGTGGTAAAAGAGCACAGGTGAGAATAGGTCTTTAGAGTTCAAGTTTTATTGAGATAAACATCCAACAGTTATTAACTTTGTTCAAAGCATGAAAACCTCTGACTATAAAAGTAACAAGAAACTGTGTGAGGATACTGCAGCTTATCTCCTTTAGCAACATATTGCATTGCTGTCACACACACAGCAAAGAGTCACATCTCACCTACTTAAGAAAGACTTCTGAAAATACACATCTGCTTATCTTTCAGCTTCTGGACTATTTAACAGATGTGGGCTGAGAAATGAAGTTCAAATAATGATCCAGTTTGTGTAAAACTGAGTTTGGCTTTGAGGAAAAGACACAAAGACAGATGAGAATATGGTGATTGGGCCCAGGAGGGCACACAGAGAAGGTGGTGACTTTTGGGGGAAAAAACAAACTAGCTTTCTGGAAAGGGAAAAATACACTGTGGGTTCTGTGCCTAAATGGGTCAGAGGCTGGGTCCCAAGAGCTCCTTGGCTCCCTTAAAGAATGTAAGTTGGCCTGTTCTGTCCTATAATTCAAGGGGGAGGCCCATCTAACTCAGTTTGTAGTGAAGCATAAGACTAGATTGGACAAATTATGCTTGTAGTCTATTTGTTGTTCTGAATTCATTTTCTCTAATGCTTTGTCCCATTGGCCAATATAAACATATTTGGTCACTATATCACTGGCCACAGGTCCCCCAAGTGGGCACCAGAACCTATTTGGGCCTGTTCAGTAATGAACAGCTGACACAGTCAGGGCAGTACCTGATCCTGAACTAAAGCAATGGAATGAGACCTGACATTTGAGGATGTGCACTAAGAAACCAGAAAGGGGACAGAGTTGCAGCTAGCTCTGAACACTGAGTACTTCCAGGTTATGGTTACACACTGAAGAATAATGGTTGAGACCATTCTACCTTTCATACCTTCAGAAATCTGCACAAGAGGAGGAGAGGGGAGATGGCCAACAGACGCTGCTCACTGGAAGATTCCAAGAGCTCCAGGCACAGCTGCCTTGATTACTCAAATGTGAATATGCAGAGGTCACCCAAAGAAGAAGTAGCCATCAACTTTATTCTACACTTGCTTTTAATCAGTTACAGATACTGTATTTTACAGCAAAAAGCTTCAGGAAATGGAAGAAGGTTGTACTCAGTTTCACTTTTAAATGTTCGTGTTTCTCTCCACCCCCCCCTTTATGGAAAAACAAAGTGATTATTCAATGTAAACTTAGATTTAGATATTAGTACAAAATGACATGTAGGCATTTGAAACTAAAATTGCATTGTATTGTATTTTAATAATCAAAAGAGGTATCTGTATGAAAAATATCTTCATACATAATCTTATTTCCAAGGTTGTTTTCTTTGATTCACTTGTTCTTTATTCAGCTGATCCCTATGTGAATACTTAAGAATTTCCCTGAGGACACAACTACCCCTGTTTCTGTTTAAAAGTAGCAATAAGTGTCAGCTTATCCAGTGCATGTTTACTGTTTCCAATAATAATACATTGACATTTAATTTCTAAATTGTCCAAATGCCTTAGCTGCTTTATTATGTTCAATATATACTGAAAACAAATATGCAGAACAGAATACATAAAGGAAGGAAGTTTCTTTTCTCTCTTGGAAAAAGAACAGGACTATTTTCAAGGAATGTAAATGGAATCAAGTACTGAAAAATGATCAGGAGCAAAAATTAGGCTAGGCAAGATAAACCTACAGTACAAACAAAGAAATTCTTTGGGAACAAGGGTATGCAATATATGAGGAAAACAGTACCGTGGGGCATAACTCAAAATACAACAGAGAACCTTGAGGCTATAATTTAAATAGATTGAAGATGAAACATGAGAAGATATAATTGTGCCTACAATTAAGAAGTTTAAAGGGCTTTTATAAACAGTACACAATAGCAGAGAACTGAGAAATAAAGTGACACTGCAGACAGGGTTTACCAAATGTAGGTGTCCAGTGTCTAGCCTGCTTTCATGTATTTTTGTGCACCTGTAGAATAGAAGATTTCATTTAAAATCAAATGTTTCTAGATCTCTTGGTTACTCCCAATGCAGTGTTGTCATCCTGAGGCTTCAGATAACCTGAAATAATGACTGAGACTTGAACTCCTTTCCTCGTCGATATTTCCTTTAGAATGTTAATTCTGAAGCTTAGTAATGACACTTTGAATGTCAGCATAATCTGTTTAATTGCTGACCGTTTTACTGAATGAAATGAAGAAGGGAGTAGGGAGTAAAGAAGTGAAGTCTCCAAGAGATGAGGCAACTTGGAGTTGCTGCAAGGTAGGAAATACAGAATGTTGTCGAAGTGCTATTGAAATGTGAGACGTGAATTTTCACAAGTCAATATAGTTATTCATCAGAGGTCTGAACTATAAGGGTAATAGAATTATAGGCAGGACTGGTAGTTTTACTTTTTATGAAGGTTGCCCAACACCTCCCATTATAAGACTTTGTTTTCAGTTGTTTATAATTTTGCCAGTCTATTTCAGCTGAAATTTTACATGTCTACCTCCTCCTGATTTTTTTGGGAAAATAGCCAAAGTGGCTCAGCCATTTCCAAGAGCAAAGCAAGTTAAAAATGTTGTTATACCCAGGTTAAAAATTTCTGGCAACTTTAAAAAACAAACAAACAAAAGAGAAAAACCCACAAAACATTCCAGCGTGTCCATGCTTTGGAGCTGGGATTTGAAATTTGGTAAGATGGTGCCTTTGTGTCAGGGATATAATTTGTGCTGTCCTGTGAAAATCTACCCAAATTATAAGCCTTTCCAAAATTACAGTTTGCCCTTGCTCAGACATAGATTTTAGCAGATAAATTCCCTAAAGGTTCCAACCACACTGAGAATGCTCCTGCCTGGGGCTAAGTAGGATGTTCCCTGCAATACTAGCCCTGGGTTACTGTGTACTATGCCGGGTTCAGGTCCAGACAGTGGAACTGGGAGCAGGGAGATGCTGTCAATGACTCCCCTTTCCAGGCCCCTCCCCCACGCTGGGCCCAGGCCACCTGAGGAGGAAACTCTCTGATTTGCATGCAAAGGAGATAAGACCCAAATATGAAGGTAGGAGGAGTAGATTGGGTCAAGAAGTTGGGGGATGTGGGAGAAAGTGGGGCTGGAGGCTCATGGGGAAGAGAGTGGAATTGGGAGTTAGGGTGAAATGGGGAAGGATAGTGGAACTCAGAGTGGAATGGGGTGAGATGAGAGGGGAAATAGATCTGACCAGGTATTACGATGTGAGGGGGACATTTGGATTGGTTGGAGATAACTGGAATGAGGAGCATGAGTGGGGAGATGAGACACTAAGATTGGATGTAGAGCCTGGAGAGGGAGATTCAATGGAGTTGGGGAGTGTTGGTGGAATGAAGGGGCAATAGGACACCAGGATGCATGGTGGGGATGGGAAGCAAGTTGAATCAGATGCCAGGAAGATAGGAGGGACTAGAACTGGCTCAGCAAGAAGATTGGGGGAAAAGAGTTGGGTTGAGGCAGGGGTAATTAAAAATGACTGGGCAAGGAAACTGGGACTCAGATAAAAACTTGAGGAGTGGAGACTGAGTGGTTAGGTAAGGAGAGTGAGAATGGGTTAAGGAGCCAGGCAGAGGAAGACACAGGACAGGGCAGGTTGCAGGAGATGGGGGAAACCCTGCTTGAGAGGAAGGAGCAGAAGAATCTGTGCCCGGAATGAAATCTGTGATTCCTGAATCTCACCGTTTCTCGGCTGCCAGCAAAGATCTGTGCTGATTGACATACAGGATGATAACCCAATACTGTTATCAGATAGTGTGTTAGCTCAAGTGGCAGAGGTCTAGTATTTCCTAACTTCTGAGTGTTTGACTTTGCAATCTTTCTTATGTTCTTTTAACAGTTTGTCCAATATTAATATCATGTTTTTATATAAATGAAGGTTTCTTAAATATTCCCATTATGTATTCTGTATAAGTGCTATATGATTTACTACAGCATTTAACAGTTAATTAAGTTGTTTCTTGAGCATAATACTAGTTACCTCCTGTAGGTTGAAAGAATTAATAGACACATATCATGTAATTAATTGTGAATTATTAAAACCATTGTTAAGAGACAAGTACACTTCAGTAAAAGTGAAAATTACATATTTGTATAGTGTCTTCCAGATCTCCTGGAGATAAGCTGTGATAAGATGATAGAAAATCATATAGTAAAGCACATTGATTAGGAGCATTACATGTGAGGCTCTGAATGTGGAAAGTGATTCTGAAATATACATTTTGTTGTTCTAACGAAAGGAAGGAGTAACAGCAGGAAAATTACAATGGGCCTCAAAAAAGGAGACTAGTAGGCTCAGAAAATTAGTAGGCAAGGTCCCCATGGAACAAAACCTAAAGAATAAAGGAGTTCAGGAAAGCTGGCAGTTTCTCAGGGACAATATTAAAGGCACAACTACAAACTATCCTGATGTGAAGGAAAGATAGGAAGAATATGAAGAAGCCAATATGGCACCACCAGGAGCTCTTTAATTACCTGAAAATTAAACAGGAATCCTATAAAAAGTGAAAACTGTCATAGCCCAAAGGCCTCTGGTCTAAGATGGCGTCTGTATGGCCAATTGTCAGCCATCTTAGGGTCACACTAGTACTGTATGCAGCACCGTAGTGCTGTGTGCAACCTTAGAGGGCCGTATGCAGGTTTCCGCTCTTTTTTACCTGGTCACCTAAAGGTTAGGCTAGGGCCGTGTGCAGTCTCCTGCTCTTCTGCCCAGCAACCAAGGGGTCAGGTTAGTGCTGTGTGCATAACACCAGCGTGCCTTGTGCAAAGGGGCCCAATCTGACCAATGGTAATGCAGTTCAAAGGGTCAGATTAGGGTTGTGTGCAAAACTATGCTAGTGTGCTGTGTGCAGCTTCTAGCAGCTTCCAGTGTGTCGTGTGCAAACTCTGCCCACGTAGGGGGCAACAGCTCGGAACCTGGAGGACGGGAAAGCTAGGGACCAATCAAATCCTGCCAGGTGTAAAACAGTCCCTGGAATAAAACCATGCCTCAAGCCAGGGTCTGTTGGGAGTATCCGCTAACTGACTGAAGGACCTGATCAACCCTTCGGTTGGGGGTCTCCCCAGGTTATAGCCGGCTCGTGTCGTGTGTTTTATTTAATTTCTTGGGTCCTACCCACGCATTTATTATTTCTTGGGTTCTACCCACGGATTTATTATTTAGCAACGATATTTTTTCTACGGATTTCTACGGATTGTTACGGATTGCTTATTTATCTCCACGGATTCGATATGCTTCTGGTGTCTGTTCTGCTGGTCAGCTGCGCCTGGAATATGGTACTCGCTCACTAACTGTCTGTGCTAACTGTCTGTGCTTTGCCTAACCTCTCCCTTGCTTTTTCCCTTATTTGGTATACCACCATATGTACTGCTGTCTGTCATAAAGTTCTATGTATATGGTACCAAAACTGAGTTATTGTAAAAACTGCCATTAAGTTCAATTTAATGTCTGTAATAATAATGTTTAGTTAAATGCGCGCAATTCATTTGATTTAGTGTATTCATTTATCTTTTACAAAAGCAGTTAACTGTAATGTTAATAGATGTAAATAATTTGTCCTAGGCTGTATACAGATTTCTCATACTCATAGTGCTGTTAGTTGGCTATGAAGTATTCGGTTGTGTGTTTATGCGTGTAAATAGCTTGTTTCGCGCTCCTCTCCAGCCCAAGTTGTGTTTTTTCTCCCAGTTAATAAACACCACGTGGTATTGTTTAAGTTTCCATCTTGTCTGGTCTCGGTCTTTTTCCTCACTGGATCAAAAGAACTTTACCGAACCCACATTCGGGTCGGACAAAAACAAAGACCAATTGCTAAGGAAGTGTACAAAAGAATATGCACAAGTATATAGGGACAAAATCAGAAAGGCTAATGCACAAAATGAGTTACACCTAGCAAGGGACATAAGTTAATAAGAAGAGGTTCTTTAAATGCATTAGAAGCTAAAGAAAGATGAAGAAAAGTGTAGGTCCTCTATTTAGCAGAGAAGGAAAGCTAATAACAGATGACATGAAGAAGGCTGAGGTGTTCAATGCCTATTTTGTTTCAGCCATCATTAAAAACGTTAATGATTGGACACTCAATACAATATTAACAATAAGGGGGGAAGGAACTCAAGCCAAAATAGCTCCAAAACTGGTTAAAGAATATTTTGAAAAGTTAGATGTATTTACCTCAGCAGGGCCTGATAAAATTCATTCTAGGATACTTAAAGAACTGTTGAAGCAATCTCAGAACTGAGAGCAATTATCTTCAAGAACTCATACAGGACATGTGAGGTCCCAGAAGACTAGAGGAGGGCAAACATAGAACATACTTTTAAAAAGGGGAACAAAGAGGTCCTGTATAGTTATAGACCAGTCAGAATAACTTCAATACTTGGGAAAATACTGGAGCAAATGATTAAACAATCAGTTTGTAAGGACTGGGAGGATATCAGGGTTATAAGGGAGAGCTAGCATGTATTTGTCAATCATGGCAAGCCAACTTGGTTTCCTTCTTTGACGGGGTTACCAGCCTAATGTATGGGGGGGAGGGGAGAAACAGTAGAGGTGATATATCTTCATTTTAGTAAAGCTTTTGACATAGTTCCATATGACATTCTCATAAACAAACTAGGGAAGTGTGGTCTAGGTGAAATTACTATAAGGTGGGTAAACTGCTTGGAAAAACCACTATCAGAGTTACTATCAATAGTTCCATGTCGAAATGGGTATCTAGTTGAGTCTCATAGGGGTCAGTCCTGGGTCTGGTATTCAGTATATTCATTAACAACTTGGATGACTGAGTGGAGAGTATACTCATAAAATTTGTAAATGACACCAACCTGGGAAGGGTTGCAAACACTTTGGAGGACAGGATTAAAATTCAAAATGACTCTTGACAAATTAGAGAATTGGTCTGAAATCAACAAGAGAAAATTCAGTGAAGACAAGCACAAAGTACTTCACTTAGGAAGGCTAAATCAAATGCTCAGCTACAAAATGGAGAATAACTGGCTAAGTGGTAGTTCTGCTGTAAAGGATCTGAAGAGCTATAGTGGATCACAGATTGAATGAGTTAATGTGATACAGCTGAAAAAAAGGCTCATACTCTGAAGTGTATTAACAGTGGTGTCGTATGTAAGGTACAGAAGATAATTGTTCCACTCTACTCTAGACTGGAGAGGCCTTGGCTGGAATACTGTGTCCGGTTCTGGGCACCGCACTTTAGGAAAGATTTGGATAAATTGGAAGAAGTTCAGAGGAGAACAACAAAAAAACCCCAACAGGATTAGATAACTAACTGGGTATGCTGTGTCTTGAGAAAAGAAGACTGAGGGTTGCCCTGATAGCAGTCTTCAAATACGTTAAGAGCTGTTGTAAAGGAGACTCTGATCAATTGTTCTCCATGTCCACTGAAGGTAGATCAAGAACTAATGGATTTAATCTGCAGCCAGGGAGATTTAAGTTAGATATTAGAAAAAAACCTTTTCAACTGTGAGTAGTTAATTTCCGGAATAGGCTTCAAAAGGAGGATGTGGTATCCCCATCAATGGAGGTTTTTAAAAATAGGCTGGACAAACACTTATCAGGTGTAATCTAGCTTTAGTTGATCCTGGTACTTATGTGGCAAATGACTGTTATTCTCAATGAAACATAAAAATGGACCATATTTTTTGTATCTCAGTATCCTCTCTTCCAACAATTGCCAATCCGGGGGGAATGAACAGGCAATCATAGTGATCCATCCCTTTTTTGGAAGTCAGGGTCTAAGGACATCTAGAACACAGGGTTGCATCCCTGATCATCTTGGCTAATAGCTATTGATGTACCTATACTCCGTGAACTTATCTAATTCTTTTTTTAACCCTGTTATAGTTTTGGCCTTCACAACATCTCCTGGCAATGAGTTCCGCACGATGGCTGTGTGTGATGTGTAGCAGTACTTCTTTTTGTTTGTTTTAAACTTACTGCCTATTGGGTGACCCTCTGGCTCTTGTGATCTGTGAAGGAGTAAATAACACTTACTTTCTCCATAATCTGTCATTATTTTATAGATCTCTATTATATAACCCCCTTTGTCTTCTCTTTTCCAAGCTGAAAATTCTCAGTCTGACTTGCGGAGGCTCTGAGTGGATAGTAGTTCCTTTTGTGCTCATCATCTCAATGTTTCATTAAGCAACTACAAAATCTAGGAGTAAGACTGTGGCCTGGTCTACGCTGGGGGGAAGGAGGGAGGTGTCGATATAAGACACGCAACTTCAGCTATGGGAATATCGTAGCTAAAGTCGATGTATCTTATTCTGACTTACCTCACGTCCTCACTGTGTGGGATCGATGGCCGCGGCTTCCCCGTCGACTTCGCTACCGCTGCTTACCCTGGTGGAGTTGCAGAGTCGATGGGGAGAGCGTTCAGGGATCGATATATCATGTCTTGACGAGATGCGAATATCGATCCCCGATAAATCAATCACTACCCGCCGATACGGTGGACAGTCTGGACGTACCCTAAGTCTGTGTCCTCCTCCTCCCTTTCTGTCCCTCACACCCACTGGGCTTCTTCTGGTGTCCTGTAACATACCACTTTTGAAATGTGTTACAGGACAGGAACAAAACAGGACTATGTCACTAGAGTAGGGCAGATGGGGAGGCAGGATTCCCAGGTTCTACTATCAGCTCTGCCATTGACTCATCATGGGAATTTAGATAAATAAGTCTTTTTGCATCTCAGATTTTCTATCTGTAAAAGGAGGGTAAGGCTATTCCTCTGAAATAGCCACAGGCTGTGTCTGGTTATGAAAAAGTACCTGTATCCAAAGGAGGTGAAAAATAGATTCTCCAGTCCTTCACTTCTCTTTTGTGCAGCATACACAGATTAAACTGATTACTAAAGACAGTGGTACAAACAATACTATTCAACATGCAAAAAACACACACACATCCCAAGTGCATACAACACAACAATCAATAAAAGGCAGTGCTGTTACACCTAGAAAGCTCTTTGGCCTGTCATCCCCCATGAAGACTTAAATTAGACATTCCGGGGATCTGTATCTTCTTCGCCTCCAATGGAGCAAATAAACTCTGACCACAGTAAATTAAACAAATGTGAAATGGCCAATAAACAATATTTTGTATGTCATAAACTACCATTACCTGTCACTAAAGTGATCCAGAAGAACAATGGAACTGAAAAATACTGGGCATGAACAGTAGACATGAAGTCATTGGGAGTTTTAGGTGTGCAAATAATACAGGATTATGCCCCATTTATAGTCTTTTTTCCCAATAGCAAAAACTATATAGTCAATGTTACATCAACATTTTCACCATAACCTGTGGTGTTTTTTTACATGCTTGAACTTTCAGAACAATTATTTTTTGGCCTGATGTTTTCCATGGTGGAAGTATTGGTTCATATGGGCACTACATTTGAGCTTGACATGTGTAAAGGAGTTAATTTTACCATGGAAGTTGCAGCTAGCGTCATAGTTTCCCAAAGCAGCCAAAGGTATTTTACTGCTCAAGGATGAAACTTGAGTGTTTAAAATTTAAACTTTAAATGCTATAGATCATTTTCACCTAATGAAAGGACCTATCCAGAACAAGCCCATTTGAAAATTCCAGGTGATACATTCAGTTTTTTAAAAGGTGTATTTTTGTCACCATTGTATAACCCAGAAAAGGCTGAAGTGGAATTTAAGTGTTATATTCCGATCTTACCCATCCACTTTGCAAAGGTGGAAATGACTCCACAAAGTGCAAAGCAGTGGAGAATCAGATGCTATGTTTTCAGAAGCCTTTATAAAGGAGTAAAATGGTCAGTGGCTCAACAACTCCTTCCTTAACCTGAACATAAGAATGACCCTAGTGGGTCAGACCCTAGCCCAGTATCCTGTCTTCCAACAGTGGCCAGTGCCAGGTGCCCCAGAGGGAATGAACAGAACAGATAATCATCAAGTGATCCATCCCCTGTCACTCATTTTCAGCCTCTGGCAAACAGAGGCTAGGGACCCATCCCTGCCTATCTTGACTAATAG
>NC_133774.1:88683643-88705852 GCF_003597395.2 Chelonoidis abingdonii | reverse complement strand
TCATCCTCCCTGATTGAACTAACCTCGTTATCTCTAGCTTGCTTCTTGCTTGCATATATATACCTGCCCGTGGAAATTTCCACTACATGCATCCGATGAAGTGGGTATTCACCAGGGAAAGCTCATGCTCCAAAACATCTGTTAGTCTATAAGGTGCCACAGGATTCTTTGCTGCTTTTACAGATCCAGACTAACATGGCTACCCCTCTGATACTTCAGAAATCAAAAATACTATTTCATATGAATTAACATTTCAAACGAGATGCATTGTGTCTAGGGGAGACAACAGTTTTAAATCATCAATTTATTTAGTATTTTAATGTCTTTTGGTGTTGCTGTAGCAATTTTCTTCTCTTTTATTATGAGATACTTCCAATCCTCATGCTTTTGTACATGTATATTTCAAACAGTAGGTCACGAATCATTCAAAGCTATGATTTAAACTAATAGTGTTAAATGAAGACATTTTCTTGTGTGGTATTTGTTTGCCAGTTTCACTGAAGGATGCTATAAATCTTGATAACTAACCTTTGTACTAACCATTAAATTAACATGCTCCACAAATGTTATTGTTGAACAAATCCTTAGTGTCACCTTATGATGAATCATTCTATGTCAAATTTGCCTTTGTGCTGCTTAGGAATAGGAGTCTTAACTTTAATATATATATACATTTTTAAAGCTATCATTCTGCCACTATGCAGAATAATTAGCCTGTTAAACATTTGTAGTCAGTGCCAAGTCCCAGAAAATGCAGTTGCTTCTTTTAGCTCCCCATTGCTACTTAGTTATGAAGAGAAATATATATGAAGGCACTCACTCCTGTGAGAGTTATAGGGGATATACTGAACTGCACAGATAAGCAATTACTGTACTTTCCCACCTCCAGCTTTTTAAGGGTCAGCGTAGTCCTTGATGCTGATCAGATTCTTTTCCCATCAACTTTGTTTCATTTTGTAGATATTTTGCTGTGTTGGAGTTATCTTATCTGTCAGTTTAGATTCCACTTGTTTCAGATGACTGGCTTTTTCAGTGAGACAACGTCTTTGAAGGAAGGGTCCTATGCCCATCTCTTGGTGATCCTGGAAAGCAGAACACCAAATTATGCATTTAAAAAGTGTTTTAGGTGCATGGACTTTTTTGGGGAGGGGCGGGCTGCAGTTAATGATCTGTTCATGGGTTGGTGCAAATACTAACAGTAGGAAAGATGCTCTTTTGCATAAGACACTGGAGTCGGATTTAGGAGTTGTATGTTCCTTTCCTGACTCTGCCACATCGTTCATGTGTAACTAGGGAAAGTCACTTAATCTCTGTGTTATTATTGGTGATGGTAATACTTCCCTAGCTCACAAGTGTGGGCAGAATTCAAACTGAAAACTCACATGTTACTGACAGCTAATTTAGAACCCATTGTTTTGTATGTGTAGTTGGGATTATGTTTTCCAATGTGCATTACTTTGCCCAGTCACTCAGTTTTGTGAAATCTCTTTGCAACTCTTCATATGCAGCTTTGAACTTAATTATCTTGAGTCATTTTGTATCAGCTACAAACTTTGCCTCCTCACTGTTTAGCCCTTGTTCCAGATCATTAATGAATATGTTGAACGGCATTGGTCCCAGGACAGATCCTTTTTGGGACTCTGTTTCCCTCACTATGAAAACTGATCCTTTATTTCTACCCTTTTGTTTCCTAGTTTTTAATCAGTTACTGATTCATGAGAGTACATTCTTCCTTATTCTGTGACTGCTTAAGAGCCTTTGGTGGAGAACCCCATCAAAGGCTTTCTGAAAGTCCAAGTACACTATTCTCTGGATTCTCTGGACAACCAATTTGTAGGTTTATATATTGTGTTAGATTTATCTCCTAAGAAGAATGGCTTTGCTGGGGGAGTCTCCATCACATTTTCTTCAGTGAAGACCAATGCACTGAATTCATTTAGCTTCTGCACAACAGCCTTGTCTTCCCTGAGTGCTCTTTTAGCACCTTGATCATCCAGTGGCCTCACTGATTGTTTGACTTGCTTCCTGTTTCTGATGTTCTTAATTTTTTGTGTCGTTTTGCTAGTTGCCCTTCAAATTGTTCGATAGATTGCCTAATTATACTTTCAAACTTGACTTTCCAGAGTTTATGCTCCTTTCTATTTTTCTCAGTAGGATTTGACTTCAGTTTTTAAGATGTCATTTTGTTTCTACTTGACTCTTTTTTGCTCTGTAGTTTAGCTATGGTGGCACTTTTTGGTCCTATTACTTGCATTGTGTTGTGGGTGGTTTTTTTGTGGGGGGGGGGGGCGACACATATACTGTGAGCTTCCTACTACAGTATGTTTAAAAAGTGTCCATGCAGTTTGCAGACATTTCACTTTTGTGACTGTTCCCTTTTATATGTGTTTAACTAGTCTTATTTTTGGGTCATTCCCATTTTTGAAGAAAAATGCTTCTGTGGTGAGTTTCTTTAGTATTTTCCTTCCTACAAGGATGTTAAATTTAATTACATTATGAATCCTATTACTGAGCTCTTGAGGAATGTTTACCTCTTAGACTAGATCCTGTGCACCACTTAGGATTAAATCAAAAATTGCATCTCCCTGTGTGGGTTCCAGGTCTAGCTGCTCCAAGAAGCCGCCATTAATGCTGTATACTTTCTGAATCCTGTCCTGAGATTATATGTCCCCAGTCAATCTGAGAATAGTTGAAATCCCCCTTTATTACTGGGTTTTCTGCTTTTTGTCAACCCCCTAATCTCACTGAATATTTCACAATTACTTGTCACCATCCTGGTCAGGTGTTAGTAGTATATTCCTACTGCTATACTCTTATTATTCAAGCATGTAATTTCTGCCATTGAGATCCTTTAAGATGTTTACTGTATTTGACTATGCTTTCTTTCACATTTAATTCCATTCCCCCACTGGAATGACCTACTCTGTCATTCCTGTGTGTTCTGCACCCTGGTATTACCATGTCCCATTGATTGTCATCATTCCACCAAATTTCTGTGATGCTTATTATATCAATACACTCCTTTAATAAAATACATTGAAGTTCACCAATCTTGATATTTAGACTTCTGGCATTTGTATACAAACACTTATTACATTTGTCAATATTTAGTTGTCTGCCTTCATGTGATGTAGTTGAATGGGATTCTCTTGTTTGGCTGTTTCTCTTCAATTTCTATTCTCTACTCTTTACTAGGCTATAGAGTATCCCTTTTAATAAATCCTCCCAAAAGGGATGTGCCTATCTAAACAGTGTGCTCCTCCACACCTGTAGGCTTTTCCCCCAGCCCTGAGTTTAAAACTCCTCTGACTTTTTTAATTCTACACGCCAGCAGTTTGGTTCCATTTTGGTTTAGGTGAAGTCCATACTTCCTTTATAGGCATCTCCTTTTCCCAAAAGGTTCCCCAGGTCCTAATATTTCTAAATCCCTTCTTCATACCCCATTGTCTCATCATCGCATAGAGAACCCGTAGTTTTGCGTGTCTAACTGACCTTGCCTGTGGAACTGGAATCACTTCAGAGATTGCTACCATCAGGTCCTAAACAATAATCTCTTTCCTAGCATCTTAAATTTGATCTCCCAGTCCTCTCTCCCAGCTTTTCTTATGTCACTGACCACCGGCTCCTCCCCAGCACTGCACATAAAGCTGTCTACATATCTCAAGAGGTCTGCAACCCAGCAGTGCACCATGTGGTTCTGCTAGTCATCACAAATCCAATTATCTGTGTTTCTAATCAATCAATTCCCCTATAACTAT
This sequence comes from Chelonoidis abingdonii, assembly GCF_003597395.2. Lineage (NCBI taxonomy): Eukaryota > Metazoa > Chordata > Testudines > Testudinidae > Chelonoidis > Chelonoidis abingdonii. Next base: position 88,702,094 of record NC_133774.1, on the reverse strand, counting down.
TAGCTGCCTTTTCCTAATAACTGGGGTTTCCTTCCACAGATGGATATCATCAGTCTGAAAGGATACCATGACATCATTTGGAAGGAAGGTCCCAATGAAAGGACTGTTTCCCTTCACTCCAGCGTGTGATCTCCTTCCCTGAGACTTTCATCCTTCTCCTGTCAGACTGGGGGTAGGACCACTCTGAGTGTCTCTCCCTTAGCTCCTCCAATTAAGCCACTCTTCTCTCAAGAGGCCATACTCTGTGTTTGGGAACCAGGAGTGGCTTGCAGCAAATTCACACACACATGCCACCTGCCCACCTATCATACATGCTGTTTTCAATGCAATAAACTGGATAGCCCTCACTCTGTTGCTGGACTTCTGCCTGCATTATTTTTACTTTTGCTGTTTTTGTTGTTGTTGTTGTTTTGTGCATGTTTTTTTTCCCCATGAGGGGTGGTTATTGGCTTAATTTTAGAGAATGTCAATTAAGTTTATTTGGCTCTCCCGCTCCCTCACAAAACTCTCCTGTTTGCTGCTTCCATTCACTGGTTCCTCTGGTTGCTTAGGAGCTGACTTTTTAAACTCCTGTTCTCCCTGAGTTAGCCCTGGTCCCTCATCAAGTGATCCTAAAGGGATTAGAGATCAAAGAAAGGCAGGCTAGAGCCTTGTTAGGAAGCTCTCAGCCTTGCCTAGCAGGCCGCTATACACAGCACACAGCCAGCCCCACTTCCCCCTCAACCAGACCACGCTATAAACTTAAATCAAGCAAGTACAAAAATAAAGACAGATGACCAACTCACCCCAAAAGTCACATAGTCACTTCTCCCCTGGAGAACTCTCTCACAAAACTCACCTGTTTGCTGCTTCTGTTCACTAGTTCCCTCAATGGGATGATGTTAAAAACATGAGAACCCTCTGACTGTTCTGCATCTGTGCTCTGGATATGTTACTTCAAGCTCCAGAGCTGTCGGTCTTGCTTCTTTCCTTCACAAGCACTAAAAGGAAAAGAAAATGTGATTTCCTTAAGACATGTACAGTACAAGGTTGTTAATATTCTACAGTGGTTGGCAATGTAATAAGTCTGCTGACAAAAGAGTTTGGTTTGGAGGAATCTGCAGCGTCAGTGAAATGGAAACTCAGGGCTCAGTGAAACAGTAAGATATTAAAGTATGCAAACAGAAAAAGACAATTTAAATTGAATAACTCAAATTATCTTTAAATAAAAAAAAAAGGAAATACTGTCAGGTTGAAGGTAAAATAAGGGTCCCCCCCCACCCCCGAGAATAGTTTTAAAGTTTCAATGACAGCATTTGGTTTTAGAAAATATTTCAATTCATCAAAACTAAAGTGCATAGCAGTAAGAGTTGGCAAAACCCTGTTAAATTAGTTGATCTATCTCCTGGCCTGTAACTCTTCATTTTCTTGTGCTCTGTACAATCTAGTTTAATTGTCCCATCAGTTGCTAGGGTAATTCATTCCACAGTAAAGCTCATTGTCAGGAAGTTTCTAATGACAATCGGTCTAATAATCCATGTCATCATTTCAAATAATCATTTTTAATTGCTCTGTTTGTCAAGATTTTTTCATACTGAAATGTTCAATGGGGTTTTTGTTTGATTTTAATGTTTGTGCAAAATCCATTGTCATTAATGAGATATCCAAACACGAAAGGTATACTTTTCCTGTATGTTCAGATCAAAACTTTTGCATTCACATTGCTTAGAAATGTCCTGCTTTCTAGATCTATTTGACACTTACAAAGCAAACTGTGTTTGAAAAACATTGGCTTAGAACTTTTTAAATGATCTGTGTTTAAATCAGATTTTTTGTGGAGGCACATTTAAATTTCTTTCCAGTCTTTAATTAATGCATTCCAGATGCTGTCACACCAAAGCTTTATAGCACCGCTTTGTTAGTGTCTCTTGTCTGCATGTGCAAGGTAGAATGTTACAAAAGAGCCTGCCATGTAGACTGTTTCTTAAGGTCAAATACAGTTTTAGTCCCTAAGCTCTCTTTTGCCTTGGCAACTCAAATTTCCACTGGCCTTTTTGCTCTTATTCATATTTAATTTTCTTTTCACTATTAGTCTTTCTTGTCTTTCAGTATTACTGCTTCTGAAGTTTCTCCCTCCCAATGATGATGTGTGTTTCAAACTATTTTTACCTCGATGTCTTACTTTTCATTGATTCCAGGCGTAGAGTGACCATATTTCCCAGAGGGAAAATGGGACACTGCTTGGGGCTAGCCTGAGCTCTCTCCCCATGCTAGTGGTTGCTGATCCCCGGAGCCCTCCCTTACCACCCCAGCACAGGGCTGACATCACCACTCACTCCCGCCACACGTTCCTCCGCACCCCATTTTTTTGACAAAAGTGGGCAGTTGTCCCATTTGTTTTTGCCAATTTGATCAGTTGGCAAAAGCAAACAGGACAAATGCCCATTTTTGACAAAAAAGTTAGGATGCTCGGACAGGGCTTAAAAAAGGGACTTTCCTGGCAAAAGCAGGGCATGTGGTCACTCTATCCAGGTGAAGTCTCCAACAGTGAAAGACTCATGCATTTATATACTACAGTATGACACCTAGGATCTGTATCTCCTTTCACACTGGTATAAGTCAGGAGAAATTACATTGATATCAGTTGTGTCACTCTCAGAAAAGTGAGAGCCTCGGCTCCTAATTCTTTATTTCACTCAAATTTGCCTGTACACAGACCAAGTTAGTTGAAGACAAAACTTTGGTAAAGAGAGCCTATGGGATGTATTTTTTTAACTGCAAATATCACTTTTTATTTTAGATGTTTATAGTTCATAAAACTGTGGTTTTAGAATTTTGTTTCAAATATTTTCCCAATGAAATAAATCAATATATCGTTCCATACTTTGTAATTAGTGACATTCTTTTGTGGATTCTGTTCATTCTATTCTTTTTTCATATACAGGATTTTATTGATTTTATTTTCATTCTTGGATGAATTAATGGATTTCTTCAAAACTACTGTGTGCTTACTACATTTGGGGGCAAGTAATATGCTATTTCTGTTCTATGTTCATATAAAAACATTAATGCTGGTAATTTAAGGTAAATGCAACTTGAACTACTAACTTGTAGTGGCAATAGTATTCTACTGAAGAAGTTGTCTCAGGAAGAGACACTAGTTTCTGGATGGGAGTGTGGGCTAGTGGTTTTAGAAAGCCTTGCTAAACACAGATTTTTACATTCATTCGGAAGGGCATTGTGGCTAAGAGATGCCATGTTAGAGATATGGATTCTACTCCCCAACTATGTCAGAAGCGACCTTTTGGAACTTCTCAATTGACTTCTTTGTAAAATTATTCTTTCCTTCATTCTATGACATCTTGATCAATAGTAGGGGCTATGAACATCAGAAACTTAGCACCAGATAGTGAAACAATCAAGACTAAAACTCATGGTCTTATGCTGGCTTCCAACCTTGTGTATCTTTCTTCAGGTCAAAGGAGGATGGCATCTGCTGTTGCTGCATTCTGCCTGGATACCTTTGGGAATATGCTCAATACAGTTGACATGTAAAAGGATCTGGGAGACTGATACATGCTCAGTGCAGATGGATGTTTTAAAACTTTATCATCAAGGTTCTAAGAAAGTTTGGTTCTGCAAATTACCTTTTTTTTTTGAGACTTATAACAAATCTTCTGTTTCTCTAACCAAAACAGAAACTGATTTGATTTTTCAGACAGCTTTTTGTTTATGGTAAAAATTTGTGGTTTGGTAAAAATGATTTAGAAAAAAAAAGTGAAACAACTTGTTTCAGAACTTCCAGTGAAGAAAAATCACTCTTCAGTCAGCACTACTTGTAATTCTGCCAAAACAAGGTGGATTTTCATGGAACCTACATAAGGTACTCCGCCAGATATCTGCCCCAAAGTGATCACAATGCTAAAACTCTTCAAAGCAACAGAAGACATTTTTGACATTGACAAAACTACCTACTTTCGCTTCAGCTATTTTCAAAAAATGGGATTAACTCTTTCATCTGAAGCTTTTCATGCATAAAAAAGTTTAGCCTGGACAGCTACCTGGCATGAAGAGGTATAGCCTGAGTTGTTAAATTTGGGAAGAGTTATAAACAGCTGAAAATGGGTTTATAATGGAAAGACTTTGGCTACTTTAACTTCAAGGGTTCCTAACAGCTCTGCTAAATTATTCTTCCTTTTCATCAAGTATACTATTAACATATCTTTTTATAAGACTCGAGAATTGAAAATAGGAGGGGAAAAAACTATTAAAGAAAAAAATTGACAAATAAATCCTAAACAAGTCGTCATATGTTTGATTTCCCCTTACAAGTAGAGGGTACAATGTGCTGCACACCAGTTGGGAATATTGTTGGTAGTATTGCCACTGCCCTTCAGTTGCAGAGTCAGATTTAAACTCTGGCCCGGCTTCCATAACATTCATACTGATAGAAACCGCACTGGACCTGTGCTGAGTCATTGCTCTTGCCCTACTTCCTTCTTGATTGATTGTATCCAAATTGTGGGCAGTGCCAGCCAGTCCCTGAAGGAGCTATTGGTGCCAGCAGCTTGCAGCCAGAATCCAGGTATTGAATTTGACCCCAGAAGTAGAGGTACTCAATATTTTGTTATCTGTTTCCATCCTTATTGCTCCTATACCTGCTTCTTTCATACTTGATGGGGCATTGCCAGACTTAGTTCCTTTAGGCTAGATCTTAAAGACTGAGAAGAAAGTTATACTGGCACCTTGATAAGTGAGTTGTTTTTCTTTTTGTCTACAAGGAGGTTTCCTTTAACTGGCTTTGAGTCATCATACCTCCTATGTCTCTTCTTCCACTCCTTTCCCTGTGATACATATTTTAATTTTATTGGATCTTTTCCAAAACTTTAAGAAGTTAAATAGATGCATAACCCTGGGCACCATATTCCACTCCATTGCTTCCTTATTATCATACTAATTGATTACTTGTTGGATGTATAACTGAAGCAAACAATGAGAATAGTTTGTCTCCATATTTCATATATGAGACACTAATTAAGAAAGTTAGGGCAATAAAACATTTTCTACCATATGAATATCAGGTTTTTAAAGCAATAATTAAAGTACTGGCCTTTTTTACCCTTATGGAGACTGAAATTCATCTTTTAATCTACAGAACAGGTAAAGCACATGCAGGTTCTCACCCAATTAATGTGTTTCTATCATCTTAAGGATGAAATGCCATTCTGGGTGATATGGTAGGTCATTTTCCCTGTCCATTCAGTCCTTGGCCTCTCTGCAGAGGCAGCATCAGGAGTGACAAATAATTCATTAATACAGTTGTGATAGTGGCTTCTTTGAAACATACACATGATCACTACAAAAGCTCTGATATCAGCTCACTTTATAGATGTCACTGAGCAATCAGCAAACAATGACAATTTTTGGTCACACTTAGTCCAGCTAGACTGCATTAGAATCCAAGTTTTTCTTCACTAAGGCAATTTAAATACAATATATTGGCAAAGTGTTTGTCGCATCTGCCTCTAGTGACTGTTCCATGAGAGAATAATAGCCTATTGCTCTTACCATGTGAGGGAGTTTATGCCTTTAGCTCAAAAAACAGAGGTCTGTAATATAGTACTGTGATTCCAGACCCAAACCCTGCTGACAGTCCATATCAGATCAATTGTTAAATAAATTTTTACTAGCCCACCAAGTTATCCAGTGACCTATAAAAATGGAATTTGAAATTGACTTTCATGTTCAAAAGAGCTACAACCAAGGATGTCAACAGCAAGACAACCCCACTACCACCCCATTACATATATAGTCAAAGGTGTTTTTTGTTGTAGTTTGAAAATGAGTTTTATTTTAAACATTTAATTAGTTGAACTATTGCAAATATTAAATACTTTCACATTGATGAATGCACTTTAAAGAACATGAAGCTAAGAAAACAAAGTATTTCACTGATGCTACAACATGTAAATTATTGACAAGACAGGATGGGTAACAGTACATTTATAGCACATGACATTAAAATGAAAGCTGTCAATAGCTAAATTGGTCTGTCTTCTCTGGCTACTTATCTACATCTTGTGGATTTCATTTTTTTAGAATCTATTCTGTTGCATGCAAATGACAGCAAAAGATTTGCTACATTTTCTCTTCATATTTAATATTTAAGTCTCATTCTTTCATGAAAAAATGTTGTTCCTGGGACTTGACGTATATTTTAAAGCCTTTCTCATTTTGAGCAGACCCTGTGCCAGTACACACATTTCAGACTGGCTGTTTTGAGACTGATACAGTCATATGTTCAAGCTATAACTTTATACGCTATTGGAAAACAGGATGTTAAATTGTCTAAGTTGGGTTTATTTGTGAAATTTGGGCTTTGCATAAAGAAACAATAAGTAATTATAGCATTGTTGGACATTCAAGTAGTATCTGCTCTGGGTAAGGATTAACTTCAACTTTTCCTTGTTCCCTTCCTCTTCTGGCCATGCCTTAGCACCTCCTTAACATATTGATTTACTTATTTGTATACTGACAATTGGCAAATCTACTTCCCCATATCTAACTTTTCTTTCTCTGCTCCTGTATTTTGGGACTGTTGCCAATCTCCTCATATCCTGGGGATTGCCTGCCATCAATTCAGGTTTAGTAAAGCTAAACTTAATCTCATTTTAACTGCAAGACTCACTTTGCTGCCATTTATTTTTCTACATTGCTGTTGATAGCACTTCATCCTCTCTCTCACCCAGACTTGCAGTCTCAGGGTCAGCTTTACCTGGTTGCTTGGATCTTCTTCATGGGCATCCAAATTTTAGATATGGAGCTCCAGGTAAAAAGAGCATAGATATCTTAGCTTCTGACACAACCTGTCTGCCCCAAGATTTGATACAATAATCATTCTATCCCCACTTACTGTAATTTCTGTAGCTATTCTGAGACCCATCACTCCTGCAGAAATCATGCTGCCAAAATAATCTTGGCTACAGATCACTTTCAAGACATTGACAAACTCTACCTGCATCCAGTGTCTGACATTATTTCCCCATCTACCTACCTGCTCCACTAACAATGCCATTGATCTTTTCTACTCCCTTCTCTGTATCTCTTTCTCATGCCACTCCTTCTGTACAAAAATCCTCCCACTCTCATCTTGCCAAAACAACCTTCATGATTTATAAAATATAAAACAAAGTTTCAAGGTCATCCCTTCTCAGGGATTCTCGATTTAAGTGTATTTGAATCTATTATTTGGACACACAATGCTTTCAATTGTTGTCCTGTGTACTGCTAAATATAAATATCTATTTATTACTATTGCATAATATCCCAACTCTATGCCAAAATTTTCTAACAACTCATTCCCCACAGTTTTTCACAAGTCTGGTTACACATCTCAAGTTACTGAAGGGAAAAATCTCAATGGTAAAGTTATACTGCCAAATATTTTGTTGATTAAAAAGCCATCATAACCAAACATATCTATTTTTTGTGACTGTCAAATAGGAGGGCATTAAAATGCTTTAATTTCTATATGGTAGGATGGAATTTTTAGTTGTCATCCTTTTATGCATGTCCTTGTAAATAATACATCTCGGATTCAAAACATTTTCAGTTGTGAGTAGTCTAAAAACTAGCTTACATTTTAAGGAAGTCTCTTGTATTGCTGTTTCTGCATAGTTCCCTGAAAGCTAAAGGGAAATGACTGTTCACTATCAATAAAGACGTCACAAGTATTGTAGGATTCTGCCTACTATGGTGAGAAATAAATTGATTTTTAGGTTCTTCTGAGCTAACACCTTGTTCAGTTTGCTTTTCAGAGGTTTTAAAATTGAGATAGGTTTGCTGTTCCATTTTATCTGATTAGTCAATTTTCGCAGCCTTGGCCTTAGTCAACAATTTCTCTGTTAAATTCTTCCATAGCCGTGGTAATAAAAATGCAGTTCTACAAAGGCAAAGCCATATCCCTCAGCTCATGGTGGTGGCTGTGTTTTTAAATACTGCTCCTGGTTTTAGAAAGACAAAGTAGGTAAGGTAATATCTTGTATTGGACCAACTTTGTTGGTGGGAGAGACAAGCTTTCAAGCCACACAGAACTCTTCTGTCCTTCACCACTATCATAATCACATATGTTTTTGCACTAGATATGCGTTGTGAGCTATCAAGATCTGATGAACATTAGTATCCTATTGATTTATATGTATTACCATTGTATGTGAAGTTATGAAGTTTGGCTATCTGTTATTTAAATGTTGTGAGTCTGGGAGATGCCCACAGCTAGCCCTTCAGTGGCAACAAAGGAGCAACTAACACCACCCCCCCAGATATATTTACATCAGGACTAGCCACCCATATATTGATGGTCTATTAAGAAGAATCTACTCTCACAGTGAACCCCTCCTGAAGACTCCCAAGAGACCATGCACACGAAGGGGCTGTCTAACCCCCCATGACACAACAGGGATCTTTACTGAACCTGGAAGAGTATAAAACAAGGGGCAATGACATCACCACTTTACTCCCTCTCCTCCTCCATCTACTCTGAAAACAAGAATGTTTGGAAGAAAAGGACTTTGAACTGGAGAGACTGGTCCTAGGCTGAGCAGGGAATTCAGCCTGTATTAAGAACTGTGAACTGCTTACCATGCCTCATGGAGTGAGGAAAAACCTGTTTGATTCAACTGTTGCTTAGTCTGAAAGTTTAGGATTTAGAATGCATGTTTACTTCTTATTTCCTATGTTACCATCTCTGACCTTTTTGTCTACCATTTATAATCACTTAAATTTAACCATATAAAGATTTTATTTTAACATTGTATCTATTTTTACCAGTGAGTTTGTCTAAAGTGCTTGGGGAATCTGCTCAGATTACAAAGGTCGGGGCATGTCCCCTACCTTTTGAAGGAGTAGCAAGTTAAAGGAATGCATCAATCCCACAGACCAGGTTATACTGTGGGGGGTATCACACTCACCCACCTTTTCTCTCTAATAAGGTGGGAAAAGCATGGGAACAACTACACTGAATGCTTCTGGTTTTGTCCTTTTGGTGCAGGAATTGTATCTACATCCAAATATTTTAGGTTCATCTTTCAATATGATAATTGTGGCACTTTTGGTGTCCAGACAAAAGAAGCCATCAAAGCAAACATTGCAAAATTGCTCATATCCAGTGGATCATGCATTGTAACAAAGAAGTAAATGTTAAATGAAGAATATAAAACTGCCAGTATGAATAGAGCTGTGTGAAACATGGTGTTGTTTCTTCATAGGGTTTTATGGCAATATTTTCTTTACTTGTGAGCAAATTCCAGTTTTGTGTTGAGTTTTGTGCTCAAACATTAAAACAAACTCAGTTAAAACTGTTGAGTTTTATGTAGTTTCATGTCAAAGCCACTGCATGATTCTTGATGGAGAGCCTGTTTTATTTCAGAAACACTATCATCTACTGAATGACTACAGTTATGGGCAGGATCAGGCACAATTATAGTTATTCCACTGATTTGCTTGCACTGATCACTAACTTGATATTGCCTTGAGCAAGCCATTTTCCCATTCTATCACAGGGCTTTGTCTACACAGTCCATTAGACCTCACCAGAGGGATATAAATTTTAGTTTGCACTAGTGTGTCATGCTCTAAATGGCCTGGGTGGACCCTATTGGCATACACTAGAAGTTCCCTAGTATGCATTAACTTAGTACTGTTTGAAACAGGATTATATTAGCATGCACTAGAGAACTTTTAGTGTATGCCATTAGGGTCCACACATATCAGTTAGTGAATGACATGCTAGTACAGATTGAAGTTTACACTAGTCTGGTGCAGGCTAAAATACCCTGCAAACTCTTTGCAAAGTGATGTAAGAAAATTAGGCACCTCACAGAGATGTTGAGAGGACTAGGACACCTGACAATGTCCAGTGAAGCCAATGGAAAGATTACTGTTGACTTCAATGAGTTTTGATCTGGTTCTAAATAATTAATGTTTATGCAGGGTTTTGAGCAAGTAAACATTTTAGAACTGCATTATTAAAATCATCCATTTTTCTAGCTTGCTGAAAAAGTTTGTGAAGCATGATTCAAGTAGTGGTCTCAGTACCAGCCACTTGAATATAGAACAGTGATTCTCAACTTGCAGCCTGCAGGCCACTTGTGGCCAAATCAGCACAAAGCTGCAGCCCATGTGACATCCTCAGGGCCATACAAGTAGTGTTGGTGCAGCCCACAATGTTAAATAGGCTGAGAACTACTGCTACAGAAACTGAATCACACATGGTTATATCTGTAACTTTAATGGGATCAGCTTCCACGCATGATACTAGCCTGAATAAAAGACTTGCAATGATGTTCTCAAGGTATTTCCCCCCCTAGTTTGAACTTTAGCGTCCAAAAGTGGGGACCTGCATAAACACTTCTAAGCTTAATTGCTAGCTTAGATCTGATAGCTCTGCCACCAGCCAAAATATAGTGTTTGGCACACTTTCTGTTCCCCTAAAACCTTCCATGGGGAACCCAATACCCAAACTTCTTGGGTCTTAAAACAAAGAGAAATAAACCATTCCCCTTTCTTTCCCCCTCCCAGACTTTCCCTTCCCTGGGCTACCCTGAGAGGCTCCACTGATCCAAACTCCTTGGATCTTAAAACAGAGAGGAATTAACCTTCCTTTCCCCTTTCTTTCCCCCCACCAATCCCTGGTGAGTTCAGACCCAGTCCCCTTGGGTCTTAAACAAGGGGGAAAAATCAATCAGGTTCTTAAAAAAAGAAAGCTTTAATTAAAGAAAGAAAAAGTAAAAAATTAGGATGGAAAATGTTTAGAGGGTAGTCAGATTTATATAGCCTAGAGGGATTCCCTCCTCCCTAGCCTGATATTCCAAGTTACAGCAAACAGAGGTAAAACTCCTTCCAGCAAAATACACATTTACAAGTTAAGAAAACAAACATAAGACTAATCTGCCTTTTCTAGATAGTACTTACTATTTTGAACATGAGAGACTGTTTCAGAAAGATTGGAGAAACCTGGGTTGCACGTCTGGTCCCTCTTAGCCCCAAGAGCAAACAACGAACAAAACAAACAGCACAAACAAAGACTTCCCTCCACCAAGATTTGAAAGTATCTTGTCCCCGGTTTGGTCCTCTGGTCAGGTGTCAGCCAGGTTTACTGAGCTTCTTAACCCTTTACAGGTAAGAGAGATATTAACCCTTAACTATCTGTTTATGACAGATGTACATTCAAAGAGCAAGCCAATGTTCCAAAAGCAAGTTACTAGCATGATTTACTTTTGTATTATGGATTCCATGAAAATCAGCTACTATGTTAAGTTAGTAGTACATATTATAAGATTCAGTAATTCACATCCAGAATAATGAGAGGATAGCTGAAGTCACCAGAATGATCAGTGTAAATAGGCTGTGCCAAGACTGTATGTGAAAATTAATTATGGCAATCAATCAATTAGTAATGGACAAGTACTTTTAGATAGGTAACAACTTTTCATTAAAAAGGAAAGATAATTGTAGTACAAATGTCAAAAACAAAACTTTGAATTACAAAGCATGCAGCTATGAACTCCTGATCTTTCACACTTCCCATTGCCATAAGTGGAACTAATACAGCTAAATAAGAACTGTTCATTCACAATGTCAGGTTTGCAGGATCAAGCACAAAAGACTGTCATGCCTTCTAGATGGTAGTGCTCAGACTCTCTAGCAACATAGAATCGGATTTTAATTTATAAAATGTAAAAGCTTCTTTGATTAGTGGCTGATTACTTATAGACATTTAAAGTTTTGTCTGTTTGATTAATCACCATTTCTCAATGTTGTGTCCAGAATGATGTTACTTTTTTAAGCAAACGTTTTTCCAGAAAAAAAATGCTTTGGGAAGTTTAACACAGTCCTTGCATTTCATTTTCTAAACATCCAATATTGACATCTGATTAATTTCTTATGTAAGTCTCATTTGTGGCTACAAGTGAGCTCATAGATGTACATGAATACTCTTTCCTTAACATTCACTTGTAACTCCTTCAAAATACAAGTGCAATCATGTGAGCTTTTACACTATAGTGGGACACTAGTCAAGTATTATGCTCCAATACATCTGTTAGTCTATAAGGTGCCACAGGACTCTTTGTTGCTTTTTAGTCAAGTATTGAATACCCTTATATCTCTATAGAACCAAAGCGGTTCTGCATGTGTCTTAATAAATTAGCTAAGCATGCTTTTGAATAAAACTATTAATTTACACACATTCAATCCATTATGAAATGCTTTTCTAAAGTTGCAAGTGCAATGTTTCCTTCTTATTAATATTTCAGTTAAGAATGTGGAAAGTAGTCAGCTTCCAGAGGCCATTGCCAGCACTGTACTGTCTGTATATCATCTGTCATAAGGCAAGCAGTGGTGTGATGCTTGTAGTACTGAAGAGGTTCTACAGACAAGCTGGGATACCACAAACAGCAAGAAACATTCAAGGACACAATTAGAGGGGAAGTAATCTGTCACCTGGGAAAAGCTTCTAGCCTCAACATTTTGCAGTATCCACAGTAATTGCTACATGCAAACAAAAGCAAATTGAACAGCTAGAAAAAAATCCATTCCAAAGCAAGGTGAACATTCCAAGTTAACAATTTGTTAACATTTCAAGGTGGGACGGCTAGGTCAAGAGATTCCATATGCAGGAATGGCCTTAAGGACAATCACAGCAAGCAATTACTTGTGGTCCTGCTCTTCTGTGTCTCCCCTATACCATGCAACTCATAGGCTGACCATATCTCCCTGGCAGACAGCACAGCTGGGAAGTAAGTACAGTATTATAAATAAACATGCCTTCCCCCATATATAAAGATTAGCCACAATAACTTTACTCTTTATATAATGAAGATATCCTTTGTACATCAGAAGATTCCCTTGTATTGAGAGCTGGGTGCCTCAGCTGCCTGCTAAAGGAAGTTTCAAGTGTCCTTTACTCCACTGGAGCAACGTAGAGGACACTTCAATGGGAGAGGATCAATCTCTATGGAGAACTTCTCATTAACTTCAATGGTGCAAGATCAAGTCCTTGAGACTTCATCCAAAATTCAGTGAGGACAATGGAAACATCAGGCCTATAGTGAGAGTTGAGGATATGGTCCACTGTCTTTTCTTTTGGGTGCTGCTATTCCCCAGCTATGTAAGCATTGATTTTAATTTTTAAAATTAGATTCTGCTCTCAGGTTTTTAAAGAGATGTACATTCTGCTGTGCTCAGTGTTGCAACACCTAAATCTCATTTTCAAAAGGGATTTAGGTACTTGGGAGCCTAAATCCTTTTTTGCAAATAAGCCCAGCAACACCTAAAGTCCTTTAAAAATCTGGGGTTGAGTGATTTAGGAGCATAAGTCCCATTGACAGCTGTCACTTCCAAATGCATTGACCCCTCAAGCAGGGAAGATATTTTGTGACTCAATCCACCATTTACATATTTGGATGTTTCCAAGTCATTTGTCATGTTGAATGATTACCTATGGAGTAGAACTGCACTGCTATTTTCTCCATGGAGAAAATACTTCTGGAATGAATGACTCACACGTGCAAACTGTCACACTGGATGGCATATGGTATCTTCAGGTATTGTTTGCTTTATTGAATAGAGCTGATACTAGGACTTATTAGAATGAGTTGTCAATAGTGATACAATCACAAATTATACCTATTCGTTTAAGAGGTATTGATTAAATGCTTTTTAAGTGTAACCCCAAATGCTTAACAAGGTCATAACATTTTATAAAGATTCAGCCCTTGAACAATCTTTTAAATACAGGGCAAACTTTTCCAACACATTTTTTCTGCATGAAAATTTTAAACTGCAAGTGTTAATATCTGGATACCAAATTGTTTATTATGCCTTAAAATATGTATGTTTTAATTTCAAGGCTCATTACATTAGGCAAGGGAATGCAACTAGCCTTGTAGAATCTCTCCGCTTTAGGCTGCAGAAGACATTTTAAAAGAAGCAATAAATCTCTGGAGATCATACCAAAACCCACACAAATGATTTGAAATGGAATTTGTGAAAGGTCATTGAGCCTGAAAATGATGCACTGAAAGTCTATTATCAAAACTTTGTAATGATGGCCACTTAACCTTTTCATATACTAATAGGAAGTTCATAAAGTCCTCCCTTAGAATGACTCTTAAAGCTAAACTAATTCTTATGCTTTCTTACATTTTCTGTCCAGGAATTTGAACATGCAAATATGTACAGAATTTGCACAGTTTTACTTCTTTTAAATTTTCCATATATCAATTCCAATAGGGCTAAACAAAAAAATATGCCAAGAACCATTTCCCTGCCAGAGGGATGGTTTCCTGAATAGCTATTCAGGGATTCAATGGGAGTTTTTCTCACTTCTTTTCCCCATGATGTTGAATATCATGAGGGCAGACCACTTAAATACCGACAATTCTTTTCTGTCCTATCTTAAAGGTTTACTAGATCATAATCATCAAAGTAAACACACACCAGTCTTGCACTGCATATCCAGCTTTGGGAGGCTTAAAGCATTGCAAATTTTCATAAAGAACACCTAAATAAGTGACTTGTGCTTACAATTCCAAATTTGCTGAAAGTTAGTCATCTAAGTAAAGTACCTGACTTTGAGCAGGTCTGGGCTGCTGTTGATACAATGGGAGCTGCAGGAGCTCAGTACCTCTCAGAGTCAGGCTAATTATTCATGTGCCAAAATGTGCGTTGAGACTTGTAACTTTAAGCAAGCAACTATTGACTCTAGATACTGCATAGGTAACTAAAAAAGTTGTTCTCCTTCTCATATTCTGCTTGCATGAGATGTAATTATTGAACTGAAACTTAAAAAGACAGCTAAGTTAGCTCCAAATACCTAATTGTCATAGCTCTTCTCCAAGTAACTTTGGCTGAAAAGAGTTGTACTGTCATACAAAAGTGTTTCACTGAAAAAAAGTATTCTACTAAACTAAACAAGCTTTTAAGATACTTTGCTAAGGTCCATGCTATTTTAGCTGAGCTTCAGAAGGGAAAAAAACCCGCTATCAGCAGAAGCAAGATCTATTAACAGGATTAACTCCACTTTCTATTAAGCCAGAATTTAGCAGACCAGAAGGAAGTGTAAGATTACCATTTGGATCAAAGGGTTTGTGAAAGATAATATTAGAAACTTAATAATGGAAAGAAGTGTAAAAAATATTTCGTTCAACCTTTGTCCTTTCTGAAATGTATGGTTCTGACCTGGGTAGCCTAATGTAAGCCATTAGGAGATTTCAGCATTACCTGTCCATACCAAAAAGGAAGATAAGAATATCTGTTAGTCCCTTGTTAAAAGTCTGAATTCTGTGGGCTTGGTGTCACAGAATTTTTAAATACATTTTTTTTCTTCTGTGAAACTGGCTTTAAAGTTAGAATTAAAATGTGTTTATTGGTTTCAACAGAGTCTTTAATGGACCCATGCTTTTCATTCTCTACCTTATACAGATGGGACTGTCTCTGCCTATATCTCTAACCATCAGCACTCACAATTTCCCAAGATTACATCGTATGAAGAAAACTGTCTCCAGTGTCAAGCCTCTACATTTCCCCCTTGATGGAGTTCGCACTGGCAGTGAGAGGGATAGTTTTACAGAATTCTGAGATACTTCCACAAGACTACCTGAATGCCATTTTGGGCATTGCTCTGAAAATTTCCCCAAAGTTCCAGTTTTGAAGATCTCTGAGGGAAACAATGCGATACTGGTAGGTGCTTCAGGGAAACCCAGAATCCACTAATCAAAAACAGCAGACAGGGAGAGCATCATTAGATGTGCCATATTGTTTGTTTCAAAAGCTTAGTTGCCTTGGGGATGTGTTGCACTAGTGCCAAGACAACTGGTGCAACCGTGCAATCTGTGTCCCTAAAAAGATGCACTTGCCTTTTTTAAATACCACCATACTTGGGGAGGGGGGAGGAAGAAATCTATTGGACCTTCCTTTAAAGGCAGTCAGGAAACATCTTCACATGAGGGCTTTAGGACTTCTTTCTACTATGGGCAGAAGAGTCTTTGGAGATAGCTCTACTCCAGGAGTTGGAAACCTTTCAGAAGTGGTGTGCCGAGTCTTCATTTATTCACTCTAATTTAACATTTCACAAAAGTGAAAGGTCATGCATTTAGGGATTAATAACAAGAATTTTTGTTATAAATTGGGGACGCATCAGTTAGAAGTAACAGAGGAGGAGAAGGACCTCGGAGTATTGGCAACTCATAGTCATTCTGTGATCAGCCAATGTGATATGTCCATTAAAAAAGCTAATGCTGTCTTGGGGTGCCTCAGGCAAGGTATTTCCAGTAAAGATAAGGAGGTGTTAGTATCATTATACAAGGCACTAGTGAGGCCTCATCTGGAATATTGTGTGCAGTTCTGGTCTCCCACGTTTAAGAAGGATGAATTCAAACTGGAACAGGTACAGAGAAAGGCTACTAGGATGATCCGAGGAATGGAAAACCTGTCTTATGAAAGGAGACTCAAAGAGCTTGGCTTGTTTAGCCTAACCAAAAGAAGGCTGAGGGGAGTTATGATTGCTCTTTACAAATATATCAGAGGGATAAATACCAGGGAGAGAGAGGAATTATTTAAGTTTAGTACCAATGTGGACACAAGCACAAATGAATATAAACTGGACACTAGGAAGTTTAGACTTGAAATTAGATGAAGATTTCTAACCATCAGAGGAGTGAAGTTCTGGAATAGCCTTCCATGGGGAGTAGTGGGGGCAAAAGACACATATCTGGCTTCAAGACTAAGCTTGATAAGTTTATGGAAGGGATGGTATGATGGGATAGCCTAACTTTGGCAATTAATTGATCTTTGATTATTAGCAGTTAAATATGCCCAATTGTCTGTGATGGGATGTCAGATGGGTGGGATCTGAGTTTCTACAGAGAATTCTTTCCTGGGTGCTGGCTGGTGAGTCTTGCCCACATGCTCAGGGTTTAACTGATCGCCATATTTGGGGTCGGGAAGGAATTTTTGTCCAGGGCAGATTGACAGAGGTCCTGGAGGTTTTTCACCTTCCTCTGCAGTGTGGAGCACGGGTCACTTGCTGGAAGATTCTGTGCACCTTGAGGTCTTTAAACCATGATTTGAGAACTTCAATAACTCAGACACAGGTTAGGGATTTGTTACAGGAGTGGGTGGGTGAGATTCTGTGGCCTGCATTGTGCAGGAGGTCAGACTAGATGATCATAATGGTCCCTTCTGACCTTGAAGTCTGAGTCTGAGAACCCCTTTGCTAGTGTGTTTTAATCTCACATGAAGAACACTATCTGGCCTGAACCAGCTGTGATTAAATGATCATCACTGTAGAGAAGATAAAAGAAGGAAATTGCATTTGCCACACAGCATGAATGTACTTGAATGTGCAATATTTTTAATGGTGTTGGGGCACTAGAGTCAAGACTACTCAGTGCTCTTAACCTATCAAGGAAGATATTAAACTCTTTGCCAGTCACTAAATGTGACTATCACAGTCAGATGTCTTACCTCACTGCAGTCAGTGCTTCTGGTTTTTCTGTATAAAGAAATACACTGGGGGTCTTCTTCAGCAACTACAATAGAAAGTGCAATTAGGACAATTAGTGTTGTAGAGGATATGTTCCCAAAGGATTTGCAACCAACCAGAATAATCAACCTAAAAATGAAACAACCTGAAAATCTGAAAGCTTTGATTGCAATTCATAGAGAGAAAATCTAATGATACAGTAAACTGTTGGTTTTTGAGGAATTTCTGTAATGCCCGCTGGATAGTTCCCTAGATGCTTGTTTTAATGCCCATGAGAGATTTTAGGCATGGAGACTTCTTAGATAGGCTAGACACCAACACAGCAGACAGGGTCCTAGCTGGGTTACTGCTTGGATGATAGACACGTATTGAACATTTTTATTTTTTAATTTATTTTATTTTTTAAAGAATGTTCACAACTAAGGAAGTCTCAAAGTGGAGGATTTATGCTGGGATGCCAGACAGTTTGTATTTATTGGTTCCCTCTGGATACTAGTTTCATTCCTTGTTTCAGTTAATTAATTAAATGATTGTTCAGTGTTAAAGCTGAACAAGGATTCTGTGTGAATTTTCTCATTTAATGTTGTAATTTTTTTAACTAAGATTATTGTCTGTTACAATTTTGGATGCATGGTTTAAAATCTGCTTGTTCTTTTGTTACGAAAACACGTTTTTTCAAATTTTCCCTCTGAGTAGGAGAGCATTATTCTAAATTTAGTTAGGACTAACTTTATCAAGGCCAATATTTTAAGAAAATCAAATTTAATATTAAAGCTCCCATTAATTTAAGTGGGAGCATAGTTAGTTAGTTAGAACCCATTATTCCTCTGGTGTTTAGGGCAGTGACAAAGCTCCTCCACTCCTATCTGTTTCTGGTAAGTCTTTCAATGGTTCCTGTCAAGGTTCCTTCCCCACTCTGAACTTTAA